>NC_088603.1:28101011-28466011 GCF_036013475.1 Columba livia
TGAACTGAGCTGTTGAACAGACCACACAACAGTGTCCGAACATCAGCATTTGATGTAACAGCTCTAGTGTTCTCTTTGTAGTGTGTTTCTTTGCTCTTAATTGAAATGTGAAATTGTATTAACTGGACAGCTCATAAGAAGAAAAAGATCATCTTGCTTTGCTGTATCTGCCTCTGTGTATAGTATGAGGTGATTTTCTGGATACACTACTGGTAAAAAGGGGAGAATGTGATACTCAGCCAGTAGGTTTCATGCCCTCATTGCTAGCAAGGGAGTGTTGGGTTGCATTTTAGGCTCTGGAACAGGCTGTTATAATTTTGGAATGTATGAAGAAGAGGAAAGCAATAAAATAAGAAAAAAGAAGTTCACTTGAAGTCAGAAGGGAAAATACATTTTTTTTTTGTAGCTAGGACATTTAAGCTTGAATACAATCCTCACTAAAGTGAGGATAAAAATGATATGTAAGTTATGCAGGCATTTCTTCCCATTCGCTTTTAAGCAGAACTGTAATTCTCATTTCATTTCTTACATTGAAAGCAGCACTATCTTTATGATAAAACTAATTTTCCACTGGGAAAGACAAGTAGAGTGTGCCAGTGTACTACTGTGAACATGTCTGTGCAGTGTATTGCAGAATTGGACGCAGCATCACCCAGGTCAGTGCCAGCTGGGCTGATGGGAGCAGGCAGTGCATCCTGGCTTTGGTTCAAGACAAGGCTTGTGAACCTGGGATAAGCCTGTGCATCATCTGTGAGGTTGCCATTTTGTCGGAGGTCATCTATAGAAGTGAAGGATGGAATGTGGAGGTGTGCTAGAGCATTATGACTTGCTAGCAAAACTTGGATGGTTTCATTTGTAATTGTAATTCAGGTGGTGGTTGTGGCACTGGTATGCCATTGCATTTGACATTTTCTACTTTCCTTTTTATCCAGATGTGATCTCTGTCAGGATACTTGTTTTTCCCTCATAACAACAGTGACCTTTATTGAAAATGGTGTTACTAAGTATAATTAGAGATCTATTTGTTGGGGAGGTTTTCTTTTTTTTAAGCTATCATAAAACATATAAAACCATAATACTAGCATGTGCTGAATTGTGTTCTGGTGTTAACTTTGCGTTAAGAGGATGCAGTTGTCTTGGAATATCTGCATGTTGTCTCAGGCTTCAGATTAATTAAATGTATGTTGTGTCCATTGTACGTTGCATTATTTGCTTGTGTAAAAGTTGTTCTTTCAAAAACTGCTTGCTTCACTACTTCTGTTGTGAGTGCTACAGGCTACCATTGCCTAGGAGTTTGATCTTTCCTCTGTAACCTGACTTGCTTGTTTTTCTTGCAGCCTCTAGATATCCCCGATGGTCGAAGGGCCCCATTACCTGCTCACTATCGTAGCAGTAGCACACGGAGCATTGACACACAGACTCCATCTGTCCAGGAGCGCAGCAGCAGCTGCAGCAGTCATTCACCGTGTGTTTCTCCCTTTTGCCCTCCTGAGTCTCAGGACGGGAGTCCTTGCTCTACAGAAGATTTGCTCTATGACCGTGATAAAGGTGAGAGTAGAATGGCCCGCATTTACCTATGGGAGGCATGTGATGTCCTGCTTTTACAACTACCTTCATTTTACTCATTACATCAGTTTTTGTTTTTGTTTGATTGTTGTGGAGGGCTTGAGGATTGATCTTAAAATTGGTTTTGTTTGTTTACATATCTTTTTCCCTCTTGTTTGTGAAACTTCACAAACATCTTCCATAAATACGTCAGAGGAGCACAGCAAACAGTCTTCACTATTTATGAAGATTCTAATGTGAAATATTCAGACTGTATCATGTTTATGTTTAAAAAAGGTTTCAAGAAGGTTTCTGGTAGACAATGTATTCGTCATGGGTGAGTTACTTGCTGGTCAGAATGGTGATGATGAAGTTTTGGCTGCTTTTAAAAGTACTCCGCTTCAGAACTCTTACATTCCACTTGAAGCTGTTTGGTGAGGAGCTCAGAGTTTGAACAATCTGATGGAAAGTAATTACTCGTCTGTGTATATTTTATAACAACCCACAATTTCTGAATAATTTATGTGTTTATATGTCAATATCCTGCTTTTTTTTTTTTTTTTTTTTGATTTGTAAAATGTCACTTGGTTTTGTAGAAGGAGATATCTGGAGTTTCAGTGATTAGGAATTACTGACAGTACATGTAGTGTGAAAATATAGGCACCAGCGTGAAAAGACTTATTTTTTTGGACAGCTGTTTACTAATGAAATTATTCTTGGGCTTCTGGTCAGCTGGCTGGAAACAGACTTTAGTTTGGAGGGATACAGCGTTTGGGTAAAAAGTGCAAGCTAAGACTAGTAAGTTTCACAGAGGAAATGAAAAAAGATTTTGTTTAGATTTACTAATGAGCTGAAGACAGCAGTATTTTGAGGTTATAAGTGAGCTTAAGCTTTTTCTGTAAATAGTCTGTTTAATAATTCGTAAAATAATTTGGGAATAAGATTGGGGAAGGCAGCGGGAGAAGTACAAGCTTTCCTTGGTTTCTGACAAGTATTGCTTTCCCATCTTGGATTCAAAAGGAAGTAGCGGAAAACAAATCCACCTGCCCAAATTCTGAACTGGAGGTGGATGTGGCCATGTGTGTGAGTTAACCACATCAAAGTAAAAGACTTAGCCCAACGTGATGGTTAGCCGTGCTCCAAAATTAACAGATATATTAGCTCCCTCCACCCTGCTTTTCTTGTATTAAAAGTATGCGTGTGAACTGTAATGTTTTGTCAATGCTCAATCACTATAGAGACATCCAGTAAAGTTCTAGCACACAGGGAAGCATCTTGATGGGTAAATTTCTTCACACGTGTCCTGGTAACAAATATCAGTTTAAAAATGAGGAAATTAAAAGCATAATTCCTTCTGCAATTAGTACTCAATTTTCAGTTGTATTTTATTTGCAGTATCGAGTGAAGACAGTTTGAAATAGTGCATCTAACCTTAATGCTCTTCAAAGATTTCATCTTGTCTTGGATTTTTTTAAGCAGCTAATTGTAGTAAAATTTTTTGCTGAACTTCCCAATGAGTAGGTACTTATTTGTGGATTTTGGTTTTAAGACTGGCTTTAATGCTAAGTTTGTATCAAAAGTCTGTTTAGTAGTAGTGTCTAGGTGATAGTGATTAACAGCCAGCTTTGTGAATTTAATATAATTGCATTTTGAAATTACTTTAAGTTAGATACTGAATACTGTGCTTATGAAAGAGAAAACCTTGAACTTCTCATCACAACTTTGTTGTTTAAGGACAAGTTACAAACTAGAAAAGTGTATAGCAGTTTTTTGGCAGAAAGTAATTTCTTCAGAGGTTTTAAAAGTATAGTCAAAAAGGGACCTTTTATGCTCTGAGCATTAAGATCCCGTAGACCAGTTGTTCTGAATAAGAATGTTATCTTCAGATAGTTTAATTACAGATAAATTAGGGATATAGGTAGAAATTTAATAGCAAGTTTTGAGAGACAGTTTGTTAACATCTGTTGGGGGTGTTAACTACTTTATAAAACAAACTCATCAAGATTTTTGCACCTTAATTTTAAAGGGTTTTGTGATGCCGGAATAAAACCATCATAAGTTTGCGATGAGGCCTGTTAAGTTTTGAAAAATGCATTTGTGTGTAACCGAAACAGAGACATTGTAAAGCCAAGCTATTTTTCTGTTACTTTCCTCAAGTTGAGGTTGTAGTTTCCTCTCTACAGGAATAACTTGATTTTACCATTACAAAAATATAATTGTCAGCTTTATGAATGCTCCTGAGTGTGTTGCTGAATAGGAAAGGAAGGTTAGTAGCTTGACTGAGAGACATGAGCAGTGAGAGGAGCCAGCGCTCTGTACAGACACAGCACTGCTTTACATTTCTAAAGCATCTTTTATTTCTTGTGCAAAGCTCTGCTTTGGCCTGAGGCCCTCACAGCTGCTCTTTGGACTCTATCAGCTGTTTGGTTTACATTTCTGCTGCTAAATCTATTGAACTTTTCAAAAGAAAGTGGAAGCTAAGTTTCAGAAAAGGCCCACAATAGTGCTCTGAACAGAACGGGGATACTAAATGGTGTAGATTGGAGCAGTGAGGGAAGGGTGAGGCAGGAGGTATTTTAATGTCACCTGGCTTTATGATTTTGTTTTCAAATATCAGTCTATTGCAAAGTAAGTTACTGCCTTTGCTGCATTACAGCTACCAGTTTCACTAGATCTGTTTTATGATACTCTGGTCCATGAAACTATAAATCAGAGTGCTGCGTAACATACTTAGCAGCAGTGACAGAAGTAAAGTTCAAAAGCATCCTGAGGTATAAACAGATTAAATTTGTTGGGTTTTTTTCTTAGAAAAACAGAGAGCATAACCTGTTTTTCAGGGATTTTTGATTTGGGTGCTTTTGTGTAGGTTTGTGTATTCCTGCTGTTGCTAGCAGGCTGTTACAAGCAACATGTTCATGAAGATGAACTGAAGATACTTTTTAACTTCTGGGCATCTGATTAGTAGGTTTTAAAATGAAAATAGTATATGAACTCTTTGGATAGTCGTAAGAAACAAAGGCATTTTTGGACCCATCAAAACAAATCCCAAGGTTCACTGGAAAAATTTCCTGTTTCCTTTAAGTTTTGTCACTCGAAACATTTCTTTACAGATTCTTTCTTAGTTTGCCTCTTTGCTTGCTGTAATATATGCAAACTAAAACTTGTGGTGTTAGGTCTTCTGGTTAAAATAGTACTTTTAGTGTTCAGTTACAGCCTTACTCCAGATAACAGAATACATCCATTTTTAATATTTATATTTAGAAATTATGTGTAGTAAGGCTCCATATTGTCTGCTATGCGCTTATGGTAACAAAACTCACTTTAAAGGTTGCATCTGTTAATCTTCAGTCGTTGTCATCTTAATGAAATTGAGTGAGTTGGTCGGGACGTGCCAGCGGAGCACACCCTGCTGGTGGAAGCCTGGGAGATGCAGATCTGTCCTCTGATGGGAAGGCTCACGCATTGCAGCCTCCAAGAAAGTAAAATAAAAAACAAGTGTAAATAGCTCGGTTTGAGAATACACGCTTGCAGCATCATTAAGGATTAATAATGTGACAGTTTAGCACTTAAAGAGTTTACAGGATACACAAGCGGAGACTGGCTTAAGCTGTAAGTTCTACCTCTCACCACTTCAGCTGGTGGCCTGTTTTCCCAGTGCCCTTCCGCTCTCTCACCGCTGCCGTACGCGTGGGGCTGACGCTGAGCCTCCTAATAACCACACGTATTTTCAAATAGTAGTGTGGGGTGTGCTTGGTCAAAGTGAAAAGCGAGCAACTTAGTAAGCTTTAAAAGCAGAGAGGGTAAAGAGAGAAACAGAGTGGTTGAATTATACAATATAGATATATTTATTTATTTTTTTTACTTGTTTAACAGCTGTCTCATATAGAAAGTTTCAGCCAGACAGTGCTAAATAAACTGAAAACTTGATTGAAAATTGAACTGGCTGGACAAGGCTCTCAATCTTCCAAGAACTGACTGAACTTTGAATTTGGTTCGATTCTTTCCTTGGATGTACTTCTGCAATTTTCCACTATTTGGTGGAATGAACAGTAGCACATTTTATTTCTCTGGGTTTTTAAATAGAAACTTGGATCTTCTATTTTAAATATTAGAAGGAGGAAACAAACTGTCTGGGTTCTGTTAATGATTTCTGTGTTTGGAATGAGCTGTGTGGGCCAACAGTGGAAAGATGCCAATAGGACCATCATGCTCCCAGCTTGGCAAATATCCGTATTGTCTCTAAGCTTTTCCAGCCTTCATACAGTTAACACCTAAAATTCTGTAAATAGGAGTTCTGTGTTCACTCTACAGCAGGAAAGAGCTGAATAATCAATACACTACTGAGGTTCGCTTCAACTGTTTTTTCCTCATCTTTTTCATAGTAAATCTCTGAAGGGAAGTGTGACATTTGAGTTGATTTGTGCCTTGTTGCAAGAGGAAGCAGAGATGTTTCAAAACCTCTAATGATTAGCCTTTGTATTTGAGTCATGGTTATACAAATGTTTATGTAGTTACTGTTTGCAAGCTGTTAAAGACAACCTTATGTGCTTCAGTGCATCTAGACCACAGTGCCTGAAGCTTTGGTTGGTTTTTCACTGTTGCTGAGAAGGCAGACATGAACAACAGCGGAATAAACAAAGGTATCTGAGTTTAAAATGGTGGAGTACCCCACATCAGTGGAAAGATTTGAGGGGAGCTAAAGCAAGAGCAGTTATTTCTCTTCAAATTAGGTGTGTTTGTAAGTTGGGGGATCCTCTTTAACCTTGCCACTTTATTTATTTATTTATTTTCAAACTGTAAGCCCAAGCAGAGAATAGGAAGCCACTAATACAAGCTCGAGATAGGTGTTGGTCTTTGAAAAGGTAGAAACCACTGCAGAAAGCTAGTTTTCTGTAATTATTTTTGTACCTATGTTGTTTCCTTAAAGCATTAAATATCATGTTGTCAAGATGAGTGCTTCAAGTCCTTTCATAGTGTTAATTTTTCAAACTGTTGTGCTTCTGTCATTACTGGAGTGCAGTCTCATCTCTTGCATTTTCCAAGAAGTACAAAGAAATCTGCCTTTTGTTCTTGATCTTCACACCTTCAGTTCTAAGCATGTCTGGTAGTAACTTGTAAAACACATGCAAACAGATACAGCTATGAAGAATACTTATAGCGTATAGTTAGTTGTGAAGAGAGAATTGACTTGTGGAAATTTTATTTTGGATGCAAAAATGACTTCACAATTGTGAAGCAAATAATGTAGCGCATTGTGATGATGAGGTGTCAGTACCTGTATTAGAAGTGTGCTTTGTTTCTTTACAACTTTTGAGCTATTCATGAGACTAAGGTCAATATTCCAGTGAATAATTGCATTTTAAAATAAGTTACATGCTGTATACACACATTTTCAGTAACTGTGTTTATACAGTGAAAAGGCGTATTATCATTACCACTCATAATTATTCTGCATGTGTTATGCATATTACCTTGTTCATTTATGGGTTTTGAAATACATAATGAAGAATGTATTTGTTTCCAGGATCCCAGCTCTGCTTTGTTCTGATTACAGTGTTCTGGATAAAAATATCCTCCTGTTATGTTTTGTTATATGATAGATTACTGCTGCACTGAAGCTTTTATTCAGAAGAAATGTGCTATACGAGGGTGTTAGAAATAGCCTGCGATAAAGGAAGCATTGTGGTAGAAGCAAACCAGCATGGTGGCTAAATTGTGAAAAAAGGCATCTTGTTTGGAAATCGAATTTAATTAAAAAGCACTCTCAATCTCTAGTAATATAACTGCTTTAAATTTTCAGACAGTGGGAGTAGCTCACCGTTGCCCAAGTATGCCTCATCTCCCAAACCAAACAACAGCTACATGTTCAAACGAGAGCCCCCAGAGGGATGTGAGCGAGTGAAGGTCTTTGAGGAAATGTCGTAAGTAATGCCTTTTATATCAGCTGGTATCTGCAAAGCAGTAAACCTGTTTACTGAAGCCTGTTCAACTGCAGATGAATAAACTATTCCAGCTGATGAGTTTTTCAGGAGCAAACTATTCTTAGAGTTTGTACAGAAGAGAAGTTGAAGTGTTTATGTTGGTTTGAAGAGGAAATGGAGTCTTTTATGCTTGAACTCTTTTTGTGCATTTATAAAAGGCAACAAAAATCCAAGCAGAAAAGATAAGGTACATTTAATTTCATAAGCATTTGTAAAACTCTTCCCATACATTTTTTTTCATTACCTTGAAATGTTCATGGCTGAAAACAAAAACTCGCCTTGTCATAATCATTTGTCAGTTTCAAGTATAGGTTATGTTTTGATACGTATAAAACACATGGAATGGCGTGAAACCCATGTGAAGTGTTTTCAGACAGTAGTACACTTATGGCATAGGCTTTGCTCAATATTCTGAGCAATAAGTTGGAAATTAAACTTTTGGACATCGTGTCTTTTTCCCATAGACCCAGCAGCATTGGAGCACATGCTGTCAAGGTTACATGCTTAGCTCCTGTGGGTGAGAGACTTAAGGAGGGCACATTTCTTGTGCTACCAGCATTTATTGCCTGCTAGATGGTGAAGGAGCAATGTTGGGTTGTGGAGGAAGCCTCCAGACAAATTACATATGGGAATGGAGAAGTCTATTTCATGGAGGGTCTCAAAGGGATTTGATGTAACTAAATGTGGTGTAGCTGCGTTGTTTTTATTGAAGAAGAGTTTGTGCCAGTCTAAATTCCCGCGGCATTTTTTCCGTGTGCATTTGTACTGCAGACTTTTCTTGCTGGAAGTTGCATGTTTTTCCAGTAACTATCAAGTCATTTTTCTGACGGCACTGTTTTTGATGCTGTGGATCAGTTAGCTGACTGCCAATATGGAAGATGTTTGCCCCTCCGTCCAGTTAATCCCATTCCTTGCCATTCACATTTTAGCAATGTGTAGAACCACAAAGTTCATGATGTATAAAACATCTTGGTTGCCCGGGTATATAACCTTTTTTCTTGTCTGTAGGTCTCGTCAGCCTGTCTCAGCCCCTCTCTTTTCATGTCCTGACAAAAACAAGGTTAATTTCATCCCAACCGGATCAGCTTTCTGTCCTGTAAAACTTCTGGGCCCCCTCCTTCCCGCTTCAGACCTGACGCTGAAGAACTCTCCAAACTCTGGTCAAAGCACAGCTTTGAGCACCCTGACTGTTGAGCAGCTTTCGTCTCGGGTCTCTATCTCCTCTCTCTCAGATGACACCAGCACAATGGACTCCACAGAGGTCCTGGTACAGCAACCGTCCCAACAGCAGCAGCTGCTTCTGCAAGAAATTCAGACTGAAGACAATTCCTCTCCTCAGAGCTACGTGTTAATCTAGACCAAGGTGGAGCAGGCCTCTGCCCTCAAGTAAGGATTGAGGAGGTGATAGTCCAGATACATCTGCATGAGGTGGCAACCTTTCAGAACAACATGGAATACTTAGCAACCTTCAGAAAAATATCTCAGCACTGTTCTTGGCAGGGACAGAATTCGTGTTCAGCATTTTTTGTGAGGAAGCAGTAATGCCTGCAGAATCCATATATCATTAAGCATTTTAAGTGGAGACTATGCATTTCATAGTGCGTTTGACCAGATTAGTACTGTGTCCTGTGTTCTGTTTCAAATTCTACAGTATAAATAAGCTCTCTCTATATATATATAAAAAAAAAAGTTGCCTGTCTGAATAGAAGATGTCTTGCTGTGTTGTGTCCTATGGAAAATACTGTACTTCAGGATTATGTTTACAATTGATCCAGGTGTTTCTGTTTCTAACTTCTGTAATACACACAATGCAAAAAAGAAAAAAAAAGGCCACAACAGTTGCACAGTGCCCACCCTATGGCCTAGCTTCAGGTACTTCTCTCGAAGTGTAAACTCAGGTAACTTGGAATGTATATCATATTGGGATTATAAAATATTTTACAGCTACAAAGCTAAAGAGGGAACATCACTCTTTTGCCTTTCCTTATTTTATGCATTAATATTTCCTCATTACATTCCACTTTCTTGGAATAAGTGCATTCAGATCCAGGTGAGCGATGACCCTGGACATGGGTGAACATGAGGAGAACCAGCAAATCTGTGATGTATATCACTTTGTCATGTGCTTACAAGTAAAACAACTGTTGCATTTACTGTCATTTCTATATATGTAAAATGTGGCATTTAAGGGTTTCAGGTGTTGCTCAGTTGATGACTGTTAAACTGTTGCAAATAAAGTGTTCAGTACTAGGCTGTACATGAGAAACATTCCACATTGTGTGTGAGAGGATTTTGAAAGACAAGAATGTTTTTGTTCAAGGACAGAAATTCTTTCAGGTTTCACAGGGGGGTGTTGGGGATTTCCTCTCATGTTTTTGTTGGCAGTTAAGAATGTGAAATGCTACTGTTACCGTCTAAAAGTCAAATTAATGTTTAGTTTCTCTTTTGGAAATGTTAATTCGTTTGCTGGTTGGAAATAGGTTTTCAGATTTTGTCAAGCAGTGTTAGAGGAGCAGCATTTTATTTATGTAGTAAGTGATTGTGTTTGGATTTAAGTCCAAAAGTAGCAAGTAGGTGTTCTAAAAAGGGGGTAGGGAAAACAATAGTTTTAAGTTCGTGTTACTTAAAGCTTCTCCCATAACTTTCAGTTACTTAAGTTGTGTGTGTAAAAGTGTGTTTTCCCCCCTCCTTATGTGTGAATAAAAAACAATCCTTGTAAAGTAATCCTGGTTTTGCAGGCTGGACACTTTCTCAAAATAGTACATGGCAAGAACGCGTCAGTGGCGCTCTTCTCTTGTACTGGAACAAGAGGAGCGTTGCTTTCAGAGATAATTTCCTGTGATACAAAGAGGACCCCAAAGGCAAAATAAACTTGATGTTCTTGCTCCATTGCTTTCAGCTCAGTGGAACTACATTTTTGCTGTCTGTTCCTGAGAGAATAAGGTTCACCTTTTCCAGGAATTGAAGAGATTAGTAGCCTGCAGCTACTGAGCAGTTAAACTTGCTCCATTATGGTTTTTTTCTCTTTGGAAGGTGAGATTGGAGGGGGGTGAGAGTGAGCCACCAGTAACTACTCACCGAGTATGTGCTTTCTTTGGAGATAAAGCATTGTTTCCTTTTGGTTACTGAGGTTTTGTTAATGATGTCTTACAAGGTGGAATTTGCAGCCTATAAATGACATTCACAGGTTTTGACTCCCCTAGCAGAAAACATAGGAGAGAGAGGTCTGTCTCTAGCCATCTGCATGTGAAAAACCTTCTTGAAACACAACAGCCATCTTTTACCCTGCTAATCTCAGGCCTAGGTGAAAACACTATATATTTTGTAGACTGAAGATAAAGGGGAGAAAATACTCATGATGTAAGTATCGATTCCTTTTAATATTTTTCTTTCTAGGTTAACATTGCAGTTTGACCTTTTTATGCTCTGGTTATGTCCAGATAAGAAATCGTAGTCTCGATTATTGGTGTTAGGTTACCGGGGGATATGATGAGTGGGTTTTAGATCAGTGATGAACTCTCTGCAATATTTGCAATGCCATTATGTGTTCTCTCAATTTTTTTTTCCATGAGAAACTAAATATTAATTAAATTGCACATATGTTCGTAGCAGATTTGAAGGTTTTGAACCAAATGTGTTGAAGCTAATGCTTTGCCATGTAAATTTCCCAGCAGTTGTTTATCTCAATTGTATTCTACATCCAGCTGTAGAAAATTGTCAAATATTGTTTAAAGTTTTGTACATAGTTGTACTGTTATTTCTAGCCGCTGTGCTGAACAGTATTCAAGTTATCACGCCATATATTGCTTTACACAAGAAAATGTGTGGCTTTTGTTTTGTATTTTTTTCAGTATAGAAGTTACTGTGTCTTATTTAAATAAAAATAATAGTTAAAAAAAAAAGTGGTGAGGAAAACACACAAAAGCAGTGGTTCATTTATTTGTTTTGGAAACTGCGCATGAAGCACCATAGAATGAGATTAAAATTTCATATTGTTCCAAATTTACATCTAGAATAATGTCAACCATGTATCTTTATGACTAGTGGGCTATGTCATCTAGAATAAGATAATCTCTTGTCTATTGATTTTTGCATAACACTGTTCTAGGAAGGGGAAAAAAATCTAAAAATAGCCAAATGCTTAAATATGCTTAAAAATAGCATATTTTATTTCTGCATATAATGAGGTTTTTCTTCAGAGCATAGAAAAAATACCAGTTAAGTATTGTTGGAAACTCTATCAGCTGCTGTGTTTGTGGTATGGCTAATTTCAAGTTCTCTGTTGAAAATTATGAAAGCCATTAGATGTTTCACTATGTGAAACTAAACTAAACCCCCAAAGGATGTGGTATAAATCTACTGACAGTCTTGGTTTCATGTTTTGTATGAGTCAAGTGATTGTCATTTGACTTGCAGAATAATTCTTTCCAGATGGGGGGTGAGGAGGAGGGAGGAAGGATGAAGAAGAATATTTAAATACATGTAAATCCTCCAAAATCAGTGTTTACTGAAGATCACTATGGCAATAACCAGCAAGTATAGTTTAATGCTTATTATCAGTAAGTGGAAATTTAAGCTTTCATCATCCCAAAGATGGCAATATTTTGCGATGACTGTGTTCAAAACGTTAACTGAAAGTTAAGCTGGAAGTCTGGAGCCTCAGAGGGTGTAGATCCCACCCTATTATCAAGATGCCCGATGTCCTTCAGTCAGAAAGGTCTTGGTTTCAGCATTTCATCATGGGTTTGTGGGGCTTGCGAGGAGCAGCTTTGTGACCGCCTTGTCCTCTGCGTGGATTTGGCTGCAGCAGCTCTGGGCTGTCCTTGCATGGGAGGGCAGCCTCCTCAAAAGTTACTTCAACAAAAGCATGTAGCTCGCCCCGAGAGGACGTGATGCAACATGTACCACAGGGAACGTTTTCACCGTCCCTGTGAGCAGAGTCCGTGCCTGGTTAGTTACGGCTGTGGTAACATGCCGCTTCCACCCAAGTCACGCTTTGAAGTTGTGTGCGCGGTGTCATTCACCACGTGTTTCTTCCTCAACACCAAAACGAGCCATCCGGAAAGTGCCAAGAGTAGAGAGCTAGTGAAATAATTTTGCCTTATGTCCTTGCTTTGTGACTAAAAGATATTGACTCCAGCGCCACATTTTGTAGCAATTCGTGGCTCGGGAAGGTGGGCTCTTCAGAGCTGGGAAGGCTGTGTAAGGGGAGCCCGTGGCTACCTGCGCTGCGGGGAGCAGCAGCAGACAGTGACCTGCTGCTTTTAGGAAGCAGGGTGCTGTCAGGGAAATGATTTATGGCTTCCTGACAAAGCAGCTCTTGGGAAGGGCCAGATATTGGCCCAAGGGTTGAGGCTCCATATCTTCACAGCGTTTAAACGTAAGCCTGGAGTAATACAAAATAAACACAAGAAATGGAATGGGTTAGAGATGTTGGCTGACATTGCAGTTGCAAGCAGAGACCACTGAGGCTTTGCAAACCAGCTCCTGGCCTTACTCCATGGTATAGATTGACACCTTCATCTGTTACTTGAGGTAAAATCCAAGCAGCTTGAAGATGACAGATGACTAGTAGAAATCCATTTCTGTTGTAAAACAGGCTGGCTTGCTTTGCAAAATATAACCATGCTAACACAAATTTGAAGCTACACAAATGAGAGGAAATAACCATAGTTCCTGCGGTGTGTTTCCAAAACCTAAATGCAAGGAAAAAGTGAGTGAAAGCTGGGAAAGTACATCCATTTCTGGGATGTGCACGTACAGGCATTCATAGTTTGTGCTTGGCTAAAGGAAGGTGTTTGATCGAAGACTGTCATGCAGTTAAAATATGTGTATCTTGTCTCTGTTTGCATTAGTGTAACCGGTCCTGGAAAATGATCTGGTTCAGGAGAAACTGAAATGCTGGAGAAGGCTGAAGGCAGAGCTATAGGAGTGAGTGAGGTACTGGAAAAAACACACAGCAATGTTTTGTAGGAGCTCGACATGTTTAACTTAACAGTTGAGAGTGACTTAATTCCAGCTAGTAAATACCTACATAGGAAATACTTTGTAATGAGCTACTTAAATTTAACAGACATGGAATACTAAACTCAAGCAGTAAGAAAACGAAGCTAGATAAATTCATACTAGGAATGTGGACTTATTGTAGCCCTAAAGATAATCAGGTACCGGGCCAACTTGTGAAGGTGGGCTTTTTTCAGGTATTGGTATGTTGAAAATTAGATTAGTTTACAAAATATGTGCTCAAGTAAGATCTTTTTATAAGCCTTACTAGCTCATCATTACCTTTGGCTGTTTAGATTTCAGTTGACTTTCAAGAGATAGGGTTTTTTAAGTACCTTAACTGTTGTCGCCTCACTAAAAAAAATATAGCATGCTGCAATATTTTTAACTAGGGAATTAACACTTTTTTTTAAACTGTCTGGAACAGGTCTTTGAAGTTAATTTCTGACTTCTGAAAATTTTAGGTTTGTGTTGCGCATGAATGAACTCTGCAGTGAAGCAGAGATGCTCAAATAGCTTTATAGTCGTTTTGATTTCTGACACCTCAGTAACACCATAATTCTGGAGAGAGGGTAAGAAAACGGAGAGTAGGTGGTGGCTTTGTGTAGTGCAAGAGGTCACAGAAATAATTTGTCACTCAAGTGGGGCTGATAGGAAAACACTGATTGAGGAGGTAGAGTGTTTCCTTGGTAAAGACCATGTTGAAGTGAGTGAACGTGCAAATTAAATGGCTAACTCAATTGACAACAAGAATAGCAGTCAGATGAAGCTGGATAGAAAGATGAGCGCCTTTGTTAAGAAGAACATGAAATTTTATTTCAGGTTTTAACAAGTTCTCATGTTAAATTGGCTGCCTTGAGCTGTAGCCTGGAAGTTCAGATGCAGAGGGGCTGGAAACCTGGGACAAGAGGAAGTTGTGTCATTTTTTTTTTCCCCTTGAATTAGAGACTAGGCTTGTTAATGAAGCACAATTACACTAATAATTATGCCTCTAGAAAAATAATTCCTGGGGTTTTAAAATTTTTTGTGTGCGTATGTGCATAGTGAAATGACTGGTTAAACTCTGCAGTGATTTGTACAGCTGTTGGTTGAGCAACAGGGTTTGCTCAAGGCAACGTATGTTCAGTAATACCCATGATAATCTATTTCTCGTACCCTTGTTTTTATTTCTCCAAATAAGCTGTAAGTAAATAGAATTATCTAAATCCAGACTGCCAGGCATAGCAGTCGTGTTAACTAATTCTGGGTGTCTTAACTGCTCACTACAGGAGATGAGATCTGGGAGCTCTTGAGATTTTTGTGGAAGGAGGTTCTTCCTCCAAGGAGGAGAAAGCTAAGAGAAACTAGACTCCCTGTTAAGCTTTGGTGCCAAAATGCTGAGTGATGTCCTTTCTGATTTTCGTTTGGATAAGAATTTCTATCTCAACGATACAGAGTTTTCTCAGGGAGTAACATCCTCCCTTTTCATAAGATTGGTGGTATCTCTGGGCTTATTACATCGGGAAGAACTAATTTTTGTGAAAAATCAAAGTAGTAAGGGTTCTGCCTTTGGAAACTAAACATTGTTCTTAGGAAATAAAATAATAATTAAAACAAAAAGCAGCTTGATTCTGCTTTTGTGATTCCTTTGGATTCTAATTCATTGTACCTCCTGAGAATGCTGAAAAACATTCAGTGTTTCAGTCATTGAAAAAACAAAGAGTTTCAGGTGTAGCTGTGTGACACTGCAGAGGTGGTACCATACCGTAGGCTTTCACTGCATGGTTTCATTTTGGGTGGGGTATGTTAAGGATTGCCACCTCAGTCACCCATGGTACCTGTGGTACCCGTGGAAATGCATTGAGAGAAACTGAATGTCGGAAGATCTATGTGCCTTCGGGATTAGGGACTGTTGAATACAGTTGTAAGAATATTGTGGATGTGGAAAGTCAGTTTGTTGATGTAACACTTTTGATCAAAAATGTTGTATTTGTCAGCTGGGGCAGGTTGCTCAGGCAGTGTCCAGTTGGGTTTGGAGTCTCTCCAGGGTCAGAGACTACACAGCCTCCCTGGGCAACCTGTTCTACTGCTTGAGCACACTCACAGGTAAAAACAAACAAAAAGTGACTTGGTACATTTAAATGGAATTTTCTGTATTGCAGTTCCCTGAGAAAAGTCTGGCTCCATCTTTTTTGACACCAATCCCCCTCCTCTCATTTCAGGTTTTGATCAACATAGACAAGATTCCCCCCTGAGCCTTTTACAGTGCTCAGTAGAGAGGAAGAATTGAGCTTGGAGCAGGTGATCCTTAAAAATCAACCAGGACTCCTTTTTAGAGCTGTATCCCATGGAATTCTTCCAAGCAGGTCCCTGAAGGGGACAAAGTCCATGCTCCTAAAGTCTGTGGTTGTGATCCTGCTATTTGATTTTCCCTCTTCCTCTCAGCATCCTAAACTTTACTGTCTTGTGGTATCTTCAGCCAAGGTTGTGTCCAGCCTTCATCTTCCTGACCAGTTCTTTGTAAGTAAGAGATCTAGCTGAGCATTTCCCCTCACCAGCTCCTTGGCTGACTGTGTCAGGAAGTCATTGGGTTCCTACAGAAACCCCCTGTATTGCTTGTCTCCTGCTCTGTTGTTCTTCCAGCAGACCTCAGGGTGGTTCAAGGCCCCCAGAGAACAGGGCCTGTGCATGTGAGGCTTTTTCCAGTTGTCTGAAGAAGGGCTCATCTGCTCCCTTGTGATTGGGTGGTCTGTAGTAGACATTCACTGCAGTGTTGCCTGTGTTGGTCTGCCCTGTAATCCTGACCTGTGAGCTCTCAGCTAGGTCACCGTGGATCCCGATGTCATCCCAAGGCAGCCATGCCTTCCCCAGTACTCCCACAAAAAGCGACCCATCCTCACTATCCTGGCCAGCCCTATCTAAAGATCCCTTATCCAGCCGTGGCAGTGCTCCAGCTGAATGAGCTGTCCCACCACAACTCTGATCCCAGTGAGATGGTAGCCCTGCAAGTGCTTGCAGGTCCCTAGTCCTCCTGCTCGCTCCCCAGGCTGTGTGCGTTCCTGTGCAGCCCCTTCAGCATGCCACCCTGATCTCCCAGAACTGCTGTGAGAGCTCCCCACAGTGCTCTTGTCTCAGCACTTTGCTCATCTGGGGTGAGCCCCTATTTTTGCATCTCCAAGGTCAATCTGCAGTCGTCGTGCACCCTTTGTTTGCCAAACCTGGACAGCCACACTATCAGTTGACTGGACAGGCCTCAGCAGTGTCTCAATAACATACCAGATCCACGTGCCTGGCAGGCTGCAAACCCCCCTAGACGACCGGTGGGGTTGGCAGCAAGGAGTTGTCCACTGCTGGCAGCTGCTGCTTGCTCCTGGTGCCGCTGCTTGCCCCAGGCTGGACAGGTGCAGGGGCTTCGTGGGACACATCTCGCAGCCCCCCCACCTGCTACCAGGGCACTGTCCCTGCTCTGTAGAAGCAGATCTGCAGGTGGAGCAGGAGTCATCTTCCTAGTGCCAGAAGTCACCACCTCCCAACCTTCACCATTGTGGGAGTCTCTATTTCCCAGCCTGATAAGCACAGACTCTGCCTGCCTCTCCTGGGTAGGAGTCTCCTTTCCACCAGCACTGATGACCTGGAGAGTTTTCCTCCTTGTTGCAAGCAAGGAGGATGTGAACTGGTCTTCCGCAGCCATCAGGATTAAAGGCAGGCACCTCCACAGTGTTGTTTCAAGGGACAGGAACCATCATGCACCCGTGAGTCACGGTAAGGCTGGCCCCAAGCTACTTGATGCTGCTGTGGGTCAGGTGCTATTTCTTTTTTGTGTGTGTGTTGTTTGTTTGTTGTGGTTTTGTGTTTTGGTGTGGTTTTTGTTTGTTGGTTTGTTTTTTTAAATCCATGTGCCCTGGTGCAGAAACTCCAGCAACATGATAGAGATTTTTGTGGATGCTGACATTGGATTAAGTCTTCCCTGCAGAGAGGCACTTGCTTCATTTTGGCAGTTCTCCCTGTGGAAAGGAGCTTGTTTTGTTGTGGTGATGCTACACTACAGGAGGACTTTTTTGAGGCCAAAAAAGAATTTTCCTGTATCTTAAAACACTTTGCTTTTTTCCCTTGAATAACAACCATCAAATAAAGCAGCATTACGTACCTCAACCTCAGTTAAGCCGCTGCATTAAATACTTCATGTATTTATGGGGAACAGAGAAGGAACCCAAACCACTTACAGGCAAACTGTGCTGTCCTTTAAAAACCACCCTAGGACAGGCAGTTCAGTCTGCTCCTGCAGTAGGAAAATGATCCATTATGGCTTTTCAGTGATTGCATGCATTGTGTGCTGACAGGACAGGCTGTTGAACTGGGTGGCGGCAAGAGGAGGGGCACGAAGCAGTGTCAGTGCTGGCTTTATTCCTGAATGCCTCTGTTTGCTTTGGCAATGTTCCCACAGCTTCAACGGGGAGCTGTGCGGTGGACCTGCGCTCTCTGAGGTCTATCCAGCCTTTGAAGTGCAGCAATGATAACTAGTGTGTGTGGCAAAGGCTGGTGAAGCCAAGAGCTCTCCTACCTCTGAGGAGACCCAGATCACTTGTCTTAAAAATGAAAGCATAAGCTGCAAAGATCTTAGTGTGGGAGGGGTGGCTAAGGGTGGAGAAAAGGAAGATTTCATTTGATTAAGGCTTTTTCTATTTGTTGTTTCCCTACATGAAGAGCAGCAACAGCGGTGTGTGGCTTGACTGTGGTTTGGTGACAAGTAGGGGTGACCCCAGGACTGGCCCAAGGGCTCTGGTAGCATTGCTGCCATTGCTGGTGTTTTGTGTTTTTTTTTTCTGTCAGGTTTTCAGCCAGCTCAGTGCCATCACAGGCTCTTCCTTCAGTTGGAAAGAGCCAGCTAGGACACCGTGGGGTGTTGGCCCATGTCTACATGGATTTGGGATGCTCACAGACCCGAGCCCTAGGCAGGCTTCTGTGACTTACTGGTGTAGGCTGGGATTTTAGGGGAAAAACCTTGGATTGTGTCACTGCCTCCTTTAGAGTGCTGGCTGCTGTCACCAAATCCAAGGATAACCTTGCAGAAATGTCAGATCAGCCCAAGATCCAGCTGAACTGCAGATCAGAAAAATCTCTCCAGGGCTTGTCTCATTCTTCAAACTCTCTGTTGTCTTCTAAAAATCAAATCAAACTCCTGCTCTGCTGTGGTGAGGGTTGCTCTCTGTTGTCAGACTTTGGTGTTCTGAAGCTCTGGTACTCAAGTTCAAGGCAGAGATAAGAGATGGTTGTGGAGGCCCACACAGGCTGCTCGAGCAGTCTGGGAAAATAAGCAGCTGTAACAGCAAAGCAGTTACTTCAGTGGCCCATTATTTTAATTTCTGTATTTTATGTGTCAAGGGTTTATTCTGAGGATTACACTTAGAATAATAGTAGGGGTTTGGGTTTTTCCCCTTGTCAGATCCTGCTCCTGTTACATTTAGCATGCTTGTTTCCTGCAGCCAGCTGTTATCCACCCACCTAGGTGCAGACAGGGTGGATAATTTCATTGTGTAGCTCTTTTAAATTTTCTTTCCTTCTCTCCAGGCTGCTGCTGAAGCATATGGCTTCCAGCACCTGTCCCGGGGCCTTTTCTGCTGCCATAGTAACTATGGCAGCCCAAAATAAAAGAAACACCCTATGGAGTAGGTTTTTGGGCTAGATAAAATACTTTTGTTTAAGAGAATACTGGCTATAACTTCTTTAACAGCTTAGGTAGGTCTGAAGTCACTTCTAAAATCCCTTATATACTTTTTTTTCCTTCCCCTTTTTTAAAAAAATTGGTTTGTTTGTTTGTTTTTTGATAGCAGCCAAAACTTCACAACCTTTCACTATGGATTAATTACAAAGCAGGGCACATCAAGCTTTTGCTATGGTAGAACAGGGTTAAAAGTTGATGAGAGTTGTTCACTGCTCCCTGGCAAATGGCAGCCACCTCACTTCATCAAAGACTCACAGAATGATTTGTGTCAGAAGGGACCTTAAAGATCACCTAATTCCAACCCCCCTGCCATGGACAGGGATGCCTTCCAGTGGATCAGGCTGCTCAAAGCCCCATCCAGCCTGTCCTTCAACACTTCCAGGGATGGGCTATTCACAGCTTCCCTCAGCTGCCTGTTCTAGTGTCTCAGCACCCTCATCATAAAATAGTTATTTTTTATATCCAGTCCAAATTCTACCCTCTTTCAGTTCAAACTGTTGCCCCTTTCCCTCAGGCCCTGGTAAAAAGTCTTTCTCCGTTCTTTCTTATACACTCTCTTTGTATACTGAAAAGCTACAATAAGGTCCATCTGGAGCCTTCTCTTCTCCAGGGTGAACAAGCCCTGTCCTCACATCAGAGGTGTTCCAGCCCTCTGACCATTTTCATGTCCCTCCCCTGGACCTGCTCCAGCAGGACCAACATGGTGGGCTCCCATGCAGGCAAATAACTTGTGTTACCTAAAGGGAAGATTATACTGGTTTCCCGTCAGTCAATGAAGGGAAAAGTCTATTTTATGCTTAGGAGAGCACTGTTAATGAGCACCTGGGTAATGGGCTGATTGACTGCACAGCCAGGCCGTCTGGGAGCTGGAGGCCTGATGGTTGTTCAGGGCCAAACTTGCTGAACCTGTGGGGCCTGTTTGGCCACCATGCCCTTGTTGACTGTCACGGGACAGCGTTCGCATGGCACGGGTCTCACTTGCTGTGTGGCATCGCAGCCAGGCTCAGTGCACCGAGCAGATGCCGAGGGAGGACGGCAGCCCCAGCAGTGGGAAGCAGCTCTTTTGTAGAGCGTTTGCCAATGCGGCGCTAGACTGTCCCAGCATTTCTGCTTCTCAGCTGGTGGCAAGCTGAGCTGTTGCTCTGCTTCCTGCCTGCCCATATGGTGGCTTGTTTAAAAATAAGACATTTACAAGGAGCAGAAATTGTAAAAGTAGGCTAACCAGAGGGGGATTTACAGAAAATACTAGATGAGATAGTGTGATGGGGTTGCAGTGAGGGCTGAGCTGAGGTAACTTACACATCTATAGTGCTAAAAACCCCTTATAAATACAGTAGGTCCCTGGCTGGCCATGGCTCACCATGGCAGAAATGCAGCTCCTGCCACATAGTCCTCGCTATGGAGGTGAGGAAGCATGGCCGCAGGCTGCCCAGCCCACAGCATGGTGGGGCCACCCCCCATGCTGCCCAGCTCATCCCTGCCCCGGTGCCTACCTGACAGGGAGGAGAAAGCAGGTGGGTGCTGGACACAGGCGGTGGACGCAGTAACTGCGTGTTGGGCAGAGCTTGAATGTGTGAGGAGAGACCCAACACAGACAGCTGCACCTTTGCCATGTCAATGTTTTGCTGCTACTCTGAGTAATCGTCTTCAGGACCTGCACTGGGAGAAGATACAACCTTCCAGCTCCATCTTCCTTTGCCCTGGGGCTATTTCACCCCACGCAGTCTCAGCAGTGAGCATGGACAGAACAACCAGCATTCACTCTTCAGTGGTGCTCTTCCAGTGTTCCCAGCACCATGATGGGACATGGTGGCAGATAGTAGTGGCAAAGGCTTCAGGAAAACCCAGCGCAATGCACAGCACCTGGGAGCCCTTCCAGGCTCAGATCCTGGAGCTGTCAGGGCTCGTAGGCCGGCCGCTAGTCCCACTTGGAGCAAAGCTGGTGCTGCTTCTCCACTCACAGTCACCTTGTTGATCAGTTCCTGCTGTTTTTTCTAGGACATGCAGCCCCTAACCTTTGGAAGGCACCCGTTTATAAAAGGGTGCTGGGGGAATGCAGGTGGCTGCTTGTGGCCAAGCGGTCCTGCTTCAAAGTACATCAACGTCATGCCCATGTAATGTTGGATATGGAAACAGCAGAAGAGAATCAGGTAAGTCATATTTTACTATGTTGGAAGTAAATTCTGATGACTTAAGGCAGCCAGAAAAGTTACTTGTTAGTTTTCTCCATGAGCTGTTCAGATCCCAAGGCGCGCCCTCCAACTCCCCTGAAGCAGCTGTTCTTTGATTTGTAGAAACCTCGACTCATCAAAACCAATTATGTCAACTTTTAATAAACTTCCAGATAAAGACAGTTAATCAATTACCACTGTTTTCATCTGCCACAGGGGTTCTGCAGCTGTTTTTATTTTAAAACAATCCACTACTAAACCAGAATATGCAACTGGAATGAAGCCTGTTAAATCAAGATGAACACTACGTGTATAGAACAATCAGTCGGTAATTTCTACTACCCTGTTGTCCCAACTACTGCTGAGCCTGTGCATGCACCACAGAAAATCCTCTCACAATGGCACTGGGGTGTGGAGTGACTCTGCAGCCCAGGCTGCCGAGAAGCACATGCCATACACTTCGTTAGGAGTAGGGAAATAGTGTTTGCAACTCTGTAATTAAGTTTTTACCTGAAAAAAAAAAAAGGCTATTTGCAGGTTAGCTTTCTTGCTCTAGTTATTAACTTCAATAAACATTCATGATAAAAATGCATTGTATATAAGGATTTCAATTGCTTTTCTTGAAGCAAAATTAATTACATTTTAAATACCTCTGGCTCCTTTTTTAATTTGAAAGTGTGAAAAAATTGCATAGGCTAAAGACTGAGAATTCAAAACTAATGTTAATTTCAAAAATTACATATTACAATAAGTCAATGCTTAATATGAACTGATTCATAGTGCAGTTGGGTGGGGAGGGAACCCTGCAGCTGTGATTTGCCTTGTATAAAAGGGATGATCATTAAGGTGGTTTTCTACCTAAAAACATGATGAGGATTCAGGACAGCTTTAGCTGAGCTTTTGCAATGCCTTTAAGTGTCCCAACCAAGATAGGAATTGTTTGTTTTGTTTTGGTTTTTTTTAAATATCCTGGAAGTCTAGAATCTGTGACTAAAAAACAAACATTTTTTTTGAGTCTTAAAGAACACTTATTTAGCTGTTTTGGATTTAATACAACCTCATCTTTGCTTTTAGCCTCATTGCTTCAGCTACTAAAAATGTTAAGAGTCGATTATCCACAAGTGTTTTAGCAGCTATCAAGACAAATGTAATCCAGAGCAAGTTTAGCAACCACAGACTTGCTTAAAGTTGCAAGAATCTGCTAAATTATTTCAGTGATGACCAAGTTGGGCTGGAAAGCAGCTTGTCCATCCCTTGAGCTCCTAACAGTTTTGGCACTGCAGGTCATTACAGTGTGAGGTGAAGAGGATTTGGGGCAAACATTCTGTGTTATCAATAAAACTAGCACTTCTAAGTGTAAGTACACCCCTATGCAAACCTTAGGTATCTCCCAGTTAATCCACTTTGTAGATATCTTATTTACTGCCAGAGACTGCAGCCCAAAGTCAGGAGTTCAGGCTCCCCCCCTAATGCTCAAGAAGGTTACACATCTCACAAAAGACGGATTATTGAGCAAGGAGCTGCCAGTACCAAACTGTAGGAAATACTGCAGAAGGAATCAAGTTTTATCTTCAGGAGCAGCTGGGCACCTACATCAGCTTCCATGTCGTGGTTACCAGCCTCAGTGCTGGGGACCTGGGTACTGCAAAAGGAGAAGACCAGACTGTCTTTTCCAGTTACATGTGAAAATATACTGCTAAACATCTGAAGAGCTTCTATGGCAAAAATTGAGGCACCTTGACACTTCCAGGCTATGGGGTGGGATTTTGAACAGAGGTGTTTAAAGCTTGCTGAGGGTTCAGCCAGATGCACCCCATTCAGTCCAACAACCCATCCACTGATAGCACATAGCTTTTTAGCCAGGAACTACCAAATGCACATTAATGCTGCTCAGTGTGGCCATCAAATGATGTTCTGCTACATTCAAGAAGGAGGAGATTAATTCAGTTAACTTTATGCAGTTATTTCCAGGTTTCCAATGCAGGTATTTTGTTATCTAATAGAGCATGAAACAATGATTAACTAACTGAGTGTACAGTTAACTGATATTAAACAGCTTCACCAACGTAACAGGAAAATCAACTGAATTTAAAAAAGGGCAAATATAATAAATTTCAAAACAGGTCTTATCCAGTACATAAAACTTGTGATCTTACGTAGCTCCTGACACATACTTTTTCCCTTCCACTGCTGTAAAAGGAGAGTGAGGCAAAGGGACACTGAGTGAGTTTGAGTTTTCTTACTGTCCTACTGGATTACTGTTCAGAAACAGTGTGAATTATTAGGTCCTGCCTAAAAACTGGTCATATGTTTTATCTTCAGATGCTTGTTACATACCAATTCAACAGCACAACAGCATTCTCCTGGGAATAAAAGGTCTTTTTTTGTCAAAATCATTTTATTAAAGAGTTAATGTCACAACAAGCTCAAAATAACACATGCTTCAGAAATAAACTGGAAGAAAAATACTCTAAACAGAAATACGAATATTTTGAAGGCATGGTAAAGCATCAGTTGCAGGAAGCTTCTGCAAACAGGTGCAAATTCTGTTGGTGCAATGGAAAAAAACCTTAGAAAAGAAGCCTGCTGGGCATGACTTCTGTTTATGTAGCGCAGTTAGTCTAATAAGTTAAATCAGAAAGGGCACAATTTCCATGGCTGCACAGACCCAAACGTATTTCTTCAATAATTAACCCCAGCACAGTTTTTTCACTGTGAGTACTAATAAAACAAATCTAGTTGACATCTTAACATAGCAGTAATATATATATATATATCCATGATAGATGTTTGACTCATGCAGCCTCCTCAGTTACATGATTTTTTTTTTAAATTTACTCAAGAAACATTATAAAAAAATAGGTTTGCAATTTGTATTTCACTCCAGTGTTAGCTCCACATCACCTCAGGCAAAGAGAGTGTTTCAGCAGATAATCTAATTTGGCAAGAAATCTGCCCCAATTCTTAACCTAATTTTTGTAAATCCACGTAGAAAATAAATGCGAACTCTTTATACAAAACAAGAGCAAATAACTGTACCTATATAAAAGGGGATTTATTCCCTTTAGTTTTATTATTATGGCACATACTTTATACTTTCACAACAGCATACTCATTTTCATTTAGTTTTGTTTAAACCCCAAAATAGTGTTGATAAATGGAAGAATGTGAGTTACCATAGGCAGCTGACTCATGCATTAAGCAATTCATGTTCTTTATCAGTTTTCCCAACAGCATCAGGATTGGATAACGGGTCAAGGTCAGCAAAAAGACTGAACCAGGCAGTCAAGTCTTTTGGATTCTTTGTAGGTTCTGGAAAATAAAAAGAAAGAAAGAAAGAAAGTACAGACTTGTCAGATATTTTAAAACAAACCTGACTGAATGTTTGAGTGAGGTCAAACAAACTCCATACTATTGTTTAAATTATTACTAAAGGCACTTCTGACAAGAAAATCAGAATGAGTAATGGCGTTTTAAAACGCCACCTTTAACAGAATATGGAACTTTAGTAAGAATGAATGTTTTACATCTGTCTGCCTGTGTATTTTATATGGCTCCTGCCATGATAAGTACAGGAACACTTTAATTAAAAATTGAAACAATCTCGCTCTGTTTAGCTTTGTTTCATGAAAGGTGTTTTACTTGTGTGTGTGTGTCTGCATGCCTACAAAAAGGTAAAAGGAAAGCAAAGGCAAACTTTACTTTCAACATCTCTTACAAGACTGAATTCCTTTGCCTAAATCCAGTTCATATGACTGTCCTGTCCCTCTTGTATTTCACCACACAAGGTCATTAGTCATCTGGAACGAAGTTTTAATGGGAAGTATAGGCTGGAGAGAGGGGCGGTACATTTGATAGCCAGTCCCAAGTACAGCTTCTAGTATTAGTATATATTTTTTGATGGATATAAAAAAGTGTGAACCAAGAATATGTTCCAACAGGAGCTGGACTATTACATCTATGAGTCTATATTGACATACAGATGTTGTGGAGGTCTTCTACCTTATTATTCCAAAACCGCACATGTTCAAGTTAAAGAGGAGGTGACTTTGGCTGCTATGAAGAAGGGACATCACCAGTTGCGGTTGGTTTTTTTGCGTGACCCTATTTTTAACGTGTATTATATTGATAGTGAAATAAGATATGCTCCTCCACTCAGAGAGAAAACGTCGCATGAAAGCATTCTTTTTGAAGCAAGGAATTTATGGACAAAATAGGCTCCGCCTGGCATGACCTTCATCTTGGTGTCTGCAAGGCTGGGGTACCTACCACTTTCAGAAACACAGATTTTAAAGTACCTGAAGGCTGTTCCTTTTTCTGGTGAAGGTACTGTAGCTGTGGCATCACACTCATTTCTAAAACAGTTCCCAAAACATCTTAACACTCCTTTTCTGCTGGGCTGAAACATGTCAGCCTTTTTATCCTACAAAGCAGGGGAAGGAATGCACATCGCTCCTTTCTTCTGCACTGAACACCTTTGATGTAGCTTCATTTTGAGTATGAATGCACAGAATAGGCTATGAACTGGCAATAAGGATTCAAGACATTTCTGGTTCACTTATCCAGAAAATCCTAGTCAAAATCAGCAGGGCTTTGTCTCAGTAGATGGTAGGACTACACACTCTTGGCTCAGTTGCAAGAAGTGAATTAAGTTTCAAGCAGATGATTCCTGATATCATGTATATTATCAACATTATTTGCAGCTAGGGCTCTTCTGCCTTCCCAGTAGCCTGTATTTTAGCCACAATGTCCTTGTAGAGCTCCAAAACACTGTTTAGCTTAGAAAAAAGTGCATACAGTTGCTATTTTGTGTGATTCAAAATTAAAGTAGTAAAAGAAAGTGTAATTTCAAATCCCTCGTTATATAGTAAATTACTCTTTTGACATAGTACTAGTACTGAAGCCTACCGAAAACACACATGCACACACACACATCATACACATAATGCTGCAACAGAGTAATTCATTAGTGAGCACGTGATTCTTGAGATGTGACTACTACAAAAATAGGTTATATTATGATAGAGAAACTACAAAGAGCCACAGCTAAAAAGGAAAAGCAAAGTAAATGAAAAAATACATGACTGTATTACCTTTCACAGGCGTCTTGTTAGTGTTCACATTCGGGCTGTTTGGTTTCTGTGCTGGTTGTGGTATAGATGGGGGGCTCACACCATTAGCTGCCCATCCTAAAATTCAATGATACAGCAGCATTAGTCTGAAGAATTACTTTGTTAACTCCAACATCCCGCTGTCTGGCAGAATGATGCTCACACCAGGTGATGGAGCAGAACATTATGTTTATCGTTATAGATATTTGTATCTTTCCTCATACACAAGAAATCCACAGTCAAATGCTGCAGACAAGCAACATCCTCAAGAAGACAATATCTGTGAGAATATCAGTTTCATCATCTCTGGATTCAGGCGACTGTACCCTTTTCAAACCTTTAATCTGGCTAAAGAAGATTTTTCTTGTTTCTTTCGTCCAATCACAGTTAATACTTGTTCATAGAAAGGCCAGTACAGTAATCAAGTCAAGCATAGCTGTAGGGAGTATCACTTACATTTTGGCAAAAATATCATACAGACTAAACATTTTTTCCACCTTTCTTTACTTTTACTGTTCCAAAGACTCTCATTACATCAGCTGTTCTGGAAAAAATATATTTAGAGACTCTTATTTTTTTAATTAATTTTGAAATGATTAATTCTGAAAAAAATAATTTATTGCAAAACACTTTGAAGAATTAAACTCAAAATGTGCTACTTTGAGTTAACTTAAAACTAGTTTTTAATGGAGTATGTTTTTGTTCTTCACTTGAAAGGATCTTCTCAGTAGGGAGAGAGTAAGGATGCAGGAAAAAGTAAAACTGGTTATTCACAATTTTTTTGTTTTTACATGCATATTCCATAGCCACAAAACTGTAATCACAAATACAGTTAATGAGGACAGATGAGCTAGGCTGGCAAAATGAACTAGGGGTGGTGTACCACGGAAACATATTAGAAAAAATGGAGCATTTTTGTTCCTGGCTTAAGATACTTAAAAATATTCTTATGCTTTATCACATTTAGAGGGCTGGAGATCATATTTCTCATTTCAATAGTATCTCCTTTAACTGTGGCCTGAAGAATTATCCATCATCTCTGGGATCTTGTACATCTAATTCTGCAGCATCACAAACAGGATATTCATCTGTGCACACGGCGAGCATTTCCTTATTCTTTCTCTTTTTTCTACAAGTTCATGCTCTCACATCCCTTTCTACTCTCTTTGTACTCCTCCCCTTCTGAGACCTCTCTCAGACACTGGTACCCAGTGTCCTGACAGCTACAGCAACAGCCACGTAAGTCACACAAACCTTTCCCCTCTCTAACAGATTATTCTCATCACTCTCTGATCTTACCTTGACTATAAAAGCTCTGAAGCCCAAGCTGCGTTATTAAAAGGAGGCAAGAAAAGTGTTTCTATAAAGTCACATGAATTAGGAAGGAAATTTAAAGCCACAAACATCCTCTGTATCTCTAAGGAAACAAACCAAAAACTTCTTCAAAATCTGGATGCAGAGGGCTCACATATGTTTGTTATAGGTGATGGTGATAAAAGCTTATGAGCTAGCCTGTGCCCCTTGAAAATGAGATTTTAGAGTTTAATCTTTCAAAGAAGCAAATTTGAATCATAAATAATACAAAGCATGGCATCACCACTTCAGAATGACATATTTTTCCAGGTGTTTTCTCTGCTTGTGTTACAAAAGAGAAGAATGGCAGAGGACATAACACACAACTACAGAAAACTGCAATACTTTTGTCTGTTTGGAGATGCATTGCGAGAAAGTGTTTTAATATGTCGATGGACGGCAATGAGCGGATAAATTGAGCAGCTTAAGTAAACAGGGCCAAATCCTAATTTCATGGAAATGAATGGGAGTGCTGCCTGGAAACTTTCTGTGCAAGTCCTACTGACTTCAGTGAGATCAGGAGTTGGCTGCCCGAGACCTCACTGAGGTTCATTTACACTGATGTGACTGGCAGACCACAAACCGAAACACCGCAGACCAGTTAACTCCTTTGGAGCTCTCCTTCTGAGCCCTGGGCTCAGGCTTGGGAAGCAGCACAGCCATGAGAGATGCTGTGGTCTGGTTTTCTGTTCCTTAAACCGCAAGTAGCTCAAATACCACTTAGAAAATCCAAAGAACCTAACAACAACAAAAACATCCAACCAAAAATGCATCACTAAATGTGTGATGCTTTCATCATGAATTTACACACCTACGAAGGTACTGGGAAAGACTGACACAGAATTTGTATGAAATACTTTCATGAATTATGTTTTTAGTGTCCACTCACAGTGAGCTATGGAGAAAAACTTTGCCTTTCAACAACAAACTGCAGTCCAGCAATTTGAAAGCAGTTGTTGGCCCTACGCCTGTTCTGGTTCACCTGCTCACAGGATGGTTTTGTTATGTGAATCGACAAAAGATTATAGCCGAGACAGCAAGGAAAACTAAACAGCTCACTTTTCAGCTACCTTCTTCACAAATGTCACCACAATTAAATTTAGAAATGGAAACGGTAAACTGTACATTTCCTTGCCAACTAGAATAGATGCACATGAAGGTTAAGATAAAGAGGAGCCCTTACTGGTACAAATAAGTAATTAAGTGAGACCAGAAACATCATTAAAGAGAAATCCAACACTCTCTGTGAAACAGTGGAAAGGGAACCAAACTACAAAGCTGTATCTGAAGTGGAATCTAAAGGATTTGTTGGGTGCATGCTTTGTTTCTAATATATATATATATATATCTGTACATTTATATCTATTTTAAACCAGTACCTGGTAGTCCTATAGCAATTAAAAGTCCCATTGTGCTAGATCCTGCCCATAAATACAGCCAGGGAAAACTCCAAGCTGGGAATTCCTGACCGTAACAGTTTATAACCTGCATAGCATTGTGCCTGTTTTACAGATTAAGATCTGAGGCAGAGAGAAAACAAAGCCCCAAAGATTTATGAGTGTGCTTAACATAAAATAAGTAAGTAATCCCACTGAAGTTAATAGAAAAGTTAATGTGCTTAAAGTTAAGCATGTGAGTTTTAAGAATCTTGATGGTCTTAAGGCCAAATTCACACAGGAAGTATGCAGCATCTAGGCTCCAGTGTAGCACCTCACACTGTATAATTATTAAGCAATCCTACCAATTAGGGGAAAAAATGTGTAGGATATGTATCACAAGTCCTCAGTAAAAATATCAATAATTCATATATTCTGATGTTTTCAATTTGCATGTTTAGATTTGTTTGCACTGCAGTTAGTATTTTTTTAGAGTCTCTTTCCAAATTCAGTGACAAGGTCAAACCATGAAAGAAGGGCTGTGAAATGAAATGCATTTTAAGATTAAACTTGAGATTTCACAAGATATGGATGGAATTTCACATTCTGTTAAAAAAAAGAAAAAAAAAAAAAGAAACAAAAAACTTAATAGCCTATGAAAAGTAATTTAAATAATGCATTTAACTTGGGAACTAGAGTCAGCTGGGAACATGCTGATTATCAGATACAATCATTCAGCTGATTACCTCTGACTTTTCAAATGCCAGTAGATCAATTATTGTGATCTTCTGTCAAAACCCTGGACATCCGTTTGAAAACACCAACATATTTTATTCTTCCAATATATATTTATTCTTTTTCTTATTCAAAAAGATTTTGGGTTACCATGTTGACTGGAACAGATTTTACATTTCTGGTGTTCCTTGAATGCAGTGGACCCAAGTTCTCCTTTTTCTCACAGCCAATGCCAATGTCTTGTGCAAATGAGAGCAATAGCAGCAGCCTCAGAAAGGATACCCAGCCCTGTTTGCCATTTACACCTCAAAAATATTTTTCCTTCAAAAACATGTTTACATTTAAAACCATGTAAAAACTCTGAAAAAAAAATCAATCCCATAATATTTCTGTTGATATTTTCAGTAATTTGCTTAAAATCTGTTTATGCCTCTGTATCAAGAAGGGTGTTTTCCATTGTTTCTTTTTCCCCTTTCAATAGATACCATGTCCACTTCTGGTCACAAACTTTAATTTGACTATGCAATGACTAAACAGTATCATTTTTTAGCTCATATTTTATGAGGTCAAATCCTACACTCTTCCAAGTCCCTCTTCACTCTATCAATCATATTCATATATGCATGTACCTCATCATAAAAGTACATCTAGAACTGTGCATAATTGCAAATGTCCCTCCCCCAGTTTCCATCTAAGCATCAAAGTCAGCGAACCCAAATATCCTGCTTTCAGCGTGGTGCTGGTAACTGTACTCATTATAAATCTGACTTTCTTATTCTTGCCAAAATGTCACAGGTCATTTTGTATCATGCATGATTGTACCAGCTGCATGGGTTCCAAGAAGTAGTCTTTGTGAGGGAATCAGTCTGCTAGTCTTTCCTACATCACTCTTCCCCAAGTAAGATTTAAATGATGTGGGACAGAGTCCAAAAAGAAAAACTCCTCCTTCAGCTTGCAAAGCCCTGAGAGATATCTAGCCAGACTGTGGAGAGGAGGAAGGTATTTTCTGTTGGCTTCTTAGCACCACACTGCCTTCCTCCTTCCCTTCCTCAAGGCCAAAGCAGTGGCAGGAATGCTCTGCTCCAGTTCCCCTCTTTCTCTTCCTCTCCTCCCTTGGAAAACCCAAGGAAATGAACTGCATAGAAGAAATGGGAGAGAAAGAGTTGTTATCTGCATCAGTAAATAACCACCCTGCAAGAGCAATACACCTGTATGGTTGCTAGGATGAGACAACCCATTCTATAATGCCTTATCCAAATTCCTACACTCAACAGTATGGGCTGCCTTGGGAAAAAAAAAAAAAAAAAGAATGAATGTGACTGATTTTCTCCAAGTTGTTTAAAAATAGTATTCCCAGACAAAACACAGTAAGTATTTTTAGTTCTTTGGACCCTTAATAGAGACAACAGTTGTGATTTAAACAGTGAAACCCACTCAGACTCTGTTACAGGAAAAAAAAAAAACATCTCAAAGGCCTACAGGACGTTTCAGGAAGCTCAATGAAAATATTCAAGACAGTAATTTTGACTACAGGCTTTAAGGTACTTTATTCACAAACACTGAATGGGCAGGGCTAGAAAAACAGATATGCTACTCACACGTTTTTCTCCAGGCCACACTCTGCTCAGGGTTTCTGTAGCTATGGCACAACATGAGCTGTCACCACACCTCCATGTAGCAGAAAGCCATACTCTAATGCCTAAAACTAAAACACCAGCAAAACAAGATGAGCTCTCACCATGTAAAGATGACTGCAAGTCATTCATGTTTTGGTCTAACAGCTGTGAGGGCAAGTAGCCTGATGGTGTCGGTGCCGCAGATGATGCCATGTTCTCCACATCTCCAGCTGAAGAGTTCGTGCTGAGATCAGCAAGTGCAACCCGGCCAAAAACAGCTGTCCACTCTTTGCTGAATTCCCCCTCGTCCAGGGAGGAGGCGTTGAGGATCTCATTCAGCAATACCATGTCATCCTTATCACCAGATTCTGACTCCAAGGACTTCACAAACTGATCCTTTGAAGCTGTCTCAGAACAAGAGAGGCAAGATAAGTCATTTTTAGACAAACAAAGAAGGAACCTTTTTAAGACATCCAAACTATGTTTTGTATGTTAAGTGAGATGGAATATTTTTGTGTGAATATTTGTTGTTTTCTCTTTTAGACCCAATCCTCTTGGGCATCTGGGCTTGTAGCTTATGCAACAAATAATTCCTTGGTTATCTTAGATAACCTCATGGCTGTTAAGACTAATTTATCATTAAAAAGCAGTAAGTATGCTTAAAAATATATATATATTAAACACCACATGACAATGAATACATAGTCTAAAATTTAAAATATTGGACAAGACTACTTTTATGTTGCTTTTTGAAACATTATATAAAACTGTCAAAAACAATCAAAATGGTGTAAATTGAAAATAAATAAGAGTTGGGGATTATTCCAGAATGTTCATGAGAACATACTTAAGATGACCTTTATGACTATTGCTTGAATTACTGGAGTATTTCCCCATGAGAACAGGTGACTCTACACAGAGTGAGATTTCTGTACTGCCATCAATCCTGTAGTAACCCTTTTTCCTCTCTTATGCTGCTGAGAAATGACTGAGGCCACTTTATTTCTGATTCCCCTTGCTAGTTTTTCTGGCACCAGAACTGCAGCTGAAGAAGCTCTTAGGTGACTCGAGCCATTACCCCTTAAAACCATTTTTTCCTATTTTTAGAAATGTAACCAGGATAGTAATCCTTTTCTCTAGCTTACAAAATATTTGGAGAGTGAAAGAACTGTAGAAAGAACCCCAAGTGTTATCTTACTTGGAAACATTTAGAGCTCCACTGTGGGAGTATGCTGAGGACAAAAATGGTGGCTAACAACATTGATAATGTTACGTTACTGAAACCCAGATCAGTTTATCTTAATTATGCTTCTTTCAGACTTGTGGTAAGGCACAGAAGCAACTTCGGTTTTCCAAAGTTCATATAGATCAGCTGAGCAGAGCTGCATAGAACTTGCAAAGATGTTTTTAACCCTTTTGTGTTGGGATAAAAGCTTGATAGTAGCAAAGCGTTTGCAACAAGCCATTTTGTTTAAATGCAACAGCCTTTTCTGGGAAGTTCACTTTTCAATAGCTGTAATAATTTATAATGAAATGGCTGAAGTTGAGTCAGAGAAGAAAAAAAAGCACAAACCTGTGTTTTAAAATAGGCCGATGACTCAACATACACACCTACGCGCTAAGAAACAAATAAACCAACACATAATTTAAGGATTTTATTCATTACTGAAGTCAGCTCTGAGATTCAGCTCCTTTCTAATTCACATTTTTATATACCTCTGTACTCTGCGACAGGACCCAATATTAGAAATAGAAACATCACAAACAAGTCAATTCTCCTGATGTTCCCACTAGACTACAACTAAAATACCACAGAAAACAATTTGTTCTCATGAATTTTCAGGCTTCTTTCCCATCTTCAGATAAACAGCAAAGAATGTTAAGGTTGTCCAAGCACCTAATTCCCCCAGGTCTCTACTATTCAGCAGGTGAGGCAGAGAGGTAAATCCTTCTGTAAGGGACAGACACCTGCTATTTCAAAGGCGCTTGAGAACTCTGATCTCTATGGGGCATCACCATCTCAAAGCTGCTTTCAGGAGGCCCCTTCATGAACTGGGAAGGCTTACAGGGCGAGATGCAGAGAGCATCAGCAGCAACAGCTCTGCTCAGGCACGCCGCCACCACTTCACCTAACCACAAGTGACATTTACTCTAATGGAACAAAGGCTTTGCAGCAGCACAGCTCAGAGCAAAGCTCTGCTTCATCTGGGTGTCCCACTGCAGTCGTCCCATTTGTACTGGGCGAGAAAGTACAATGTATAGCTTCACATCTGAAGGGCAGGTTAAGTCTTGCTGTAGTGTGTCTGACCACCACACATCAGAGGAGTGACACATTTCTAGTCTCATCAGTCTTTCTGATTTTCCTGCGGGGACAATGCATCCCAGGCAGGGGAGGACAGGGTGGTGCAGCAGTAAGTTGTACTTTTGTTTGCATTAAAGTTTATCTCGAAAACAGTCTTGCTTATCAAGATGTTACTCATGTGGTATCTCTGCTAGATTACTAGAATGATATGGACTTTCTCACTTCACCCATAAATCTTCTATTGCATCTTTTCCTGTTCCTCTGTTTCCACTGCCTATTTTCACCATCAAAATTATTTTTTGTCTGTACATACTGCCCCTAACCTTTCAAATGTCCATGACAAAAAACCCCAAACCAAACTCCCAATAAAACACTGAAAAAACAATGTCACTATCCTCTTTTTTGTAGTTGTTTGAACAAGTCCCTAGCAATGCTCATATTCCTTTGCAAACATGCCTAATTTTTCTGGTATTAAAAAAAAAATAGAAACACAGGATAAAGACTTCCTTCCAGAACATACATAAAAGTGTACCTCTAACTGTACTGCTGAACTTAAAATAATACAACATTCATTAGCCTAAAGCTAGCTGGTCTATATATTAGGGTAAATGGCTGATACTGTAACATTAACATCACCATCTTTATCTGATGTAACCACCCCACAGCTGCTTTCATATTGATTTAACTATTTGACTAAAGGAAAAAAAATAGGTTTCTGACATAGCTAAACCTGTATGACCAATAATTGTATGCATTCTCTGTATCTGCACTAAGAAGGTCCAACAAGGATCGAACCTGTGTGAGGGGAAAACCAAAAAAGAAACGTCCATTATCAGACATGGACTGACTGCTTTTATTAACCACAGAAAAGAAGTCATCACTACCTTATCTATCCACAGATTAGGGCTGCTTCTCAACAGGCAGCTGAGGAACTTTCCCTGTTTCTGCCTTAATGAGTGATTCCCCCACAGAGCAATAGATGGCCTGTGGCAAATCTAAAGTCGAGGTGTTTGCAAACGCTCCCTTCCTTACCCACCACGAAGGCAGTGCCTTAAATACCCCAAATTACACTCTCAGTCTGACCGAGTAAACCGCACAAAGGGATTTTTTTTCTTTGCTGCTTTGCTACTTGCTTTTTGAGTTGCCACAGTTTTGTTGTTGTTGAGGTTGTTTAATTCGTTCTCCATAAATGAGTGAAGAGCAAATGACAAACTATTACTGCCTATGAAAACTTAATATAAAACTTTTGGCCCAACCTTTAGTATGTTATGTGCTAAAACAGAACCCTTTAGAAAAACACAGCATGTCCCCTTGAGTTGCAACTGGTCTAACAAAAGCATAAGAGTAGAGCCTGAAATGAAAGATTGCTTTCTCATGCGTATATGAGAACAGCACAGCAGATTTAATTAATTCTCTGGCTGAAAGACGACACCAGTTCTTCTATTTTTTTAAGATGACTAAATAATTTGTTTCTGCTGCATACATTTTTGATATAAAACCTTGTGGTTACTAGCATATTGCTAAGGGTTGATACGACAAGTGAAGAACTAAAAGAAAAGTTTGTGAACTGTCATAGGAAGGGTAAGGTTTACAGTGGGACCTACCTCAGTGGGGCAAATGCAATATAGTCTAGTATAGCTAACTTTGAATCACCTGTTACAAAGTGTTTTATCCCCATAAAATTTACTTCATAACAATAACATAACAATAACATGAGGAATAGTGCCTCTGCATATAGATGAAGTTGAGTTTCCTTTAACACTGTTTAAATACTGCACATGAATAATTTCACTCAGAAATAGATCAAACTTTCAGATTCTGAAAACAATTAACATCTATGATGAAAATTATACTTGGTGCTTGTAATTGAAAAGCACATGAAACAGACATGCACAAACGTTTCATACCATTTCCTGCAGGCTGCAGGTCTAATAAGTCATCTATGGCACCTAAAAGAAAAAAAAAGAAAAAAGAAAAGCAATGAAGGAAGATCTGCAGTATTGTACTGCAATCAGCACGAACACATCTAAAGGTAGTTTTCTTAAGTTTCTTCACCTGAGTTCTGCTTGTGGTTACAATTTCCTTGTAACGTGGATATGACATCCTTGCCATCATCAGCTGTAATCAAGATTCATAAACATGTCAAATTGCGCTTGGCACAAGACCATGCTTATAAACAATGTCACTGTAAGATCAACATGCAAGGGTTGTTGGTATTCATGTTTACAATGAACCTGGCCACAATGGATGAAAGACCCCAGATTCAAGCATTTCTAAGAAGTGAAGCAAATTTCTGAATAATAACCTGGGGTGGAGCGGGAACCACCTGCCACACTAGCCCTTCTTCAGGCTGAGTGCACCCAACTGAGGCAACTGCAGGAATCAGGCAGGTCTCTGCCATCCTCCAGAGGCAGAGACACTTCCTTTAGAAGCTTGTGTTTACACAGGCCAGGAGAGAGCACAAAAGTGCTCTCATCACTCTTAAAAGGATCTCATCACTTCCTAAATCACCTTTCTTGACAATGTTCTTGCTCATGACACCAACTCTGTGAATGGGGAAAAGAAACTGCCTTCCCTCAAAGCAGCCCAGGTTAGGATATGAGTAACAGCACCACCTCTCCTGCAGGGAAATACATGGGCTAGGACCAGTAGGAGGGAAAATCTATAGCTGAGCATTATAGGCAAGATGCCCCAACTATAACTACCTGAACAAGTTTCTTAGGTCGGACAGGGAGTCAAAACAATCATCTAGATTCCATCTATCAGTGAAGAGAAAGACACCTCCCTCAGGTGATTAATCACATTTAAGATACGTAGTAAAACAGGAGGGATGAGTTATCTCCTGAACATGCCTTTTGTTCCCCATTAAATCTTGAAGAAATTCTAGCTCCTATACAGCTAAGTCAGTAGCTCTAGGGGTGAATGAAGGAGTTGGTCATTATATTGCCAGGATTGGAAAGTAGATCTGCTGGAAGCCTCAAGGTTGAGACTGCAATAGAGACAAAAGAATCTCTATAGAGGAATAAAACTTGACAGCCAAACCCTTTCAGGCAAAACTTCAAGGTGTGTTCAGAACTAAATGAAGCAGAACAGCTTGCTTACTGTTTTAATCATATTATTTTAACAAGGCTTTGCCTAGCACAATGGCATGGAAATGTGCCACCAGCAATATAAACAACTGGACATTTAAGGACCTAAGATCACTTCTGATTACACTCTACATAGATGTAGACAGGAGATGCATAGACATGCATGGACAAATATACATGATGCTTCCTTACTAGGACAATGCACAAAGCTGGAGGGGAAAAACCCAACCCTAAACTGATTGTCGAGAGAAAAAAAATAAGAAAGAGAAGTTTATAAAAGATGGGATATGGACGGCCACAATTTCATAACGAATAAAGCACAATTGTTGCTGATAGCCTGCCTTGGTTCAGTGGTAAACATGATGGAGCCAATCTTAAAAACACCCATAGTATTTTAAAGGAAAACACAGAGCAAATGATAAAAAACTGTAGGCTATGAAGTAGTAGTTGTTGAAGAGGAAAGCTAAGAAGAAACACAGTTCCATCACTAGTAGTGCTACATCTGTATTAACTTTAGTCTGTACAGAGTACTTAAAAAAAAACAACCTTAGCAATGGCACAGACTCCCTAGTGTATGGAAATGGAAAAATCTAGCATAGTACGTAGAGTATTCCAAAATACTTCAGTTCCTCTTAGGGGCGATGGAGAAAGAGACAGAACAAGGTTTTTATGTTATGGACAATGGAGAAATATTTTACAGCCCATAAGTAACTGAGATTCTAGAAAACATCTGCTAAGAAAATATAAGTCATATTTTGTATCCAAGAACTGTAAAATATCTCATCAAAAAGATGATTGATCTAATTAATTGCAAAATGGGTGAAACTTCAAAACACTGGAAAAGTCCTAACATCTTGTCATTATTACAAAAAACACCCAAACAAAAACAATAATTAACAGGATGACTCAAGTAATTGTAGTTAACTATGGGCTGGTAGCTTAACATTACTTGTAGGCAAAACATTAACTGAATCCCACTCAACATGGGATTTAGCAAAAGAAAACATGCATAATAAACACTCCTGTAATAAAAGGTGTTTTCATGGAAAGCAGACCAAGTTTAAAAAAATCCAACTAATTTCGTTCTTCAATAAAACTATGAGCTTTCTTTGGTAAAGATATCTGTTTGGAAACAACCTGACTTTGCATAGCCTTCCAGCTAAAAAGCTACCACCGCGTAATATCTGTAATGAACATACAGAATGTATTAGGAGCACGACAACTAACAGATGTCAAAACCCAGTTGTTAGGAGAAATAATTGCAAAGCAGAAGTGTTTCTAGTTTAGATCTAAAAGGTTTGGTGTTATATCCATTGCTATTCAATGGCTTTAGCAGTCATCTGGAAGTAAACACAAAATCACTCTAGAAAAAATGTGCAAACAACTAACAGACTATTAGAGGTGGTTGTTCAGGCCAGTTATTCAGTTTCTGTAGTCAGAGCTAGGAGAATTTAACACAACTAAGTCATATTTCTTGGAATAAGAACTATAAGCCATGCTGCAGAAAGGAAGAATGAGTCCTGGAAAGCTGTGACCAAAAGGAACTGACTCTTTATAAACAAAAAATTCAAATATGAGCTTTTAACTTGATGTTGCAGCAAAATGAGACATCCTTCTTGGATATAGAAACAGGAATGTGATTTTTACCTTCTAGAAACATGACAGGTGAGACCAATATCAGAAACATCTTGTACAGTCATATATTCACATTTTAAAAGAGGTGTTGGAAAGCAGAATGGAAACAAAAACATAAAAACCACAGGACTAGAGAAGATGTCTTCAAGACATAAATATGGTTAGTCTATTGAAATGAAGATGTGAGAGGTATCTTGATTTTAATGTACCTTCATGGAGGATAAAAGACTAGCTATTAAAGGGATTCTCCATTGATTCAGCAGAAAAGGGTATATTTATAAGCCAAGGCATTATTTAGGCTGGAAGGACCTCTGGGGGTTATCTTGGCCAAGCCCCTTGTCAGAGGAGAGTGAGCTATGAAGTCAGATCAGGTTTCCCAGGGATGTGTCCTGTCAAGTCTTGAAGATCTCTGAGGATGAAGATTCCACAGCCCCTCTGGGCACTTTTTTTAGCACTTTGCTACCCTCACCATGAACACTTTCTTTCCTAGTATGTAATCAGAATTTCCCTTCCTGTCACTTGTGTCCATTGCTTCCCACCCTTGCACTGTGAACCTCCACTTGGAGCTTGACTTTGGGTAGCTTTTAGGCAGAAGTTCCACTAAATTCATCAGGTTTTCAACAGAGTACACATTTAACCACTGGAATGAACTAGCCAGCTGAGTGCCATACTTTCCTTGTCTCGACACCTACTAATCTGTTGATCCTTTCCTTGAGGACATGCCCAATGTCAGAATTGCGCTCTGGAAGACAAGCTATTTGACCTGAGAGTAACTGAAGGAAATACAGTGGGATACAATATATAAGAGATGAGGTTTAACAGATCTTCCTGGCCTTAAATTTTATGCATTTGTAGGGATTTGCTGGGTGGAGGTGAACATATATGAAATAAACAAAAACAAAAACCCCCATGCATTACAGCACTTATGAAGTTACGATAACATGAAATAAAATACCTGAATAGTTTGATTCCTTGGAATGGCTGTCCTCATCTAATGAAATCAACCTTAATTTGAAAGAATAAGAAAAAATTGAGAAAATAATTCCAAGGCTGTAGAATAAGAATTCATTTTTATGTTTTTGGTCACATCATTACAGAATCCTATCAATAACAAATAAACAGTAATTCATATGGACTCTTGTGTTTGCTATATATGCTGGTTTGTTGTTAACTTTCATAGTTTCACTGGCAGAAGTCTGTTGAACACCAAAATTAGATTGAACATCAGCTATCAAAACCCACTACTCTTCTTTTTAATCTAATGAAAAGTATAGTGTATTTCGCTTTTCCAGATTTGCTTTTTCATAACTATCCTGAAGGAGGTACACATGTTCAGAAAAAACCCAAACCAAACAAACAAAACCACCAAACCACTTTGCATTTCTCTTTCTAACAGCAATGAATTAAAAATCAACAGTCAGGTGAGCTTTGGCCCACGTCAGCAGATTAAAACAAACAAACAAAAAAACCCCAGCAAATCAGCAGTGTTGATGAAAAAGCTGTGATTTACATGCAATTCTTATACAAAGGCAAACTCTTCAATGAAGAATATACACTAAGTGCTATCACTTTGTGTGTAGTCATTCAAACAGTAGGGAATGAAGCAGACAAGGCTGATGTGGTGGTGCAAAGGACTGTGTAGGCACATCTCTCCTCTCCTCTAGTGACAGGACAGGAGGAGCCACCTCCCCTGCTCTTGGGGATATCTTATGGGGAGCAGAGGAAAATTAGATGTAGGCCAAACTCAAGTATAATGAATGTTTATTGTGAATGGAAAGTTCATGAGGTTTTTAAAGGCTTTGTTTTGTGTTTTCTTCTAGAATCTTAGATGTTTGTTTATGGTTTGTTTTAGACAGCAAAACGGTGACATATTTTTACCCCTCAGTTTTATGACATCAAGGGAAAAGATGATCCCTAAATAAAAACAAGTACAACCATGATATGGCATCTGATGCATTTGCTGGTGTGTGCCAATGCACACATCTTGCATGAATCATGCATTCATTCTAGAATTCTATATTCAATATTGAGGAAAACAATTGTTTATGAAATTCTTTATTATTGTCACATGGGAAGCAGCAGATTCAAGGAACTGCTATGGAAAGAACCACCTGGTAAATGGCACTTGGCCGCATCTTTTCTAATCTGAACAACACCAAACCTGACCAATTTATAAACTGATCTTGGTTAGTAGTTCTGAATCTAAACAAGTAAAAGGACTGGAGAACTGAACTCTCTGAAAACCCATTATTATAAATAGCTGAGCAAAATTCACTGATTATCAGTCAAGCTGTTCTCTGCTTTTTGACAACTGATCCTTTGCTGGGTGCTTCATTTAACCAGGGGTAGCCAAAACAACAGGTGGCAGCAGGATTATATCAACATTGCATCTCCTCGCAACTGAATCCTGATGGTCCCGTTGCGGGGGGATCACATCTCATTCTCCTCTTCGTCTCTCCCCATAGCAGCCCATTCATAAGTCTCTCTCACCTCAGAGCTACAGGTAACTCAAACCTTGATAGCATCAGCTCACTTTGATGTACTTTTTGCTAAGTACCTCCTGCTTCATTGGATTACTAACCAATGCTGGATACATTACAAAAACTAATCGCTGCTCAAAGCAATCAGGAATCCATATCCTATTCCCAGGTGAAAGGAGATGCTGCTGAAGGGAGAAATACAATGCTCGTACATCTTCTCCCATGTGTAGTTGCTTACCATTTCTTTTACTAAAGAAAAAATGAACCAAAAGCTGAAAAATAAAGAGAAGGCTAGGAAAGATGAAAAACATATAAAGGTTTAATGGGTCTTATTAAAGCCCTTAATTTCACCATAAAGTTTATTAGTTTTCATGTACACATTACAGAATTTCAGGAATTCTTGTATTAAGCTTAATATTAGCTAGTGTGATCAGAATAGCTGTGTCTATATTTCCATTTATAAATGTTTGGTGACTTTAGCAACCAGAAAGCAGATTATAGCCCAAAATACTTCTTATTTTAATACATAAGCCATGTGACTTACTGACTCTCTTGATCTTGTATTGTTTTGGTGCTCTCAATCTGCATGTCCTCCTTTCCTGCTTTTTCTGTTAGCTTATTCACAGGATCTTGTAAGCTCTAGATCATAACGATAATACAAACAAAGAGAAGAAACCAAAATAGGTTCAGAGAAGAAAAAATTGTGTCATTTAAAGCCAAACCAGACTATAGAACCAACATAAATCAAGCAAGAATGTTTCTGAACCATATGAAAACTATACTTGACTCAAATGAGCACAATAAAAGATGTTAGAAGTTACTCATTCAAATTAAGTCACAAAAACACACTTTACAAGATGGTGACTCTTGGCTACTCATATTCTGTTTCCAGTATTTCTAAGTAAAACCATCTATACCATGTGCAAAGCAGGCACTAAAAGTATGTTTCTTGCTATTTTGGGGGTTTGCTTTTTTTTTTTCCCCCTAAAAAAAAAAAAAAAAAAAAAAGAGAAAATTTATTCTTTACATCTGTTCCTCATATACTACTTCTTTACTTCTTCATTCTATTTTTTTATTTTCATGAGACAAGTATTCATACAACCTTGGCAACTGCCATGTAGTGGGAAGGTACTACTTGTATCCTGAATTTGAAAATGAGGCTTACAAAACCCAACTCTCCCTTTACAATTTGAATGACCATGCTGTAAAAGAACAATGTACAGTTTCATGGTCAGCATTTTTATAACCAAAATTTGGACGTGTGAACAAGACAACACATAAAGCATTATATAATGACTCTTTGAGATTACAGAAATGAAAAATACGCTACGGGTTGTCCCTGTTATGTATCAATTACGGTTTCTGTACGAAAAGTTAAATAACTGAAGATAGCAATTAAATAATCACTGGTGTTAGCAATGTGAATATTTGGCTCTATCAAATGGCTTTGCTAGTTAGGTGAAATCATGTTCCTATTCCCAAAGTCCAACCCAGTTTCTGAAAAGTAAAGCCATGTTCCATGTGACTAGTCCTGACCACTTCTAAATAAGTTTATTTATGTCCCACTGATATTCATAGTGGTGCATCTCATCCACCTTTTCCCTCATCCCCTAGAAAGCTGATGTTAAAATGAATAAGCCACTTTTTGCACAAAACATAAGTTTTAACAAAATGGTAGTATGTTTCATCAGAAAGTAAAACAAAGAAAAAAACATGCCAGCTAAGTCCACCTCATCTATTGAATAAAAGTTAAGAGTCCCCTCCATCTGTTACATGAAAAGCATTCCCAGGTGTGTCACAGGCCTTGTTTGCACTGCCCTGTTATCCAGGACAGATGAGTCCCCAGAAGGGTCATTCCAGTTTGTGCTTGCCTCAGTACTTGTCTGAATGAGCAAATGCACACTTTAGTGCAGGGATGTCCAACTCATTTTCACCAGGGGCCACATAGGCCTTCAAAGGGCCAAATATAATTTTAGGACTGTATAAATGTAGCTAAAATTACATTTGGCCCTTCGAAGGCAACCACGAGGCTGATGTGGTCCCTGGTGAAAAAGAGTTGAACACCCCCGCATTAGGGTTTTAGAAACCCGACTAACGGTTGCATTATTTTCCCTCTCACTAAATTAATTCTTCTATTGAATACAACAGATTAATTTTTCATAAGCACCTAGAGCACTGCAGACATTATGTGTCAAAAGATGAGGGATCACAAAAGCCTCAATAATAAACAGAGGAATTACAGAAGTTTATCTTATTCTGTGGTTGCCACTTTTTCTGAAACTGCAACAGCACTACCTAGAACCATTTGTAAGTATAGCTCTTGGATTCTGAGTAATGGACACTAGCCATCTCAGCTAGATCACCTCTGAATTAACGTTACTCTTTAACTGCATTTGTACCAGGCATTGATTTGATTGCACTCCTTGTATGATTAAAATTAATGGGAATTATTCTATTGACTCCAAGAAGACCTGGGTTAGAGTTCAAAAACATAAGAATATGCAATATACTTGCAGAAAAGTGCAGTGCAGAAAAAGACAGCAGAGCTTTGCCTTACAGGGACTGCACTGCTCTGGTACTTGAACCATCTTGGTCACCTTCACAGCAGGGCACACAGCCCACCGTAATCAGGGAGCGATGGTGCCATAGTTGGGGTGTCCTGCCTACCACTAAGTAAAGCAGCAGAGAGCCTGCCCCAAGGAGGATGCAGCCGTTTTGGACAATAAATAGAACTACTTTAAGTACTGCCTAATCACACAGGTTAAAGAAAATTATCAGAAGTAAAATCTTCTGCATCTTCACCAAGAAAAATACAAAGAAATCAGCATCCTTCTTTAAGGAACTACATTTCATGATGCTTCCTCCATGAATTTTTCAGAAAATCCATATTTAAAAGACTGCGACCAAACAATGAAAACAGCATATAGAAATGGAGTTCACAAGTCCCTTGGGAGGAGAAAGCATAATAATAATGGCAGTTACTATATCCAGTATTAGAAAAATAAGTATTGCTCGAAATACAGTCTCAGTTTCAATGGACATGATGATAAAAATTATTAAAATTCACCAGCTATATTTTAATGCAATAATTCAATTTAGCAATTTTATTTAGACAATATCCCTCCAATTCAGATAACAAAGAATTAAAATATGTTCTTGTCTCCTGTCTCTCTCTCCTGCACATTCCAATGTGCATTATGAACTATCTGTCTAAAAAGATTTAAAAAATATTTATGGAACAGGTATGAAGTAAAACTGAAGGTTAAAAAGCCATTGTAAACTGTTTTCTAAACAAGAACCCATGGTAACGTTATCATTATTGTCAGCATGTGTAGAAATGAAACTCTGATATTCTGTTAATTGTTCCAGGTTACATCACAAGCCCGGAAGAAGTCCCATCATCTAGAAAGTGAAGTGATTAAACCAGGTTACAAAGACACAGATTGAGATCAGACAAAAGCAAGCACACTCCAGCTGAGTGTATGAAGCGTCCCTGACCTTGCTCACTCAGAGCAGACAAATGTGTAACTTCACAGCACTTTTCTGGTAGATTGTGTGGACTCGCAAGGACTTTGTTGCGAGCTACACCAGCATGTGACTGCAGGCAGGATCCTCTCACGTTTAGAAAGCTTTCTTCCTAGCTTCATTATTTCTCTTTCAGTAAATAAATCAGGGTAAGACCATGCACACTAGTAGAGCAAGTTTGCCATCATTCACTCGCCCTATCTCGTCTGTCTCTACAACCAAAAGTCACCCCGTGATATTTTGATTGCTCCCAGTACTCAGACTAAATACCCCAGGGCTGACAAGGGGTTCCTCCACCACGGAGCTAATCCTGGCTCAAGCTCAGGCACCGTTCCTAGGCTGACTGCTACTCACTCACAAAATTCCTTCACCCACACCTGGGCTGCTTTCAAGTCAAGCCAAGGTCATCTGGACTGCATACAAAACCTGTCCTCTGCAGTTAAATCACCGGAGCGTTGACAATGCGCTCTGCTCGCCCAAAGTTCCCCTCAGGTGCCTTGAACAACTTATACGCTTCCTTTCGACTGAGAACGGATAGAAGCAACAGAGCCAAGGGCAGCTCCAGCAGCCAGCGGTACATCCCAGCACATCATGACACATATGGGCAAGTAAGTTTCATTTTGGGGGGAGAGCTGAAAGTGAAGAGGAAAAGCAGGTAGTCTCATTATTTGCTCATGGAGATTCATTAAAAAAAAAAAAAAATCAAACCAACAAAGTCCCCAAAACCCCCTGTAGACAGAAATGTATACACAATCTTGCCTATGAGTGAAGTCATGCTGCAACAAACAGGAGCAAGAAAGGATAACAGACTACAACAGAGGTCAGCAGAAGGCAAAAGTGTTTGGACAGAGTTCTCAAACCACGTAAGCAGAACAGGCAGCAACATTTCACTTTGCAAAGAAATAAAGAGATGCACTGAGATTTATGCCTTTTGACTCTCCCATGAGGGCTATTATTATTTCTAAGCTCATATGAAGGCTTCAGGACAGCATTAAATGTAAAAAATGCAACAAAATATTCATTAACTAAGGCAAATAAATGGTGACAGAAATTTGAAAGAGGTATAATTCATGAAAAGTAGTCCCTGTAATAAATTTTAATTCATTTGATATATGGTAGTTTCAAGACAATGAAATCTTAAAGGCTTTACCAAAACAGCAGCCCATCATCTTTAATATTACAGCAAAGGATACAGTAACAAATACTTTTACATCATGGTACATAGAGTTGTTAGCACATTAATAATCATCTTTCATCAAGCATAAAACTCACAGTTAGGAAATACAGCTGAAATAGCACAATTGTACTACTCTCAGCATATACCCTGAAGCAAAGAAAACAAATGGGCTGCTTTTCATTAAGGGAGTTTGGCAAACATCTCTAAAGACAATGTTTTCCTTCCAGAAACAATCCCAAGAGGTGTTTAAGAGTCTCTTTCCTGAGGTAAACCTGTTATATTAATATATTCATACTACAAAATACAAATAGTAATTTTCCAGTACATAGCACCTTCTAATTTTTCAGTAAAACAATCTACATCTAAGTCCAATACTAACAGTATTTTAAAATCTTGTTTTAAAATAAAATGCTAATCCTACACACATATATGCTTAGCTTAATTCCAAAGGATCACTTGTATGAGCAAAATTAAGCTGCTAGCATCAGAACTGGAATCATAAGAGACAAAAATTATTTGCAAGCATCAAATTCAAAATTTTCTTTGAGAAAAGATCCCTTTTAAGATACAAGACAGAAAAAAATATTCTAAAAGAGGTAATGGTGGATTAAATGTAGAAATGAGCAACACTGAAATACGTTATGTACGTTTTAAGCAATTATATATTCTGATGGTATATTTTTAATGCATAAAGTCAACAGCAGGCATGACATCCTCACTGGGTACATTTTACACCAGAAATTTCTCCATCAGAAACTACACTTACCCCACAGCAGGTATAACCATTTATTATACTTCATAAAAAATAATACCCTGTAATTTCAATGTAGAATTAGTTTGTAGCTCCTTCCTAATATATAGTTACTCTGGCACGAGCGCATGATAAGACTGGTAGGGATCAGTTCCCTAACTGTGAACACCTATTGTTATTCCACATCCCGGTCTAGCAGAGGAGACAGGGGCTCAGGGGAGTCCCACACCCTTCAGAAATGACAGAGGTGAGGTGATGTACGTGGCAGCAGACACCTCTTCTCTTAGGCAACAGAATCTCACCTGATGCAATCACTAGATTGTGCTTTAATCTCTTTAGCAATCATTTAATGTAAACAAACAGAAACTACTGATTTTGGGGAAGAGAGATCATGGAGGAGCTTGAGCTTCCGTATAGAAAATAATCCCACACTCTATCAAGACCAAAAGTAAAAGGCAGCAATATAGTCCTATCCCCAAGCAGCTGTTTTCTGAAAGCACAGACTTCCATGAAATTCTGTAGTATAAAACTGCCTCCTGGTTAGCATCATTTCTCAGCACACATATCACTGCAAGAACAGGAAGTCACATCTTTTCAGCATGGGAGGCCAGCAACAGAAATGGTTGAGATTCTCATAACAAAGTTATGCTGCATCCTAAATGCACTACAATATTCACAACCATTTTTACAGTTACTTTATGCTTCAAGGGAGAGCTTTTTACACATGTGGACTCAATACAGATTGTATTTCTCCATCATAGATTCCCAACCTAACTTCAAATATAGATCATACTGAAAGGTTGAAGTGCAAAAGACAAGCATCCCCAAATCTCTGTCATCCTCCAGAAGTACCTCCAAAGTTAGTTCACCCTCCAGAACAGGTGCATTTTCTGTACAAATTTCTCTCCAAGGTGTCCAAATGTTACTATGCATTTTTAAACATCACATCTTGTTCAAATAATCACATTTTTAGATATAAAAGAGAATGAAAAATAAATACCCAACAACAACATTGCCTACCTACACAAATTAAACTGAAATTGGTTTGTATCAAAGCAGAGAGAAAAGTTATGGGAAATTATGAGGAAAACAGCCCACCAGAATGGTAGCCAGGCTCCTGAGCAGGACGCTGGCCGTGTTAACCCTGAGCTGCGAACTAGACAGTGCTGCAACAGGAGGCAATGCTGGGGAAATATAAGGGATTTTCTTTTCTGATTCTAATGCGTGAGTCTGTAGGCAGTTACTAGCAATGTCAAGATAACTATGCCCATTTGCCTCTTGCTGAAATCAAATCTGGCCATAAACTCTGGCTAAATCCCATCTTCCATGACGTGAGCTGTGCAATAAAAAGGCTTAGAGTAATGTTAACGTCATAGCAAATGAGAACTTTGGCAAGACAGGATTCTGCAGAAACTGGGTGAAATGAAACAGTTTATGAGCTTTCTTTTTGTCCCCTGGTCCGGAGAGACTGAGCTTGACATTTGCTTGTTTGTTCTATTGTGATGTTTCAAGCTGCAGGAGTAACAGTCTACACAAGTTCATAGTGTACTTCCAAGTTCAGAAACTCCTCCGTCCCAATCCACATTCTAGAAAACAACTTTAAATATATATAGCATAGTCATTTATGGACAAGTTTGGTAGTCTGGGCTGAGTTAAACTTTATGCCTTCAGGTGCTGCTTTTCCAGGAGCTCTGGGGTAGCCACAGGCTATACAGCACAGTGCAGCCCAGCTTCCACTTCTACATGTCACAGGCACAAGTGTTTCATGGATTCAGGCTATGGCTTGTAACTGTTCTCAAACTGGGTTGTCTCCCCAAGAAAACAGTGGCTTTGCCACAAGCTGTTGGTTCCTCCCTTCCCTCCTGCTGGTAACCCTTCCACCAGACCTCCTCCAGACAAATGTCATTTTTCTCCCATGCAAACAGGATCACATAGTTATTACATTGTAGAAAATAACTACAGGACAAAATATCTGTGGGCATAACTGCAAAGTTAATTATTTTTTCACTGTTTCTCATTCCTCTCCTGAACCTCCAATTGCAATGGGCAAAGCAACTTCTTATGCAGTGGAAGGCAGGACCAGGAAAATACACAATGCTGAGTGCTTATTTTTATGTACCTGGCTAAACTTTGAACTTAGAGTTCAGTCAGATATTACACATACTCCATATTCAAAGATGACAAAGGATAAGCAAATACCACTAGTCAAGCAAAATAGTGCTTCCCACAGTAGTTAAGGGGTCTTAAGTCTCAAGTACTTCAAAAGAGGTGTGGGAGCCCTGAGCATCCATGTACTCATATCCAGTCCTATAAGCTCTTCTTGAAGAATGTGAGTTTTTAAAAACAGATGCAACAGCAAAGTAGTATTAATTCACTTATGGGATTTTGGAGGGCAACATAAATCCCTAATTCTGCTGGATTTCATGATTCTTCAGGAACAAACACAATCCCAGTCAGCACTTAAACACATACTTAAGCGCAGCCCTGAATAATGTCTTTGTTTGAAAAAGGTCCCTTAGCCACTGCACTCTACATGCGGTGTTTGATCCTACAAGCCTGAAGTGCATTTAACAGAAAACCAGTATTTAAATGAAAAGACAGCACAGGGATAAAACTGTCAGAAAATATACAGACAAAATATGAATGCATGCTTCTACATCCTTGCATGGTCTTTTATTTTTTATCACTGGGCAAATGATCATATCTGTGTGTTCTTTACCTTTAACATAGTGAATTCATATGGCTGATAACCTTTGAAACTTTCATGGATGGCTGCCATCGTGTGCGAAGTTTTTTCCCAAAAATGAAGAAGTGTTGTCTGTAAGGCAGAATAAAATTTCAATGCAACGTTAGCTTTAACACCAATCTGCTTTCAGTGTAAATTTCACATCTCCCCTCCAAACTAGTTATATATTCTGACAATTTAATACCACGATGGTAGCCTTGTGGAAAAAAAAAACATACATTAACAGGAAATCTTTTTTGTGGAGGTCAACTTTTTCTTTAGATACCTGATATGTTGTTAACACATTGGAAAGGAGGTTGCATCTGCTTGCTCCCAAAAGGTCCACTTTTTGGCAGACATCAGTCTTCAGTTTGTCAAAGTTGAGTTTTGCATGTCGCACTTGAGCTTGAACCTTCAAACAAAGGGATAATGGTTCATGTAGAGATTGTTTTTCCTCCATTTTTCTACCCCGGCTTCACGAAAGAGCAAACTAATACTTTTTTTTAGGGAAATCTGGCAACCAAACAGATTCAATTACATTTTATACAAAACTTCATTATAGCATCAAACCCATTGAAATTAAAATATGGCAGGCTGATATATGCTAAAATATGATTCCTACTACCTTCTATGTTACTCTTTTTCTAAAATATTCAGTGAAGAAATTTTGTTTTCTAACTCTTGTTTATAAGATGGATATCAGTACTAAAGAGAAGATAATAATTGGAAAACATTCTCAGAGAATCCTAGAATGTCCTGAGTTGGAAGGAATCCACAAAGATCATCAAGTCCAACTCCTGTCCCTGCATATGACATCCCCACAGTCCACACCATGTGTCTGCGGGCATTGTCCAGTCTCTTCTTGAACACTGTCAGGCTTGAGGCCATGACACCTCCCTGGGGAGCCTGTTCCAGTGCTCCACCACCCTCTGGGTGAAGACCCTTTTCCCAATATTCAACCTAAATCTCCTCTGGCACATCTTCCTGCCATTCTCTCAGGTTCTATTGTTGGTTGCCTGCCCCTCCTCCTCCCCTTGTGAGGAAGCTGTAGATCATGATGAGGTCTCCCCTCAGTCTCCTCCAGGCTGGACAAACACAGTGACTTTAGCTGCTCCCATCCAAACCCTTCACCAACTTCATGGCTCTCTTCTGGACACTTTCCAGTAGCTTTATATCCTTTTTTATACAAATACCAGTCCAAAGACTGACCAACCAATTTGGAACTAATTAGGCATTTTCTACCCAGGATCTCCTACCTTTATGACAGCTTTGTACGCTACCCTAATACTGTATTAAAAAACAAATTTGTTTATTACAAAATTTGTATATAAAATTTAGTTTTCTCCGAGAAAATGGGAAACAATCAAACCACAAAACATGATTATTTTCCTATAACTCTTTCACAGTTATAAATAAAATATTTATCAAAAAAAAAACCTTTGTAGTGGAAAAACCTCACTGAATGCAAATTAAATAAACTTCCTTTCCTTTACTTGCCTAACTCAGAGAGTAAATTGATTTTGTTCAGAACACGTAGACTCAATCAAACAAGATCTGACAAACTTGTATGTTTCTGATTTTCAGAAGTAAATCCAGAACCCTGCAGCAAGTGCCTGTGCTCCTTGTGTGCTAAGGACAGATACATACCTCATAATGCAAATCAAAACATTAGCGTTACCATATTTCTATCTGATTTTCCAAAACTCGGAATATGAGACTTCCAACTAGGCAGAAAACCAGCAAAAATTCTGCATCACAAATTTACCAGATGACTTATTTGCACAAATTGTGAGACTCTTGGGTTGCTGGGTGTGTGGCAACTTTTTTTTTCACAGATCAGATCAGCTCTGCATAAGTAATATAATAGAGTTGCACATATCATAGGCTTTATATGTTTCTAATGAAGAAACTACCATAATTCAAAATTCCTGATAAATGCAATGTCTCACAGTTGAGATTTTAATTGTAGAGAAAATGATCTGTAGAAAAAATGACTTTTTTTTTCTTTTAAAATAAAGAAACAGCATTGTGGTTAGTGTTTTCATTTAAAGGGGAACTCTTCCAGGATAACTCCACACATTACACCAAGCAATACATGAACAAATCCTTAGTTCTGGTAATAGCAGGTAGATCTCAAACTACTAACCTGATCCAGTGCTCTAACCACAAGACTACAACATCTTACTGATAACTTGCATTGTTGTTGCATACTGAAGAGTTTCAGATCAAAGAGGGGTGTCCAGAGCTGGAAGAGTTCTTGAGTAGTTAGGAGTTATTTTCTTGAGGTGGAGACAAATATGAACTCCCTGAGAAAGGAGGAAATTTCTGCCATGGCTTCCATTCCTTTGGCAAACAAGACAAACGCTAAGCCATGATATAAAAAGCAAGGATCAGCTACTGCCAAGTACGGTAATTTTTGAAAAGCCTATGCAGTCGGAAGTTCACTGGCATGAGCTGAGGTTGCCTCTTGGTTCGGGATCCTCGAGGGACTCTTACTTGTTTTAGCTTGTGCCTGGCAGAAGCCTGAGCGAGGCATCACGCCATCCATGCCAGGAGTCCCATCCCACGCTCAAGTGTCCAGACCAAACAGCGGGTGGGTAAAGAGCCTATAGGCCTCCAAAATTTAGCATCAACAGAAGAGGATGGAAGCAGTGGCAGAAGCAGTGGGGAAGCTTTATCCCGTGCTGCATAACACACCTTTGTCCTGCGTTAGCTCCTCAAATCCTTTATTTGCTTTAACTGTGAGTGACTGAGAGCACAGATTTACAACTTCAGTCTAAAAAGGAGACTTGTGAAGAAAATCATGGGTCTGTGCAAAAAGGAACTTGTAACTGAAATCTAAACATGAGATTACCTACACTCTTCAACAGCAAGAATTGCTACAACAGAAAGCTATTTAAGCAAGAGATGTTGTAGGACTTAGGAAAACCTAGTGAGACTTGAGACTAAATTCTGATCTCAGTTACAACCACGAAAATCCAGAGAAATTCAACTGATGTCAGTAGAAATGTGTTAAATATAAAGCTATATTTTACAACCGTTCATCTGAGATCAGAATCCCTTTCCTATTCAGTATATCATAGTACTGGTGAAAGCACAAGAAAAACAGCTGTGGCTTTGTAGACTGATAGTCCAAGTGAGAAAAGAATGTTAGTTCTGGGTAATATAAATACTCTGTCAGAGATGGTCAGCCACAAGAAAAAAGTACTACTAAATGTAATTATTAATTTCTACAACTGCAAGTCTGCGCAAGGACTTAACAGAAGAGACTGGGATTTGGGTCTACCTCATGCTTCCAACTCCTTGAAAGAAAAAGTCCAGAAACCCAAAAATCTGTAAAGTTTGAGTTGTAATCTTCCTGCATACAGTCTCTGGGGATATTCAGTAAGAAACAATGTCAGCATTTATTTTAACTGAACATGTAACTAGCATCTCTTATAAAAGCTAAAGGATTCATGAGGAAAAAGAGGTGATCAACAACACAATGTGGAATAAAAACCCACATGTTTGACACAATCATACAGATGATTCAAAATGCTTAATGCTGTGTTATCAAATGCTGCACATTTCTCTTGCCAACCAGGGAAGATACAATACTATGAGAACTATTAAATTAAGGATGCTTTTAGGTTTTTTTGATATACTGAATGTTTATTGAGCAGCTGTACTCTCCATTTTGCAGCAGCAGTGCAGGACATCTGAGAAAGAACACCGCAGACTACATCAGCATGACCTTTTGCATTTTGTGTGTGTCAATAAATACATTTTCAATTCAAATTATTGTTAGACATCTTTTAAGATTACTTGTGGCTTCAGGAATTAGGTATAAAACCTTAGTGCTTACAAAGCATAATCTGCTTAATACTACACAAGTTATCAGAATGAACTTTGGTTTTCTACTCAAGGGAAAGCTGATGTAATACATACTAATCTTCTCCTTTCTCTGCAATTACTCTCTAAGACATGAGAAACAGGACCTCATTGTGGTCTCAGTCCTGCAAATTTTTATTCATGTATTTAACTTAATTAAAGCTGAACACATAAAATTTCTTCAAAATCCCCATCTGGAATGTGTCAGGATTTTACTGACTGTAAAAGAACTGCACCGATCCAAGCACAACTTGGACATTTTACAATGAAAGAGCTCCTAAGCATCTGAAGCAGTAGGTGCTAGCCATGAGGTTTATGCTGTACAAGAAAATCTTATGGTACTACTGACATAAAAAACCTCAACATTATTACTCTCCATCATTTTCCATCATTTTCTTTTTCTAAGCAGCAACCTGGAGCAAACTCCTTTTAATTCCTCAATGCAAATATCTAAGTACAACATATAAAGAAGAGAGTGTTTTAAAGACAGAACATAAGGAAAACAAATTTGTAAAGCAATATCTTATTAAATTAATCACTTGTTAAGGTATAAGACGCCACATAAAACTGAAATAATTTTAAAATACTAAAATAAATAAGTAAATAAATAGTTAAATTGTAAACCCTGGGGACTTGAAAGTTAGACTCTCATATGCTTGATTGCAAGGGCAAATATTTGCTAACACAGGTTCCTAAACCTATATTCAAAAAGAGAAGTCTCACTCTTCAGGAGAGCTAACATTAAAAAAAAGTTCAGACCCAGTTAAAAAACCCCTGTTTGGTGTGTTCAGTTACTAAGGTACGGATTTGTCGTGTACTTTCAAGGAATCTTTATGTCCTCTACAGTACTACCGTGTTATTTCTTTCTTTTAGTCTATCGTAACATGCAAAATTTATTCTCAGTAGTAGCCCAGTTTCAGGGACAATTCAGCTAGTGAAGCATCATCTCCAAAATGAACCTATGTCAGATAAATGCATTAACTCATTTTACATACAGTATATTTTTGTCTCAGCATTTCCAGCATAAAAGCAGAAACAGATGCTTTCAGTCTAATTTGTCACCCAACCTCTCACTTACTCGATCTGAAAAGCATGCACAGCGTGTGTATGGGCTGGAAGGAGGGAGGTAAGTAAATCAAGAGAGAAAAAAGCCTGGAATATAGGAAACCTTCATGTTGGGGGCTCTGGGTAAGCTCTACCAGTAGATGGAATCAGCACAAATCTCTCCATTAAATAAGTGTAGCACCTTCTGGCATACCTGATTATTGTAAAGACTGCATGAAAATTAAATGCAAACTGAAATGGGCTATAGTTTGAGGACAAAGTATTTGGTGTATAGTGTATCTTACAACATTTCTGCATGTAGCACAGAAAGCATAAGGAACTAGATTCTCAGCTCCCACAAAATTACAGTAACTTCATAGCTTGAGTGGTGTTATGACAAGGAACAGCCATTACACGAGCATATATAAGCACTTACTGATTTTTTTCTTTTCTTTCCTTTTTTTTTTTAAAAAAAAAAAAAAATTCAATATGGACGCTGGGTAGTCTGAGAACAGAAAAAGTTACGTTTTATACAAAATAATGCCTGTAACGAAACTATCCCATGTGCCACATAAGGACTTCCAAAGCCTTGCACAGTATGAAACCCGATTTCAGCGTGCCTTAGTATGTTCTACATTTTGCAGACTCTGCTTTGACTCAACTGTTCCCTTGAGTTGGAATAATATTTATTGCATGCATTAATATCCACTCCATCAACTTGAAGGAATGACACATAAAAGCAAGGGTTGAAGAAGAGGTAGCATACTTCTGATCATCTGCTTCAGCCCTGGTTACTAACATCTTCATTTATGATATGATGAGAAACAATGATAAAAATTAGTTTTAGGAGATGAAATTCATAAAGTGAGAAATGCCTAGCTAAAAAGGAAAAGTACTTGGACAGAATAAAAGATTCAAATAATATCTCTTAGTTCTGAAGCTGAACAGATGCACATCAGATTCGTTCAAGAAATGAACTGTTCTTGAAAGAGATATGAATTTAGATAACCTAAAGCACATAATGAGTTCCAATTATACATTACTTAAATTTGCAATTTTGGACTCAATTATGATCATCTGGGCTTGCGCATGCATCCCCATGCACCTCATCCTATTAAGCTCAACTAAGCATATTTGCAGTCATGCTGCCATTCATATAAAGGACTTAACTGCTATTGTGTGTCTACTTGTTTCACTCTTGAAAGCAACACAAGTATCATCTGCCTTCCTGCCACAAAACAACCACCCATGTGCCAGCTTTGAAAGTGAAGCTCTTTCTGTGTAAGGGGGGAAAAAACAACAGGTTTTCCATTTCTCTAGTGGCTGAAACATTCATGGTGAGGAACAAACTAAATATGCAACTGAAACACAGTGATAACCAAGATAATCTAATGAAATCAATACCTATTCCAATATTTGTAAATATCTACTAGCAAATTGCCTGCCATAATTACCCAGGGATTTTAGCTTTAATTGAAACATCTAATTTGCCTATTCAGATTTCCTTACTGGAGGCTGCAGCACATTCATGACAGTCCTGGGACTGAGCATAAGCAATAGAGCAAGAGTGCTAGAGGTACAGCAAAGGAAAAAAGAGGAAAAAAAAGAAAGAACAAAACAATGAAAGAACCACTGCAGAAGCAATGCTATACTGTTCCATAACACAATGTAGAGAAATGCAGCTTAATATGGATTTGTCTAGCAGTAGCGGTATTTCACTGTATTTACTGGGACCAAGAATTATCATGTTTCTTGGCTAAACAACTCCATCTTAAATGTTAATTTTCTACAAACAGAATGATCATAAAGCCATAACACACTAGTATGTTTTTTTTGTTTAGTCGCAGTTTTTTTTGTTTCTAGTCAGAACAACCAAATCTCCCCGTATTTAAAACATGTCCCGCTCTCCTTATACTATGATGAAGCTGTCTAGAGGAAAGCACTAGTAAAAAGTCACATTATAACTGAAATGTTATTCCCCCAAACATGGCAGCTTTTATACAAACTTTGTCATTTACACTGGCTACATTTTAGCTGTTTTCACAATCCTACCCTATTTGAATTTGCATGGTAGAATCATCCTTATGCTTAGTTTTCCTTCTCAAAAAATAAGATTATTTAATTAAAACCAGGATTTTTCATTCACCTCTGCAATCCGAATGGGAGACAAAATAACAGCTGTAATAATTTTAATTCATACACAAGAATAATAGCCTCTGATGATAATTCATATTTTTGTTTGAATATGTGATTATTCCCTTTTATTTCAACAGTATTGCTCATTATTATTTAGCATTAGTATTACCGCAGCCCCTGAAGGTTTCCATGAGACTGGGTCCCATTGTCCTCGACACCAAAAAGTGGTGAATACATTACAGGTCTGCCCTAGAGTTACGGAATAGTTGAGCATAAGCCCAAGCGTTTGAAAGGCAGGGGTCTAAATTAGGACTCCACTGGGAAAACAAGCCCCTACCAGGTAACTACAGGGGTGAGCAACTCCTGGCCCAGGGATAGTGGAGTCTATCCCACCAGAACATTGACATTAGAGCAGCCAGTTGTTTTGTTTGCAAAATAAAACAACTAAAGATCACTGTCTTGTAAATGTGACCTTGAACAGCCTGCACCATCCTCTCATCTGTGTGGCACAGTTCTCCTAAACCTCCACTGCACCACACACACGTGCACACACACACACACACAGGTCTGCTACAACCTTCTTTACTGCAACATCTACCAGCTAAAAAGTGTTAGAGCTGCCACCGGCTGTCTGGAAATAACACATTGAAGCAAACTTCAGCCTTCAGCTGCGCTCCTGAACTGAGAATCTGGAGAGTTTGAAGTTTTTTTCCTGCTTATACTGATTTATAATAAAAATATAAACTTATCCTGACTGCTAGGATGATAAAATTGAATTCTTCTACATAAAATTCCAAGTTTTGTGGGGGGGCTTCTTTTGTGATTTCTCATGGGTAAGACTGTAGGATTTTAAACTGCTATCTCCCTTTTTCTTTCTTTCCTCCTCAGGAAGAGCTAATAAAGATGCCATAGACAGGAGAATATTTGTGTACCAGGCAAGGAAAGGATTATATGACAGAACTACATTTCACGTGGACACTTCACACTGACACATGATAGCTTTGACACAGCACACAACTCTAAAATAGTGTGTAGCATGCAACCGATAATACAACAGAATTTCTCAAGTCCATGAAATTAATAGTAGAATGGTTTTTATGTTCTATTCCCATCTGTGCCTGTAATGATGTATTATGCTATAGAACAACTGGGGGCTTAATTACTTTTTCATCAGGAGACTGATCATACTCTGAGAGCTCTTAATTCTGCCTCTAACATGCCCTGCTGCCCTGAGGCACTAAATAAATTATAATTTCAAAAATAAAAATTAGCAGCTTTTTAAGAAGCTGTCTTGAAGGAACTTTGCACAGTTGCATTACTTAGAGCCAAAACTCTATGTATATACATTGAAATATATATATATGTATATGTATATTTATCTGTAGAGTATCATCTCCCAGAATGGAAAAGAACAACCTGAAAATGTTGTAAGGTTAGATGACAATGTTCTGTTCTTTAAATCTATTAGCAATTACAACTTTTAAAACCTTATCCACCTAGAAAACAATGTAAACAGTTAATAGGGAAACCTTAGTATATTTGTGTTGGATTAAGTTTTCACAATTTTAAAAACATATCAGATGACATCAGATTTAGTTGAACTACTACTACTACTACTACTTTTTAAAAGTATTGAAATTTGTTATACTCTTTAAAATAAAACCATTCTGTGATTCTGTGATATTTTCTCTGATTCTGTGATTTGCCACATGTACTAATACAGCACGGCCCACTTCAGCTGCTTTTTGAGGAGACCTACTATTATTCTCATAGTCATCTTCAAAATTGTGGTCACTGTTTTGGCTCAGTTTTTGCCAGTTATTTGTCCCTGTGCACAGCAGGATTCCTGACCTCTTGGTCATTCATACCTGATCCAGCTTCAGGAAGCTCTGCAGGTTGTCTAGACAAGCGTTCCTAGGCAGCTGACACGTATTTGGCTAGAGAGTTTAAGGCTAGAACAAATCAGCAGATTAACATCACAAAATATTGCTCCTGTCTTCCAGAGAGACACACTAGGTGTGCCTAGTTCAGGTGTTGACATCTACATTGTTACTCTGTGATCTGTTTTAGTGGGTGGAGATGAGGCCAACACAAACAACTGAGACCAGAGTTTGGTTCTTATAACCCTAAAAGAGTCCATTTCTCTCCACTGGACTGTAAAGGGAACTGTTGTTGCTTAGTTTAAGTGCAGACATCTACACAGCAGATGTGTGAAGTTAGGTTTGATAATTCCTAACCTAAGTGACATCCAGGAAAAAAAAAAACAAAACACTTTTATTGCTAATAATAACTGCAAGTATTTAAATATGTGCCTTATTTACAATTTGAATTAATCTAGCGTAATCTTCCAAGCCCTGATTCTTGATAAACTCCTGATGAGTAGATTAAGGAGCCTCATCAACTTACATACAATGGTCAAGCCAACTCTTGATCTTCTCTTTGTTAAATGAGACAGATTGACTTAGAAACAGCTCATCTTAAGTAATTTCCTCTAGTCCTCAAGTTACATCTTACACTTTTTGGTACTCTGCCACTCAGTTTTTTCAAGCCAGAGGTGTGGACTGTGATCTGCGCTCACCAAACTGTACTGAGAGACTCCTGTCACTGGCTGGCAGCTCAGCTACATCTTTACAGATGGTCCTCACAAAAACTGTTGCAGAAACCTTCCAAAAGTTGCAGAGCTGCTGTTAGCAATTTGCTGTCTAGGAGGGAAAAAGAATTAAATATACAAAAGAGATAAAATTGTGATTAAATATACAAATGACCTCCTTAATCTAGAACTCCAGATATACACTGTCATAGTGTTATCTCTAGTGACTGGAGATGTGGCCATTGTGCTCAGGACACAAACATATCCCAGAGGAACTACTGCTTCCATACTCTGTTCTCTTGTTTGACCAGAGAGCCTCATGCTTTTCTTTTCTCCTGCCTGTGTCACTTTGTCCTAATGTCCAGCCCTGTCCTTATCCTCTCAGTACTTTGGGTCAGATGCCTTTTTCATCCTAATGTGAAATCCATGTCTGTGGTCCTGCAACAAGGAGAATGTCATGATAAAGAGTGAAGTGTGTAATGAGCATTGCTGTATTTTTTTTTCTTTAACAGCAATATAAAAACATAGGGTTAGAAAATATGTTATTAGGTATACTGAGTTAACTACTGCTATTTTTAAATCCCAATGGAGGATTGTTTTCTAAAAGATATTATACAAATATCATATTTACCAAACAGCCAGGTCATGGACATGCACCATGACTTCTTTGTGGATTTTATTATGAAATTTGTTCTTTGTATCACATTTATGCCACATTTCCCTCTTAAGTTTTTCAGTATTCGGCCTGTAAAAATTTTACTGCCTTGAGCCTGTTGGCTCACACGCCCTGTAACTCCAGCCTGGCAGTAATGAGTAAGCCATGGTCAAAACTGATTACTTCATAACCACTGACAGTCAGCAGATGTGAGCAATTCACTGACCTCCGTGAGGGTATAAGGTTATGGCTGGCTTGAATATTCTTCCTTTTTTTCCCCCTCCAAAAAACAAAGGTTGGTTGTACAATCTTCTGATATATTCAGTGATGGCTATCACAGAAATTGAATATTCCATCTCTCCTTTATGCAAGCACATACACATTTATTGTACTCCTTTCTCTCTTTCTTTTTTCCTACTGCCTCACTTCTTCCCAGCCCTATGTTTATTCCTGCTGTTTTATAATGTACCTTTTCCAACTCTCCTGTGTCTCCTTAGGGATGGGGAAAAATGAGAACCTCCTCACACATTATGCATGTGACTCCATAAATATTATACAATGACATGATTTTTTTTTTCTGCTCTGTATTTTTCTTCCACCGAAAGCCAAGTTATATCAGTTCAGGCTTAGCAATGTTCAGATTAGCAGTTCAGATCAGTTCAGGCTTAGCAATGGGGACAAAAAAGCAGGAGATAATTAAATGTCCGATCAAAGGTGCAAATTAGTTTATGTGAAAAGAATGATAGATTAGGATGTTTCAGAGGAGAAAAAAAAAGAGATTACTAAGGAGTATGGTTGGAAGTCCATCATACCACACATACAAAATCTGTAAAAGACCAGACTTCGGCCAACACAGGAACTAGAGGGCATTATACCAAATTAGTTGTTTGAACTCACCACAAGGACAGCAAATCGTTGCACAACATCTGTGACAGCAGGGCACCTCTCGGACCACTGCGATTTGCTGTGATGGCCAGAATTTACATTGGTTCAAAAAGCAACTGGACAATTTTATAGAAAAAAACCTAAGCAGATGCCTCCACAGGTCACAGTACTACAAGAAAATACCACTGTCTATTTGCTCTATGCGGCTCCCCGGTTGCAAGCACTGGTCACTAACGAAGACAGATGATGGACAGACAGTGGATTTTTGTTTGAACTAATATACCTGTCCTCAAGAATAAGGTAACCCTGAGGTAAGCTTGTAGGTCAAGGTGGGTTTGTGAGCTTGTTATGCTGGATTCAGACGGGCTCAGTGACTTCTCATGGTGGGAGAACTCTCTGTTCTGTGGTCTAAGGCAACACAGACACTTCAAATGAATTTTTCCAACAAGGTAGTAATCTCTTTAATATCTGTGTAACAGCAGATTTTCCATTAACAAAATTCAAATGCACATCAAGTTATATAATTTTATAACTCTAAGAGTGCTCAGTTTCAATGGCCAGGATGTATTCAAGCACTGCTTACACCCAAACATGTTTAAATAACAGGAAGTATGTACAAATGCTTCAGGTATTGTAATCGTGTGACAGCATGTAAGATCTGCTTTCACACAGGTTCATTTGGAGAGGGGGCAAGGGGCAATTTTGAGATGCTCCAACATTTCCACAGTTATAACTGCAGTGCAGAGAAGCACTCAGTTCTCCGTACTTTATTTTCATAAAACTTTGTACCCCCTTGTAGAGAAGTCTACATATATATTAAGACCTGGGGTTTGAACTTTGGAAATGGATTGCCAAAACCTACAGAATCTGCCCGGACAGGCCTAGTTTATCTTCCAGCATCCACTGCCCAAGCACGCAGGTAACACTCCTCTCATTCAAGTCCTAGAGGGTTGTCTGCTGAGTGAAACTTACTTGCGATATTTAGGAGGGGAGTGGTTCACTGAACAGTGTTATTATCTACTTGAATTGTCTAGGAAGAAGTATATATAACTATTTTTTCCCCTCTATTTTATTTTTAAGAGGGTAGTTTGCTAAAAATAACTATTGTTGGAGCAGCCCTGCTACTGGGTTAGATAATCAGAATAAGTCCACCAATTAAGGATACTCCAAATTTATATGCCAAAAGTCTTCCTGCTATTCAATCAACAAGATATTCTAACTGAAGATGTCTCAAGAGAATGTGGGTTTTTTCCTTGTCTGTTCACCATTTTTTTGCCTTGTATTTGACATATTTTCCTCCCTACTACCAACACTATGGTAATGCAAGGACCCAGATCCAAACGTGTCTTTGCAGCAGCAAAAGTTTGTTACATCCAAATCAAATTTCTTTGAGACATGAAAACAATCTGTGGCAAGCAGTATTGCTCTTTGTGTTAAATAATACCTTTCTGAACAGCTGCCCTGCAGCAATAGGAGTAGACTTCCTCCTCCATTATTAAAAAATAATTTAGTTCCTTCAAAGGAGAAAAAAAATAAAGGGGGGGGGGGGGGCGGTTTGAAAGGTACAGCCCAACAGCAACAGAAGATCTCTGAAGTTTTTTTTAAGGAATTACTAGGAATTAAGGAGATATTTTCCTCCTCCTTCCTGATTTCTGCCCAGCTAGCATGGCCCAGTGCAGGCAGACACAGCACATCCATCGTTTGGTGAGAGCGCAGCCTCTGCGGAATCCTTTCCACTTTCCCAGCAGCTGGACACAGCCCTGATCAAAGTTACATTTCTCAGCACAATCCACCAAGTTCATCCAGCCAAAAAACAGACAACAAAATCTTTAGCTTTAAGCCTCACAACAGCTTTCACAAACAGAGCAGCACAGTGCAGTTCCAGAATATGAATCCAATTGTTCTAACAGCAATGAGTTCATTGCAATAAAACATAAAATGGAATACGGACAGAAAATACACCAGCTTTTAAAAACATTCTATCAAATACAGGATGCAACCAACTCTCAAATGTGTGAATTGCTTTTATAACTCCAACCACTATTTACTGTAAAATGAAGGAAAGTCTGTTAAGAAGCTAATAGCAGCAGTCTCAAAGTCATCACTGAAATTAAAATCACAGCATAACATAAATATCAGGCAAAGCAAAAAAAGTTACCAAGTTGTCCCTTCTTAAAGGATTCAAGAGCCTCTGAGTCCACAGCTCTAGCAATGGAGAAGATACGTTACTTTTCTGCAGCTTAACTAAACTGTTTTAAAAATGATTTTGAATTAAACAGATGGTGAGCATGTTTACACACGACTTATTTCAAATTAAGATTAATTTACTTGAGTTTAATCTGGGTGAAATACATTTCTAAGCTAAACTGACAGATGCTATTCTCAAAACGCAGTAAGTGTTTACACAGAGTTCTGCACCAGTTCACTTAGGCACCACTTTTCAGAAAAGCAGCCTCTCTGCATAGCTGTGCACCTTCCCCAGGTAAAGGGCTGTGTGTACTCCTGGCTCTTCCTTTCCAAAAATCTTCTTTCCCTTCTCTTCAAATAGATAGCGTCATGCTCCTTTCAGGTTACCTACCAACCTCCCTATCTCCTGCCCGTGCAGAAATCAAACAGACCCAAACAAATGCATCCACGCTGCAGGCAGGGCAGGGCAGGGCCCAACCTTTGCAGCTATGACCCAGCTGACACCACTGCTGGCCACATGAGGCTTCTCCTCTACTTTTCTCCAGCATAAAGACAAACTACTTATGGTTAATATGTTTACCTTCAAGTGGTGTCAAAGGAGACAGTTGTCATGCAGGCAGATAGGACAGCCGAGGGCGCACAGCCTCTTCTACCTCATCCACGTTGGGTCTTCACAGGAATAAACTGTGTATGAGAGCAGCTCTACCCCTCAGAGATTACACCTTCTGGCTACTCCCTTATTATCAGCCAGCACAGAACATAACATGCTCCTCAAGCTACTGAGATGGAAAGGTTTCTCACAGTAATTAAATTCATTTTTACAGCTTGGATCAATATGCAAATAATTTTTGAAAGCGAACAAATGTGAAATGAAAATCTAAGTGATAAGAAGGCAATAAATATACAGCTTCTAGCCTTGCTAGGACTGCTTTTTTCTACTTCAAGAAGCCTAGATACACACCTCACCTTTCTGTTGGTAACAAGTTTCAGTATTAGTCAGACCCAGGATGTGTGCTTTACTAGGCTGAAAGGGAAAAAACCCCACGTTGACACTAATACAGACCTTGGTGCAAGGACATACAAAGAAAATAACTACTGATGATTTTTCTGTTCTTGTGACCAGGAGACTCAACGTGCAACCAGGACAACATTCACCTAAGTAGCATTACTACAGAGTTTTGGGATAGACTTCTACACTACAAGCCCCAAAGGTAGTTCTAGTGATGAACATACATCTGTCAGTCTGCAGTTGTAATTACCACAACACACTTGGCCCTACACTATGCTAAACTGCAAATGGGCACACATTTTTGTGCATGAACCTATACCCTCTTTAGGACAGAGTTTGGTCCTGATAACCTAATATGTCTCCTCTCCTTAAATGACTATGAGGAAGTTGATAAAAACCAACAGTTCTTTGCACAGATGCAAATAACTGTATGTAGTCTAAAAACAGAGTCGCATTTTGTTAACATGATGAAAGGCTGCAAGTTGCCAAAACTAGTTGCAAAGATTTGTTAGCAAGAAGCAGGCTGACCAAAATAAATGGCAAAAGCAAAGATACGAGCTTTCAGGTCTGAAAGATCATGTTCAGCTCTGAATCAGAAGTAACCTGGACTTAGAGAGAAAAATGCTGAGAATTGCTCTCAGTTTATCATAATTCAATTGTGTTAATCATATTAGACAACCTGAGAGCAAAAGATGGTTGACACACATGGTGCAGGGAGGGATGCTGGCAAGTGGAGAGCAATTAGACAGCGAGCCCCTGTAGGAAATGGAGACAGGTAATGACTACCTTTGAACACTGAAAGACCAGAGGGGCGATGTAAAGAAACCAGTAATATAGCACAAACCTAATCTCTCTACCATGTCCATGATTTTATTCATCTAGTAATTACACAGTTCGTTTTATCTCGTTTACTGAAGATACTTTGCAGGTCTTCTTGAATCCCTTATGCGGAATGTCCTTGTAGTTAGAAAATGCCATTTATATTTTTCATTTCTGTCATCCATATTAAATTCCTCAGGGCCTGAGCAAGATTGCTACTTGACCCGGGGTTCCTCCTCAGTAGGCAGATTTGGGGAGTCAATAAACTGGAAGTAGGTAAAGGGATGTGAAAAGCTCAAGTTCAGGTGCAGGAACATTTTCCCCAGTGAATGCACCATAAAACAGTAAGCTGGCCTGCAAGATCCTCTGGCCATTGTGAAAGGTGGTGGGATGGGTGGATGTACCAAGTGCCAGGGAATGCCACTGACATATATGCTGCAAATCATATCTGGATGTGACACAAACACTCCGAGAAAGATACCTGTAACAAGGTCACCATGATGACCTATATTTAGTCCCCAGATGCTTTCACTGTCCTGAGTGCAAAGCCACTCTGCCTACAGTGCTAACTCACAAATCCTATAATTGAGGTTTTGGATTTTGTTTTCTATTTAACCTTTTCCGTCACAGAATATGAAGTGGGCCCCACTAATCATCATCATTCATTTGTAACACAACGTCTTTTGTACATAATCCTGTGGGTTTTTATTGCTCCAGTTTGTCAGTGATGAACACAATTAAGTTACATGATAGTACCTGAACTGAACATGCTGTTAAATAGATAAATAAATACACGATGATTAGTAAGTTTCCTGGTTGGCATTTAATACATCAATAAGTATGCCTTATTTCCCTCAAAACAATTTTATTATATTTTGTCCAGGTACAAACTCAGAAAGATTGTACTTATGAAAAAACCCCACATCTTTCTGTAGTGCTCTTCAGACTTCATGGTTTGCTATCACAGAAGAAATAACATTTTAAATCTAAGCACAGTTCAGGTAGAATATCCCTAAACCAGAGATGAAATGGGGCATATTAGCCATTTTTCTGGTTAGAACAGTAACTTTTTTTTTTTTTTTTAAATCCTATCCTCAATTTGCTTTCATTAAGTGAAGGAGAAAAATCAAACATAGCATCTTTGTAATCATTCAGAGCCTATGTAGCACTGAACAGCAAAGGCCTTATGAAGTAAAAGCACATGGACTACATTATGTACATGCCCAGGCATTTTAGGAAAGTATAAGAAGAATTCCTGGGCAATGGCGACCATAGAAAAACTTGGTTTTCTTGTGTAAACAATGTTTTCCCCAACAGCTGTATTCCCCTTCCTGTTTATTCTTCTCTCCTGCAGAATTCTCTCAGTTTGGTCACATCTGTATTTCATTTATTTTTAAAAAATATTTCTTTAGCTATCCTCCTAGCCTTTTCAGATTATTAAGGCTGTGGGAATTTTCCAAATCTCAAATCTCCTTTCACAACCTATTCTGTTTACATTTTTACACTTCATTTAGGTTCTGAATTCACATAATGATCCACATGGGTTAGGGGCTTTGCCCACACAGACCAGTTTGCAGTGTTAGAGTCTTCACACGAGCAACAGAAATTGTCTAGGCAATCATCTTTATCATATTTTCTTTCTGATTTTAAGACCAAAACACAGCAGAATTATTAAGTGAAAACAGTGGTCAGTTGTTCCTTTTTTTTTTTTTTTTTACATTTCAATACTACATTTAATGCTTACACATTTCTATAACTATTAGACATGAGAAAAATTCTTGGAGTTTAATATTTGTCACGTCAAATTTGAGAGTCCCTTTTTAATATTGGGGTAATAACAATTATTACATTAAACTTGGACTTAACATTACTACTGATTTAAATCACTGATTTTTAAAAATAGATTTGTTTATTCTATTGAAACATTACAATTTCTGCTAATTATGTGAACACAATTTTTTTTTGTGTCTGCCTGCCTTTTCTTGAAATAAATAGAAGTCTCAAACTACATGGCAATTAAACTAATTCTACCTTATTTTGATTTCAGCTAGGTTACATGAAACAAATTTATTAAAAAATATATTGTATTTGTAGTCTAGCACTTCATTTTATTCTGTTTTTCAGCCACTTTGCCGAATCTCACCTCAGACCCTTCTTTCTTAAAAATAACTGAACAGACGATGAACCATATCTCAAGGGCAAGCATCAGTCTCTGGGAGCAACTATATCCTACAAGCAATACCTCTCAAGATGATGTAATCTGTTCCAAGAAGCCTGCTTCTATTTTTAAATGGTACAGGCTTATTATGCTTTTAAAAGGACACCTCTATCACAAATTGTTACTTTGCTTTTAACCCAGTAACAATCATCAGTGACAATATACATGAAATGGCTTCAGAAAATCATTAATTTTATCTAATTGTCTACCCTGATTCTTACAAATGGTACTTGAAATGGTAATTTAAACTGTTTACACTGTGAAAAACATCTCTGCTCACGGTCACGTTTTCAGAAAAGGTGCATCTTTCACAACTGCCTTAAAATGCTTGAGTATTTTGTATGTAAAGTATCTTGGAATGTTTTGGATTCTCCACATAATGTCACTGAATTTGACATTGGAGAACCTCGAAAAAACATTACAGCAGAAACTGCACAGAGAAAACAGGCTCAGCACTGAAACTCCATGTGCTTTTACAAGGAGAGACAGTAATGACAAAGGAAAACCTACAACTTTGTATAATGAGCACTTTTTTGTGTGTTTTGATTTTCAGTACCATAATTTCCAGGTAAACAATTAAATTTAACATTTCCAAGACCATATGCTTTCATATTAAAACAGAAACACATAAACATTTTCTTACTGCTATTCCCTACCAGAATGAAGCCAAACATACTCTTGGCACAGGCATGTCACAAAGATGATATGTGTAGGTGTTGCTTATCATCACATTGTAGGAGCATGCTGTTATCTCTTTGTCTCTGCCATCACACTGCTACACTAAGATGCGGATCTCAGAGCACAGTGTAACGCTGTCTTTCTAATTTTAGAGTACACAGCTTTCTGGCAGTGAGTATTATTGGATCTCCTGGAATCTCACCTCTTCATCTAATGAGCAGCAGCAATCCAAATCAGCAAACAGATTCGGAGGAGCTTTTTTTATTGAAGGAAGATTTTGAATGAAGAGTGATAAAGACGGGCTATCAAATTGATAGATTTTTACCACCTCACATTCCTTACAGGTATTGTGAAAGCCAGCATTATTTTTGACATTGTAGTGCCACACACCTCATATCTAATGTGTAGTCTACTAAAGCCACACAGATCATTCTGACATTTCCAGAGCACAACAATCATCTGCTCTCTCACAAGCAAAGACCTGTGTTACGTCACCTAAAGGCAAATGCGCTTTAAGTTTTCCAGACAAAGTTTACCTTGGAATTTAATGTGGAAGTATCACTTAAAGAGACAACTGCTGTCTACAACTTCTTGTTTTCCTTTTTATTTTATTTTTTTTTAAACAAAGTTGGTAAACAGTGCCTGCCATGGCTGGCTCTAAACATCAATCACTTAAACTGTTATTTGTAACTGTGGCGGCTGAGAGTCTATTGATTGCACCGCTGTGACTGCAAGGGCCAAAGACATTTTTTTTTGAGATGTTGGTATACTTTGCTGCTTGGAAGACCAAAAGACTTTCCAGCTCAATATCATCTGCAGATGTAATTACCATTAGAACATTTCCTTTTGGTTGACTTTTTAATAACTGAACTAGAACATCACCAATAACCACAAGACTTCTAACAGTGTCACCCTCAACTGAATTATATTTATTGGACGTAAAAAAAACACTTGGAAAACATATTACAAAAGTGCAATTGTGTCTTGGCAGGAAAGAGAGTTTAGTTGATCTTTAAGGTATTTTTCATCTTTATATTTTATGATCCTTTGAAACTTTGTTTACTGTCCCTCAGCCAATGTTCTCAGCTCTCAGTTTCTCAGAGTTCTTATTTTTCTAGCAAAGTTAAGTTCATTTTTTCCTAGTCACTCATAAGGTACCGGCACAATCTAGATCTGCAAGTTTTTTGTGCTAATCTAATAGCTTGATTATAAATCTAAAATATAAAAAATAATCTGTAATATTATTTATAAACCTGGGTTGTTTACTTACTCTTCAGTCTGTTATAGCCTCTTAAATATGCCCATACATTTCCTTTTTTTTTTTTTAACCAGGAACTGAAATTAAGTTTACAAGGATGACAACTGGCAAGTCTGCTCTTCAAAGACCACAGCTCAGCACGATACTTGTTTTCTTTTCTCTTTTCCCAGGTTTTTGCATTTTCTCAGTTCTCCAAGATTTTTCAAATGCAACAGAAGATTAAAAAAGATAAAAAAATCCTCAGCACATTGTTATAGCGCCTCCAGGTTTGCAGGGCTGTTTTCAGATGATGTTAATGGATGTGGGTACAAGGAGAGTAGCAGATGACATGGTAACATCGTACAGCCCCTTCACCATCACACAAGCCAAAATGCAGTCACACCAGGCAGTGCCTGTAGGCAAGGGGACAGCAGGGCAACAGAGATGTAGGTCCCAAGCCTTCCCCATAAGTCTGCAGCAGGTGTATCTTATCCACATTTGCAGAGTACTATCTTTACAATAAATACATCTACCTCAGTGTTTCCCTTGTGACCTTTTAATCAATGCATTTATTTAGACCTTAATTACTTCCCAGCTGTCCACACAAGCTTTACCTTTAATTTCTTAGAAGATATTTAACAGACCACTTCCATAGATCAGCCACTCCCCACATTAATACATTTATAAAAATAACAGTTTAAGTTATTGTTATATCATTATGAGTTCTTGTTGAACCTTCCTTTTTCTCACTGCCTTTACTCTTGCCAGATTTATCTTTAAAATGCCATTTAAGGGCATTAATTTTGTTTCAAGCATACAGAGTGTGCTACAACCAGGAAGAACTCGAGATAAACTGCCCAAACAACTCAGCTGCAAGCTGGCAAGTTTCTCACCAGCTGCATGCAAAGTAACAGCTAAAGGTCAAGGGACCTACAATCATTTAGGATCTTTTGGGGAACATTCCAACAACTCTCTCCTGTAGTAGGATCTATTCCACTCCCTTAGCACCACTGAAGTAGTTCAGTGCTCTGTACTTTGGGTAGGGCCTTTCTAACCTTCCAGAAGGAGGAGGACCAACACAAACCATGCTACTCGTTCTCCTCCCAGATCCCATGCAAATACATTGATCAAAACCCAACTCTTTTTCCAGACAGTACCCCATCTAATACATACTGTTTTACAAACTCAGATATTTATTGCTGTAATAGCCATGTTTCATAGAGAAAGATACGGGACTTGCACTGTTTTCCAAGTAGATTAATCTCATAGCGTTTACAAAGCTTGCTGCAATCAGCCCATACATCACTTCTCACCCTTACACAGCTTCAGCCTCTTCTTTCTCCCATCTGAGCCTTGTTTGCTTCATACAGAAGCAGAGATCCTAGGAAAGCAGCTTTGGCAAAGCAGAGCGAGCCAGACATCAGGGAATAACAGAGCCCAGCCCTCCATGGACCCAGTTCTCAGTACACAGCTGCAACACAGCTTGTCTCAAGGATCCCAGCACAGCCACTGGGTATTCACAAAGATGATCCGGCTTTGGTTCAAGCCCCAGAATAAAGGGGAAGCAGAGGGCTGGAAGAATGATAGAAGGGAGAAACAAACATAGAAAGGATTCATTTCCTCTGTCAATGAAACATGATATACGTTCTGCCATGTCACAGATGTAACTTTGCTTATAGCTTGCTTAAAGTTCAGCATGATAATTTTTCTGGCTCACTTTTTACCTATTATGGGGGGCACTGTAATGTCTAGGCTTGATGAGAAAGTCCACATTGCACTGTACGAGCATCTGAGATAGCTTAGCTAAGTAAAATGGAACAGCAGAGCCTCTTGAGAGTTCTTCAGGCTGCACATGGAGGCTGTTGCCTGGTGGCACAGCCCGTCTGCACATCAGCATTTCCTTCTCAGGAAACGCATGGAAAAGCGCAACTTTTTCAGAGTTGGGAGAAGGACACTGGGAGACTATCAGTACTCGGGCAATTTCTTCTATATTTTTATAACATCACAGCAGAGCTCATGCTACAGTGTACAGTCACCAGACAGACAAAACTGTCTGGATTTAAGAACCTTAAAAACTTGATCAGTGCTGGAGAATTTGGTAAAGGGCTATTAACCCATTCAAATGATTTTAAATATCGCAGCATTGCCAAGATGCTGTTCAGATTCTCTCAAGCAACACTTCAAACTTGGAACTTCGGATGGAAGACCTCTATAGGTGGAACAGCACTGGAGCGTTCATAAAAACTGCTCATAAAAAAAAAAAAAAAAAGAAAGAATGAAGGTATATAGCACTTATAGAAATCTGCAGGGAAAAGCAAATACTTCACCTGTTTCCTTGTTTTTACTCCAGTAGCTACAATCACATTGATATTGTCAAATAACGATGTCAAAAGCTTGTTCTGCAGTATACTGGGATACTTTGAAAGTGGTAGTATTGCTGGGTCTTGCATATTTAGACTGATGCCTTGAGAACAGCATTAGAAAATTCTTTCAAGTACCTCATTGTTTTGAAAGAGAGCTACAAAAATGCCAATGTTTTAACTCAGATTTTATCAGCTCTGAAAATACTCAACTATTGATCTTTTAGCCTGAGCTATTCTGAGGGAATGAAAAACCCATCTGGATTGATTTAGCTTTGGTCTCCAAAACCAAGTACCACATCTGTATACATAACGATACATTTAGGATTACATTATAAAAGGCTACACACTTGGAAAACAGTCCTATAACCAAGTGATATAAATACTGCTAATGCACTAGGTGCATTAGAGTTCACTAAACCAGCACTGTTTACTTGAAATAAAAAAGATGTTTACTGAAGTAATACTTAGGATTTTTATAATCAGAATTCTGAAGAAAACTTTCTTTCAAGTGCTCTGACGTGATCAGCTTCATTAACTACTTGTTGATGTATCACTAGATACGCAGCTCCAGATCAAATGCTTCCTCTGGTGATGGTATGTTTTAGAACCAAAAACCTTACATCAGTAATTATGATAGCTTTCGCAACACAAAACTAGCATGACTTCTTAAACTGCTGTTACAGATCCAAAAGTAAGTCCTAAAAGCCCAGCATTACACTGCCACACTATGGCAAAATTAAGATCTGCAAGCAACAATAGAACAAAAAGACAACTCCTCTACTTTAATTACTTTAATTATTTAGGACTACGATATCCACCATTAGTTTTGTTTGCCTACTACATTTGTAAAGCACTAAAAACAAGCTGTTGTGTCTTGTTCAGCAACAGCTATTTATGCTTGAAGATTTTATTTTTGTAATGCTTTTTTTTCCAAAATAAAAAAGTTTACTTCCTACAAGTGTTAAAATCTTCAAAAGACCAATTAGATATGGCTGTTGCACAGATCACATATGTAGGGAAGCGGATACCAAGGGTATTTCTTTACTTTGCTGGCTACAAAATATAGAGCTTTTTGTTCTTTGCATTACAATGTGATCTGAAAGGTTTTTAGCAGACAGACAGTCAGAGGAAAGAAAGGTTCAAAAGACCTTCTCCAAGCTTTTTTTTTTTTAACTATTTGAGGTAACACTACAGGACTTTAGAATCTACATTCATTATTTCTTTACGTCAGAATATAACTCATTTCAGACCTAGAAATATTTCACAATACTTAGTATTTCCACAGTTTTACTAAGTTTTGTGAGAGTTTTTATTTTTGCTGACCTTGAAGCACAGCAACCCAAAATGGCTGAAATTTCACAGCAGTTCACTGTACAAAGCATACATTTTAATTACTTTCCATTTATATAATTTATACCTTCTGTACAATTTGTTTTGCAAGAAAGCTATAAATCAATTTTGTATCACCATTACCAGTACTGCTTTATTCATTTTGACATTCAATTTTTTAAGTGTTTTTCTAATAAATCAAACGCTATATATAAGCAATTGGCTGAGGCCAAGATTGTACCAATTATTTTACCTACAAGAACTTGCCATTATAAACATTTCCCACAAGGCACAATAAAATACACGTCTGGTGCCACAAGACTTACAGGAATATCCTGTACTGACACATTAAATAAAGATTAGATGACTAGCTGGGGTTTCATTTATTCTGCCCCTTGCTTAATTGCTATTGTCACCACTTCAGTTTACAAAAACTGGCATAGCCTCGATGCATGCCAGTCCTTTCCTGCTAGGGTGGTTTATTCAGCCTTTTAAAATCCTGAATTAAGTAGCACTTCCAGACACAGAATTCTTAAGCCATCAATGAACAGGGATCCTCTTTTGTACATTACCTATCTCTAAGTTACACGCACACACATATATGCATGTATACTCGAGTATAGTTTCTGTTATTAGGCCTCTGCTTTCAATTATCACACAATTTCTGTAAATTCTTTTACTGCTTTTAGTCAAAGCACAAGCCATCGCTTTATACCTAAGGTCCTAATGTCTCCTAAGAGTCAAGATTTTTAAACAGTGAACTGTGAACATTATAGACTTTCACAAAATCGGCTCTAGAGCCTCACTAGCAAATGTGAATTTCTCGTGAGCATTCCTGAACTGAACGGGTCAGAATCAGGACAAATAAATTCTATATTCGCACCTGGTAGCAAGTCTGCAGACTACCACCTCGGACTTGTGATTTTTGGAAGCTCTTTGGGAAAGGAGCATTATAGCAAATTTGAGTGATAATGAATGAAGACAATTTATGGAGGGTGCATTCTTCAACAAATTTAGCATCTAGCAGTTGCCCAAGAGTCATGAAAAAGGAACTCAAAAATCAATTCCAAATTTGCAGCTCCTCTCCAAAATCCAACAATAGCCCATTTTGAAAATGTTCGTCTTCAAGTGCACCCAAAAATTTAGCAGCAGAGACTACAGCATTTCTGCTCTTCTGCACTTTTTAGCTGCAAAAATCAATTTTCCCTTCCCTGTCTGACAGCAGACATGTTTTCTTCCATGATCATTTAAATATCACAGCTAAGTATTTAAAATTAGATAATCTTCTTTAAAAATATACATTATTTAAGTTATAAAGATTTAGGCCGAATTTGAGTAGACTACTGAAAAAATCTTGTCGTTTATGATGGTATCTTTCCTTACAGCCCACTCTAGGAAGGATAGGTATTTCCACATCAGATTAATTGGAGTTCTGTCAAATGGAAAAGATTTGTTATGATAAATGGCATCCTTAGTGCTGCTGAATTATGTCTTCCTCAGAAGAATCAAAACCACACTTCACCGTCATTCATAAGGCATCCCCTTCTAGGAAACTACAGGAAACTTCATACCTTCCTGAACTTTTCCATCTGCTTATAAAGATCTGGATCCAGCTCCTGAGACACATCTTTCATCCAGAGCAGAGCTCCTCTGTATTCAGTCCGATACTGTTCCATTCGGTTCACTGTCAGCCATGTGTCTGAGATGGCCTGGTATCTGAAAGTCTCTACTTCTTGATGTAATCGACTCAATGGAGCACGCAGTGCTAGCCTGGGGAAAGGCACAAAGGAAAGAATGGAAGGAGAGGAACACGTTAAAGAAGTTGTTCCACAAACACAGACAGATTAATACAAATACAGACACTTTACTAGCAACCAAAAAATCATACACAGCCAAAACAGTTCACTTAAGTGCTACTGTGTATTCAGACAGTTCTGCAGTTGGTTTGGGGCACACATGAATACCATAATTTTGCATGAATATTGTGTTTGCAACTTTCCTATTCAAGACCTTTCATTTACACATCAGTGGAAAAGAAGCCTTTTCTAATGTGAATATGTATTTTAGTCAGCCAAGCTGCTTGTACATACAGTATTAACATGCCTCTTTGCAAGCTGCATTTAACAACTCTAAAAATCTACCTGAGGCATCTTATTACTGGATACATACCATGGATGTATCAGGATTATCATGTTAAGCCCCAGAAAAGCATTTCCATTAGCTTTTTAATCTCCAAATGTACATGTAAATAAAAATATCATCTGTTGAGTAGATAATGATCTGATTTTTTGCCTCCCCCCCTTTTTTTTTTTTTCCTTTTTTCTTAAGGAATCTGAACAATTCCTTAGAAAGATATTTATCTTTTGGAAGGTTTTAGGCATTTTCTTAAACATTTCTTGCAGCAACTACACTTCAGAAAGGCAGCAGGGGACACTGTTGTCCTCCCTGTGGCAACACTTTGGTTCCTAATGGGACCTCAGAACTAGAGAGCATTACTCCAACTTTACTTTGCTTCTTCCTGCTGCTTCTGCTTTCCTCTTGGTTGCCAGAAGCCACCTCACTGGAATGGGTTCAATCAGTTTTACACCAGCATAGAGTTAGTTTAATGTGCTACTTAGCATCTTCCTAATCATAAGAGAATTTCTAATTTCAGGTCCAGTAACCAGCAAATTGTGCCTTCTTGATCTCCAGCTACTGAGCTAGCTTTTGGCATGCAATATAAATAAGAGCAGTCTCAACTTCAGTGTGAGCTTGAGGATGGCTCAAGAGAAGAAGGACAAACAACTGGTATTATTTTTATGTGTGTTTATTTAAAAAGATACCTTAGAAACGCACTGAGTAAGAGACAAATGTGAACTTGTTATTGTGGCTTTTTTTCCCCACTTTTTTTCTCACTCTACAAATATTTACCCAGCCATTCACAGGAAAATGCAATTTATGTAGCCATATCATACAGTGATATTCTATAAACAGTTAAGCTTTATAAAGAAGCAAATCATCAGAGCTTTTGCTCAAAGGTGCCTTACATGTGTTTTAAAGATCCCACTCATAGCTGTTACTGGATGTGCTAATGACCAAACCCTAGCCCAAGATAAACATATAAAATTCTCAGTGCTCTGTATGCAATGTTTTATTTTGAGCCAAACAGCTGCACTGTTAAGCTAAAGCTGGAAAGTATCACGGTAATTAAAAGCCCCAAAAAATCCTGCAGAATATAACGGAACAGCATTTTCCCTTGCAAATGAGGGTGACTTTCAAACTCTCATAGTCCCAATACAGTTTAAAAAAACATCATAATACCCATAATGCCTTCAAGTACTGTTACTTTTAAACACCTAAAGCAAACACGCAGTCAGTGAGACATCCAAGGCCCTGGCTAACAACATGTGTTTGTGTGTATTATGTGTCCCTCTGTATTCCTTAGCTTTTACTGATTTGCTCCTAGCCAACCTACATAAAGTCGGTGGGGATCTAGGATCTTCTCCTGGGGACTTCATGGCGTAAGGTTAAAGGAGAAAATGGCATTCAGACTCCTCCCTTCTCCTCTGTCTGCTTGAGGCATGAGACTCCACAGATCAGAAAATGGTATTCCCTTACCCATTTCCCTGCCTTCCCAGGACCCAGCACCTCCACAATGGGCCTGATGTAGCATTTCTCTGCAGAGTGAGAAGTGCCACCAAGCAGGAGAAGGACCTGACATCAGCTCCTTTACATCAGGCCACGCGGATGAGCCTGTGCAGCTTTAGAACTGCTGAGCTGAACAAGCAACAAGTGAGGAGCTGGAGATACACACACCTAGCAGGTCCGTAAGACAGAAAACAGGATCAGGAAAAACTACACAGAACAAGCCAGTAATATTGCCAATACTACAGCAGGTTTGGTCAGTAATAACTTCCATATCACTTGGTTCCTCACACTTTTCAAAGGACGAAATGAACTATGCCAATGGTGAATCATTATCATGTACTTTGTAAATCAGATAGTAATTCTGACGCATGTACCTTTGCTGAGAAGAAAAGCAGAGGGCCTTTCCTGTGGCTTTCATCATTTTTCCTGCTCTCGTTTTATCCTGAGAACCCTGTGATCGAAGAAATTTCCCCAATTCACTTTCTTCCTGAGACAGAACTAGTGAAAAATAAATGAGTGGTCAAACACATTATTTAATAGGTTCCTAGCAGCTTTAAAACTCACCTAATATCAAACAGGCTAAGTTGCTCTAAAGCCAAGCAGCACAGAAAAAAACCCATGGAATTCCTGCTTTTATCAAACAGAAGATCTGATCCACTGGAGACATTTTTTGATGGGTTTGCTCTACTCAACAAGAATCACAAAATTTCATTGTTGCTGAAAGACATCAGGATAAACATGCTATTTCTTTCTTGAACAAAATAATTAGATTGCTTAGATTACATAAAGGACCCAATCTTGCTTATAGTAACTTCTAGTTATGTTTTGCTTTTTCAATAATTTTTTACCACCGGGACTGCCTCAGCTAATTTTGGCAGAATACTTTAACTAAAGCAGTTCTGAGTTACACTACCCAAAGCTTGTTCACTTTCTTTTCTCTTGCTCTCTATTTTTCATGCTTGGCTAGAGAACTGATTTTTTTGTAAGAAAAGATATAGTACTTAAATTTAGAGAACATTCAGTTTGAAATTACTTGCATGATTACTTCGCAACTTCGACACTCTACACAATTCAAACACTATTTTTAATTTGTATTTAAAATATCTGAATATTCTTAATATTTCTATTTGAAATTAACTGATTGTTTTTTAAACAAGAAGGTGAAGAAAAATAGAAGTGTTTTTACACTGACTTGTTGACTACTTCCAAACAGGGACCGTGAGTCTTCATGACCTCACATCCTTACAGAAACATCTCATCTTGGCCTCATCTATTAGTCTTCCAAAGCGGCTGTCTCCTACAGTACCAATTTCTTCCCACTATTTCTAACTCTCTTTAGACAGGCAAAAGAAAAAGGAAAGACTGAAGAAAATATGGATAACATTACACAAAAGAAAGTAAATTGAAATATGTCTCCAAAGCTGGATTATCTTTTCCAGGCCAGAAGTCACAGCAGCAGAGAATCAAACAACACTGATAACAGAGAACATTTAAGGGTCATTTAAAGCAACCTGCTGCTTGAAACTTCCCAGATGAGGTCCCTGTCTCTTACTAATGACTGCCACTAATTACTGTTGACCTGCTAAAGCCAAGTCAGCATTATCAAATTCATTGTAATAGCATGCACTACTTAATTCTAAAACTAGTAACAAGCCCAATATTCTTCATAGTCAAGACTGACTTAAAAGAAAAAATAAACTAGTTCGGTACAGATGATTTTTAAGACAAGACACTTATGAATTTAAACAAGCTAAGCAAGTAATGGGAAAAAAACAAACCAAAACAAAAAGTATACTTTCTCCTCTGATTATTGCTACCTATCACTGCATAATTTCAAAGGTAAAACTTAAGAACTAGGAGATCTTCAAGCAAATAAGCAAGTCTGCCTTTAGCTGTCTGCAAGGAATGTTATCTTTATTAATAACTATGATGAAACTAGTAGCTCCCCATTTTCATTTTTACTTTTTCACTTGTTCAATGATTCCGTAACGCAGACCTCTTTATCATTTTAACTACTGTATTTGATCATACTTACAACAAATCCTTTTTTGATATAGTTCAATTGCTTTCAGCAACTCCATACATGTTCTCTGAATCGAATGGAACAGCTGATATTGAAACAAAATAAAGAAAAAAAACACTTCATGAGCGTATGCAAGAAACACAATTAAAATAAAATAAAGAGCTTATTTTTTAGAAATTATTAGGAATGCCTATTTTCGTATTGAATAATGAGTAATCTTTCCAGCTTGAAAGTAATTTTTCCTTACCAGTTGTGCTTTACTTTCAATTGAGTTGTTCACTGAAACTACAGACAGATCGTAACTTACAAAAGGAAAATAAAAACAAAAAAAATTTTGGAAATAGATCTATTCTAAGCAGCTGACAGTTAACCAAACTACTTATGTTGTTTTTTTTTTTTAATTGATATCTTCGGATGCATATGAAGATGTACAAATCCTTGTTTCTAAAAAATTCACAGCAGAGCAAGAAGTTACCAAAATGTCTATCACTTTTATCATGTGTGGCATGATACTGAATTTTTAATACTGCCAAGTCCAGTAGAACAAACTTGCATGGGTACGTCAACATAGAAAGTTATGGATTTAAACTGAATTTTTTACTGGCATAGTTCTACTTTTTTTCTAACTAACTTTATAAAGCAGCAGTTTCCAAAGGAATTAGAGGGAAAAAAACAGTCTTGACTAAGTTTTGAGGTTGTTTCTAGAAAACAAAAAAAATTACTACTCCTTCTGCCTGTCTATCTAAAACCTCCAACATGTAACTCAAATATAAACTCCACTATATCAAGCATTACATAAATATAAGCAAAATGGACTACCGGCACAGTAACGTTGCATTTACTTGACTTCCTGGACATTTACAGGGGTCTTGGTTTTTAAACTGAGAGCATGACTTGTGGTTGAGAAGCTGTTCAAGTAAAAACATGCTTATAGCATTTTATCTGGTAAACAGATGTTTCCCTATTTCTAATCCCACCTAAGCTAAGAAAGCAACCTTCCTAATGAACCTGCAATACAGTAAGCCTGGAAGAACTCGGGTATATATTTATAAAATATTGTTCCATCCTTCCAGCTTGTTTTGCATCTTGATTTATAACCCTTCATGAAGATCCCATAGCTAGACTCATCATGCTATAAATTATCAATTGTTATAGAGAGAACTACAGAGGTTGGTTTGTTGTCAAACTGCCTCTTGTTATATCAGCTAAAACTCAAACTGAAAATCCTAAATCAACAGTTTTCTAAGAAACTGCAAGAAAAGCAGTAAGGTAAAACCTTTACCCTTATATAACAAAATAATACTGACAGAACTCAGCTGTACACTTAAGTTGGTTATTACACTTCAAAGTCCCTTCTCTATCTTTTGCTTTGTGTCAAAGTCTTTCAAGCTCTTCAATTTGTAGAACCTCAATATTTTTTTTCCAGGGGGTACAGGATACTGACAGTGGGACTGTATTTGTCCCACAGCAGGATTCCTTCTCTTGGTTACTTTACAGACTTTCAGAAGCTCCTTTAGTTATGACAAAACCCACTTATCTGGACAAAAGCTCCAGAGAGCAGATCACACTATGCACCTTGGTCCTTCTTGGTATATTGCATGCTTTTCTGGTATATGTGATATTTTCTAACTGTATAAAGAATGTCATTTGTGTAAACCACAAAATGCTATCTTAAAACATCTTAAACTGATATAAGCAAAGGATAAGAACGACTGACATAAGCACAAAGGACAATCTCCTGCTCCCCCTTGCCAAGTAATAAAAAACAAAACAAACCTGTCCCAAAACCTGAAAATAAATACAAGAGATGTTAGGTTCCAAATAAATTTTGAGGGACATGAATCCTTGTGTTACAAAATGTCACTATAATCCCCATTTTTACACAAGCACTTTTAGCAAAAATTGGAAAATATATTACAGGAAAATAATGATAAAAATGTATATGCATTATTACACACTGCATGTACACATATTAGAGGCTTGATGGAAATGAAAACATTTCCAAAATTAACAATCAGAGAATACACATTATGTAGACATTACAAACCTCTAGTTTTGCATCCAGATCTGCATCTGAAGCCACAACATGTTCATCTTCCTTTTTTCCTGTCACTTTTATAAGTGTCTGTTTTGTTTTCCAGTATTTCTGTTGCATTTTATTGACCACAGATTTTTCTTGACTTTGAGCATATTGGTCATAAAATTCCCTTGGATAATTGCTAGAATATTAAGAAACAAAATTACAAAACTTCAATAGGATGCTTAAAAAATATGTCTAACATTCTAGATTAATATATTTTCATTAAGAATATTGGATTTGCACTCAGACACATACCTTCTAACATGCATTTCCTTATTATGCATTAATAACAAAGCAATTAAATTAGTACTATATTTCCCATCCTACTTCAGAAAATAATACACTGCTTTCAATTTGAATGTCTTTATCATGTAGTGCTGCTAAATAATCAGCTGCGAAGAATTCTTCCCAATGCACGATGGAATTATTTATAGCTCATGAATGAACTTTTTATTTTTATATAACTAATAGGAGAGTTTCAAGTGAACCAGCAGAGCTGCTTATCCTGGAAGCAATTCTCATGCAATTTCAGCAGTGTCAGGATTTCACCAAGTTCATTTTACGAAGGGAATTTAACTACTTCTTGCCCTCCCTTTTTAACAATCGAATAGCAAAGAATTCAAAGTTCATTCATTTCTTTTGAGCATGCTATGTGCAAGATATGATAGATAGCTCACATTTTTCTTTATGCAGTGACTATATGACAACTGTGGGTGCGTAACAGGTAATCTTTTCTTCAAGGATTATTTTCCACTGACAGATGCTTCTGCATTCCTCTAGCAGACCAAATAAAAAGTGCAATCTAAAGACAAACTCCACATTCCACAATATTTAAACCATATGAAGATGGTTTAATAGAAAATATAGCCTTACAATGAAATCTTGATCTCATTCAGGGTTATTCCATTATTATTTCTGCAAAAGTACATGCCCTTTCCTCATGTGCATACACAGAAAGCTAAAGTGATTTTGCAGATTTTTAGAAGGTTGGTAAAACTTGCTATACTAAACGCTGCAGGAAAATTAAAGAAGCTGAGTTTATTTTGAAAAAGCAACTGATACTCTCTGCTTGTGGAGTGTCAAACCGGGGTACATTACTGAGATACTGCCCAGGGGGGTCAGTTCTCACAACACACAGAGCTCAGGGATGCTGCCCCAAGAGGTCCTCAGATCCAACACACACACCTTTTGAGACACACAGATACATACACGGGCGATGAAATGCTAAGGCCATTCTGAAACAACAAGGCATTGGTACACATGTTCCCCAAAAGGGTGGCACATCTGCCCTACATAGTTACTAGTGACACAGTTTCACCTGATAAGGAAGTTTGTTTCCCTGGTATTTGTTACTTGCTTTAGTTGTTTTTAATCAGTGAGTTCGGAGACAGCACATTAATCGCCAAAGAGATGGTAAGAAATTAAACTGGAAGTGAGCAAGGACAGAGTTCAAAATGCACTTATATACAGCACTTCTTGGCTTCTTCCCCAAATGTTAAAAGCAAAAATATTTGCCCATTTAATTCTACCCAGACACTAGTTTCAAAACTTTCATTTATGGATTTTGTTAAAATCAAGGCCTTTTTGATGCTACAGCACAAAATAAATAACACATGCAAAACATACCACATTTCACGTGGAATTCTGCACAAACAAACCATTAGGCACTCAGCCTATAAAATTAAGTAAAGCCTATATTGACCTGGTATATGCTGCACCTTTAAAAGACAAAAATCTACAACCTCAGAAAAATAACAAGAAGATCCCCCGCATTATGACAAAATATGAGAGTTCAGTAAAACCAGCATTACCTTAAAAATAATAATAATACTACTAAAAAAAAAAAATCTAACCGCTCACAAGGCAGTACAGAGACCTGAACTATGTGGCTAGTTGTGTGCTTTATCCTGTGCTACAGCTGTACAAACAGCTGACCTTTGAGTTCAGTGGTCAAGTGCAGAAAACACCATAATTCATCTGATGTCAGCCAGCCTTGATATGTACCTCACTTGAGGTCACTAGAAATTCTGGGGGCATAGTGGAAGGAATAAAAAAAAATGAGTTATTAATATGAGTTCACACACAAACAAAAAAAGCTGGGATTAATACAGATTCCTGAACTAGAGGCTGACGAACCAATTGAACACATCAGAGGAATATAATCTTTTACAACTACAGAAAAATTCAGCTTTTAATGTCATTTGAAGAATTTACTGGTTCCTGTTTATGCTTAAGATAACAAAACGTTTATAATCACATTACCAAAATATTCAGTGGACAATTTTTACTGGTACACACTTCTCAATACCTTTTAAAAAGTATTTCGTGTCAAGCAATCATGGACATATTTGGGTTTGTCAAACAATCAGGAAATATAACTAAAAGGAGAATGTACTTTATTCTGAAGTTGACGACCACCTATAAACTTCTTTCCTTTAAGCAGGAAATTGATAACATATGAGATTTTTCCATCTAGTCAATTCACTTGTTTTTTCATTCTTTGGCAGTTTTTAATTTTTAAATTTTTATTCTTTTTAAACAGAATGTCTACCAGTGACTTCATAAAATACTAGATATCAGAACATAATGTGTGATAGACTTAGGCAGTGACAAATCAACATGCCAAACACCATTAGCTCTTTAGAATAAGAAAAAATTATCAAGGTACTTACTACTTATGACCTTCCATGTTTCCTGTTTTCTTCAGACACTTAAATAAAATAAGAAATTATCAGTTAATACAAACACATTTAAAATATAATTTTCAAGTTAGACTCTAGAAAACCCCTACCTTTTCACACAGAAAATTACTATATTGTAGCATCTTGTTTATCATGTTACAAGAGAAAACTTTTCAATCTGTGGACCAAATGCTTTCCCCATGTTACACACAATTCTCACTTAAATCCATGACAAACATGTTTAAGTGGTGTTGCTGATGTTGCCAATTTTATGTTAGCAAGTTTTCCAGGCAAAAACAAATTTACTTGGCATAAATTCAGTGACTTTTGACAAGGCACACCAAAATTGTCCATGCTAGGCATCTTCCTCAGTCAAGTTTTTTCCCCAAAGTTTTACCTACAACACAGTTCAGCTAATTTTTCATGCGTGTCCATTGATCTATTTTATAAAAACACTAGCTACGTCACGTCTTGAGCCATGGATTTCAAATTTAACCACCAGGTGTTTTTTCTATGAGGGAAATCACAGTTCCTGAGGATAGAATATTATTTGTATGCTTTTGGACTTCAGATTTTTAATGTCTGCAGTTTGGACACTCAGGTCTCACACTATACATTGAGCTGACCAGATGACACACGCATCACTTCCCACCAGTAACTGAGCACACGTTTTCCAGGCCAAATTTGCAAGCAAAGCCAGACATTTTTATAAACAATGAGCACCTGGCTTCTGCTCTGCTGCTTTCAGAGAGGACTCTGTCCTCCACTACACAGCCAGCATGCAAACAGAGACACTGCAGCGTGATCGCAGACAAGACCAAAAAGAAGCTCATCAGATGGTGCTGCCAGGAAATGGCCTTTGATGAGACCAGGCACAGAAAGAACACACTGACAGGCTGCACCAAGATATGAAGCTGATTGAGGAAACAGTAATGGAAAAAGCAGCTCAGAACCTAATGGTGTTGAAACTGAACTTTGGCACTAAGCTGCGTGAGAGAGAAAAGGGGCTGCAAAGGGTGGATGTGATACTGGAAACATATCTAGCACAGTGCTGTGTACAGACACAGACACGGTACAGACACGGTTAGCGCTGGAGCAGCAAAGGGGCTGAACAGATTGCAGGAACCCGAACAAGGGAATGCAAACAACATGAGTGCTTCCTCCAGCCGTGAAGCACGTGCACTTCCCTTCGGAGCCAAATGGAGCCAAAACCCAGGTTTCCAATTCTAACCTCTCTGCTGTCAGTACCTGTGAAACTTCCTGGTAAAGTTCCATGAGATGCTGCAAGATTATATCAGAGCAGGAAACTTTCCCATATTGGACTTTTTGTGAAATGCTCATAAGGAGAGACCATGAGAAAATTCATAACTCTGTCTGCAGAGCAGAGTTTAAATGTAAAGGCCAACAGCTAAACACCACAGAGGAAGAAAGAACTGTTTCAGATTGTTTGTGTTACAGCACCATTGGGTCAGACAATAAACAGAATGGACAGCATCAGTCATGGCTTTCTATGGTTTCCAGAGCCATAAGGCACAGGCAATATTAACTCAATTTTTCTAATACCTTTATGCTTGACTTCACAGTTTTAATAGTGGTCCTCCTTAAGTCAACTGTGGGTGTGTGCAAGTGAGATAAGAACACAGGATTTAGCTTGTATGCACATCCATGACTCAGTTATTCAGCAGCACACTTGGTTTGACAGGAAGCAAACAATCTATCTAGATGGAATAACATGCGTATTATGTGGAACAAAGTGTAAATGACCCACATGGGGAACAAGTCTAAGGCACTGACCTTACACACTGCACACATCCACCTGACTCTCCTGGAAACCAATGTCCTTAAAAACATTATATATACATATATGTATATATATACACACACACACAAATATATATATGTATGTATGTATGTATGTATTGGGGCCATGGTGAAACAGTTCTCATTTACAAACATAGCTCATGCTCTTTCTTCCTAAACATCTGACCTTATATTTTGACTCTGGGATCTTCTTAGTTATGCTACTCCAAGTCCTACCCCTGTGCCCTTAAGATACTATTTGTAGGGAGTTTTTAATTCAAAGGGAGGACTATATCACAGCTGTTAGAACAGTGTTTTCACAATATGAAAATGAGGGCATGTATTCCCTGTCCTGCTGTATGACATGATGGTATTTGAGGCTACAAGACCTGCTAGGATAGTGTTGCATGGTTGATTAGCGTGGAAGGAAACCGAAGTGGAGTCTTACCTACACTGCCTACTGGAAACAGCTTCTGGCATGTGGTATCACCCAAAACACGCCAGGAAAGAGAAAGGTCCCAAAGTTCTAGGTGGTGCAGATAAAAACCATGCCAGAGAGACTGCATGGCTTCACCATGGCTTCACCATGGCTTCACCAAGGGAAATTCATGCTTGACCAACCTCATTGACTTGTATGAGGACATAACAGGTGGATGGATGATGGCAGGGCAGCGGATGTGGTCTACCTTGACTTCAGTAAGGCATTTGACACAATCTCCCACAGCATCCTTACAGCTAAACTGAGGGAGTGCGGTCTGGATGATCGGGTAGGGAGGTGAACTGCGAACTGCCTGAAGGGAAGAAGACAGAGAGTCGTGGTCAATGGGGTGGAGTCTAGTTGAAGGCCTGTATCTAGTGGAGTGCCTCAGGCATCAGTACTGGGGCCTATATTATTCAATATATTCATCAACAATTTGGACAAGGGAATAGAGTGTACTATCAGCAAGTTTGCTGATGACACCAAGCTGGGAGGTGTGGCTGACATGTCAGAAGGCTGTGCTGCCATCCAGCGAGACCTGGACAGGCTGGAGAGTTGGACGGGAAAAATTTAATGAAATACAACACGGGAAAGTGTAGAGTCCTGCATCTGGGCAGGAACAACCCCAGGTTCCAGTATAAGTTGGGGAATGACCTATTAGAGAGCAGCATAAGGGAAAAAGACCTGGGGGTCCTGGTGGACAGCAGGATGACCATGAGCCAGCACTGTGCCCTTGTGGCCAGGAACGCTGATGGCATCCTGGGGTATATTAGAAGAGAGCTGGTTAGTAGGTCAAGAGAGGTTCTCCTTCCCCTCTACTCTGCCCTGGTGAGACCACATCTGGAATACTGTGTCCAGTTCTGGGCCCCTCAGTTCCAGAAAGACAGGGAACTGCTGGAGAGAGTCCAGTGCAGGGCAACAAAGATGATTAAGGGAGTGGAGCATCTCCCTTATGAGGAAAGGCTGAGGGAGCTGGGTCTCTTTAGCTTGGAGGAGACTGAGGGGTGACCTCATTAATGTTTACAAATATATAAAGGGTGAGTGTCACGAGGATGGAGCCAGGCTCTTCTCAGTGACAGTCAATGGTAGAACAAGGTGTAATGGGTTCAAACTGGAACACAAGAGGTTCCACTTAAATTTGAGAAGAAACACCTTCTCAGTGAGGGTGACAGAGCACTGGAACAGGCTGCCCAGGGGGATTGTGGAGTCTCCTACTCTAGAGACAATCAAATCCCACCTGGACACATTCCTGTGTAGCCTCATCTAGGTGTTCCTGCTCCAGCAGGGGGATTGGACTAGATGATCTTTTGAGGTCCCTTCCAATCCCTGACATTCTGTGATTCTGTAGCAATTACACAATAGGAACAAGAAGCACTGTAAACTAATTCATATTTTATACTTCAGCATCACAGTTAAGCTCTACTGAAATGGAAACAGTATACATTAACATAGATATTAAAACCAGAAACAAAGGTAGAGGAACTTAATAAAGGACTATTTACTTGAGCTAGATGTAGTTTATGTGCTATTACAGGAATTATCATGGTTGTATCTGAGTTCTATTGCAAACATTTTTTTTAGCTTGTAATGTTAGGATTTTATTTTCAAGAAACATCCAGTCTTACTAGATAGGTCATATCCTTAACCAGGTTTTCAGGAGATGCTCAGGACAACTGTGTGATCTTTAAGGCAAACTTCATCAAAGCACAGGAAAAGCCCATTCCTATGGGCAGAAAGCTGAGCATCTGTGGCAGAAGGCCAGGACAGATTAATTTTAATGAACTCAAATGCAAAACTAATGCATGTAGTAGATGGAAGCAGGCACAGGATACTCAGGAGAATGCAAAAGCATTGCCTGAGTATGCAGGGATGGAGTTAGGAAAGCCAAAGGCACACTGGGGTTGAACCTAGCAGGGGATGCAAACTGTAACAAGAAGTGTTCTATAAAAACCAGTGGCAGCAAAAAGTAGGTTAAGGAAGACACAGATCTACAGCATGCGAGAGAATATGGAAATACAGATGTACATTTTTGCCTTTGTTTTCACTGGAAGGTCTGTCCTGTGGCTCCCTAGTTCTTCAAAACTACTATCTGGGTCTGTGGGTGCAGGCAATTAACCATATTACAGAAAGACTGAGTTAAGAGGTACCATTTGAGGTACCTGCACATTAAGCCATTTGGACATACTCAAGTCCATGAGACCAGATGGGATGGATCTTGGAGCGTGCAGGGAGCAGGCTTTTGCCATTGCAACTATGTCTCCTCTGTTCTACTGAAGGCTATGGTGATCAAAAGAGGTAGCTGATGACTGGAGAAAGACAAACACCATATTCACCTTCAAAAAACATCAAAAGGAGGATCAGGAAACTTCAAGCCCATCAACTTCACCCTGAGTTACTGGAAGAATCATGGAGAAGACCCTCCTGGAAATCATTCCCAGTCACATGAAAGACAAAAAGGTAAGTGGGAAGAGCCAGCGTGGATTTATTAAGGGCAAATCATGACTAACACAACCACCTTCTATCATACTATTAGATGACTGCCTCTGGTGAATGAGGGGCAAGTAATGGATGTTGTAAGCTGATTTTAGCAATGCCTTTTTCATGGTGTCCCATGGAACACTTACAGCTTCTTGCGGGACATATCTGGAGTAGTGTCCATTTTTGGGCTCTCCATCCAAGAAAAACACTGGCATACTGGGGCAAGTCCTCCAGTCAGGGTCTGGATCCCATAATATATTTGCTCAGCTATAAGACCACCAGGCTAACAGGAGTCCTTATTGCTGTCTGCAACTACCCAGTAAGAGATGCAGAGCAAAGAGGAAAACTCTTTTTGCAAAGACACACACTGGAAGGACAAGTGGTCACACACAAGCAGGAACATGTGAAATTCCAATATAGGCAGGAAATTTTTCACCATGATGGGGATAAGCACTGGAACAAGCTGCCCAGTGAGGCAAGTGCTGGACATGGCCCCAAGCAACCTGCTCTAACTGGGTCTGGTTGAGCAGGAGGCTGGACTACGTAATCTCCAGCACTCCCTTTCAATCTATGTGATTCTGTGAAAATTCGTACAATGTAAAAGAAGATGAGATTGGAGAGCAGCAAGCTTGCTGCTACCATTGGTTTAATGCAGAAGACTTTCCACAAGAATGGTGTTAATGGACTGCAAAATAACATCGCACCGTGACCACTCTGGCTACACACACACAAAAAAAAAAGTATAGTATGTTTTCTTTCTAAGAGTTATCCACAATATTTTCAGCTTTTAGTCATATTGTTTAGTTTCATTCATAGCTGAAACTTAATGTTAACAGTCTTCATTCTTCAGACATTGCTACATGTACTATGTAAATTGCCCCTGCAGTCACTTAACAGGGTCATAATTTCTTTATTTTTATAATTTCTAACTTCATGTGTTGTTGCTGTCTGTTCAAGTCCAGGAACCAAAGAGGGTAAGATATTGGTTGAGCTGTAACAAAGGACATGAATAAAAACATCTGGGATAGCTGAAAGCAGTGAGGTTTTTTTTTAAAGAAATTCCAAAGTCTTAAGTGTAGCCACAAAAAGTGAGAGATGCTAATGAAAGCAGACTGGAAACAGCCCAGAGAAGTATCTAGGATTTAAAAGGAACACTTCATAACAATGTAACAAAGAATTCCCACAGCCCTAAAACACCGACCCTGAGGCTGCAGAGGGAAACCCAGGACTGAGCACATAACCTTTGACTACTTTAGGTTTTGAACTCTGTTTTGCTATCAAAGAACAAGATATAAATGTCCTGAACAGAAACAACAAGAGAATTGCTCTTGCCAAAGATGACTACAATGGAAGCAGATGACACTAACTAGAGTCCACCAATACCTTCCCTGAAAACTGCGGTCAAAATTAACCTATGTTATCATACAGTTTTATATACAAAACAAGCTTAATTTGCTTGATGCAAGGGACTTTCGGTCTTTTTTTCTTCCTGGTGTGTTAAGACTAGAAAAAAAAAAAAAATTCAATAAAGATTATTACACTGACACTGATTAAAAAAAAAATAGCATTCATCACCCCACTGGAAAGCATTTGTAGCAGAAAGTTTCCATTACCTCTGATGACAAAGCTTTACACAATATTTGTGATCCCTGTGACAGACAGTTTTTATCTTGGCAAACAAAAGGTAGGGATACTCTAGATACGGGGAAATCCAGGTGCTGTATAGCATGCTAGGGAAAGCGGTGCTACAATACAGCTGACTGTACACAAATCCATGTTTATTGCTGCACAGTGCTGGATATGAGGTTTCCTGAAGAAGTCCACACACAGCTCCAGTTATTTTGCAAGTGCTTCCTGGTGTTTTGAGACAGACAGATGCCATCTCAGTTTCAGCATTAAACCTGAGCTGGCCCTATTCCTAATGAGTCCGCTCAGAACACAGGGGGCCACAGTGCTGAAATACCCATTCCAATACGGAACCAGCTGGGTACACAAGCCCTGCCAAAACCTTGAAAATCCCTAGCAGGACCTCTGAGGAGCCTCCAAGAAGCCTCAGCATGATGTTCCACAAACCTCCCTGTTTGCAGGCTGACAGCAGAGAGGACTGGCACAGCCTGTTGGCTGTATTTCACAACGCCCAGACCAAACTGTTCCCAGCTCCAGCTTGGCTGCAGACGCAGCTGCGTTCAGGAGACATGATGGAACCAAGATGGCCCTGAAAACAGCCAACCAAGGCACCTCTGTGCCTGTGGCAGAGCTGACCTGCATTGTAGGCTGTTTACCCACAGATTATTTCCACTGGAAGCCAAAATAGCTGGAATGCACACGGAACTTCAAAATATTTCTGGCATACTGCATCACCCTGTCTACCTACTGAGATATTTCATCAGCCATGATGCTGGAATGCAACTTGATGAAGGGCACTGTCATTAGCAAATGGCATTTCTATTCCTCTGGAAAAATCCTCTAATTCTCTATATTTTCAAGGGCCATTTGAATACACCATCTACATTTTTCTGTGTAAAAAGGAAAATGCTTTCATGGTGTTTTGAGTGACTTAAACTCCATCATACCCTAGGCTTACCTTCCAGCTCATGCTCTGTACAACATCTGGAGATGCTTGCTTCTCTTTTTTCAGCTTTATTATATTATAATTCTTTGTTTCAGCCTAAGTTGCCTGATTTCCCAAGAGCTGAACAACTTTATATTAATAGTATCTGAAGATGATTCATTAGAGAGGTGGTATGAGTGCCTTCTCTCCAACAGCTAAATTGATAATAAACAATTCTGTACATCGGTATCACTCGGATAATTTTTCTTTTCCAGTGAGTGTAAATATGAAAAGTGTCATATGGCGAAGTGAAGTTCAGATCTTAATGCTCTCCTAGGTTATGAGGAAAGCAATTAAAAAAAATTATATATATATATATATATACTTATAGATATATATAGATATATGTATCTTTTCCCCTAATGCAAATATTTCTCCTTGGCTGAGCATTGGTTATACAGCTCTTGCCATGCTCTTAGCTTAAGTGAACTGATCCAGAAGAAATCAGGAAGCAACCAGAGACAGAAAACAAGAATCTTTTCAACTCTGAAGACTGTATCTTAAAACAAATTGTTGATCTAGTCACAACTTCTCAGAACCAGGAGATGAGATGAAATCCTTGTAAAAATGTTATAAATGTTGATCTACAGATGAAATTCAACATCCAAAGATGACCTAGCATAGTTATATAGGAAGACAGTAGATTGAACAACACATCCTTTTGAGACACATCCAGAAACAACAAAGGGGAGCTGAATGAGAGGCAGAGCAGAGTTCAGGAACCCTTATGTGAATGTCATGTGCTTATCAAAAAAGACACAGAAGAATCTGCTCTTTCACTGATAGCACTGTCCTCTCAGTTTACTGGCCTTTCAAAGCAACTGATATGTCTGTGGTTCTTCAAATCCTAACAGGCTCTCCGTACCCTAAAAATCCTGCAATTTATATCTTCAAATATGGCAGAATCACGCATTGCAGTTGATTTACTTAATATAACAGTTTTATATAAAATTACTAATTTTCCAATAAACTTTTAATGCAGTAAAGTGTTACTAAGTAAAATAAGAAAGATTTTAAGGAGTTCTATCTGAAAAAGTTAAGAGTGATAGTTTCATTTATGTAAAACACTCTGAAGGGAAGAAAATGTGCTTCGGTGAGGGAATCGATGCCATCTGTGCCTCCAACAGCTCTTGGCTGACAACCTGTCTCCCCCACTCTGCTCCCTGGAAGCTGTGATCAAACTTAATCAAGTAAATTGGCCTCCAAAGCAAGAAGCCATCGCACTGCAAGATGAAGATGAGGCAGGACACAGTTCTGTCTTCTCTGGTGTCTGTCTACAAGCATACAGACCAGAAGCTTCATGTTTCACTTTGACTTTCTGAAGCAAAAGAGAACAGAGCAGCCAATTGATCTGAATTATGCATATTGATGCAAGAAAAGAGTGAAAAGTCTGGGTCTATATAGGTATTTAGCATCAAGATTACACACAGATTTACAAGTACTCCTACTCTTCACTACATGAATGGCTACCACTGTAATTCAGCTAAAATGAATCTAGAGTTGAAGTTATATCAAGATGACAAATGACAAGATTTAATTCTTCCTCTAAAGCTCTTATAGCTCATCATTGATGTTCTAATCCTGCAGAATCATCCACACTTAGCTTTAAATCCAGGAGTATTTTCACTCTGCTAGACTACTCACTACTGCAGTTGTTTATTAATTCAAAAAGTTCGCAGGACTGGTCTGCAACTGCTGCATTAGCAGTTCCTTCCATTCACTACGACTTTTTGTCTATTCCTTTGTCTCAGACAAATCCACAGCTTTCCTACTTATCCTGTGAAGCGTATATCTTGCAGATTATCCACAGCTTCTCAGCAGAAGAAATACTGTAATCTTATAAGGGACCTGTATCAACAGAATTACTCTTTCAACCTATTTTAGGAGCTGACATTTAGAAAGAAGTTTCATACGTTCTTAAAAGAAGCACAGGGTGAAACAACATCTGTTATACAGAGAGAGTCCTGCTACATTCATACACCTGGGAGGTGCTGATGGGAAAATAAATTTGTGCTGTTTGACCCCAATTATCTAACTGAGGTGCCTAAATTACCACATAAGCCTCTCGATACTAAGCCCCTGTACAGATAGTAAATAGAACTTCCAAAGAGCAAGTCTGAGCACCTGAACCAGAGCCTCACCACAGTGCTCTGAGCACACAGAAACAATGGTTTCTGCAAGAAAAACCTGAACTACATGGCTAAATAATGCAAAAAGAGCACTTTTCTACTCCACTTCTCTTAGAACTGGGATTTCACGGTGGTCTGTTGAACTACTGGGGAAAAAAGATTCAGCAGTGTACTGAGTAACACATTGTGCTTGGAACACAGTCACATCCCATACGATCACTGGAACCAACTTTTTTTCACTGCAAGCACTACTGGAACTAACATTCCTAGATACAATTTCTTCCCATTTTTTCTCCTCTCTATTGAGGTTAATGAAACTGCCCAGCAAAAAGTTCATTTATTCCATTCCATTTATTTATTTGTCTTGATCCTTCAAAGGATTAAAAAAAATTAAAGCCAAAATTAAAATTACATGCAGAAAAACCCCAAACATATTCAAAACAACTAAAATATCAGAGAAATTTGAGTCTGTTTTCCAAGAAGTAGTTTGAACCAATGTAACACTCCCTTTCCCTTCTTTACCAAGCCGGTAAATTGTGTGGAGAACAAACCACAGTAATAAAAGCAGGTATCTTAAATGATTAAGAATGTGTAAATAAGGACTTGCACCTTTAGAAACCATGCACAAGGCATGAGGAAATCTGGATGGTTTGGGTCTTCTTTCTGTCATTTGTGCACTACCGAGGCACTTGTTTGCAAACACTACATGCAACAAAATGAGTAGTAGCATTATTGACATTAAGTATATAATGACCTGCCTTTCACTGAATTTTACACTGCCTTTTAATACTCTCTGTGCAGGGTAGATGACCAATAGCTACTGCAGAGAGCTACTATTAAGAGTTATTTTATTCCAAAAACAATTATCATGCTTCTAATGTTTCAGAATACACAATTAACACAGGAAATTATTCTACTTAATTTCCTGGTGTAGTCTAAACAGGGAATGATATCCAGGGTCCTGTTATGCTCTCATTTAGTCTTCATATTTTTCTGTTCCCAACTCTGATATGTATAAGTTAAAAGAAGACAGGGGCAGATAAACAGAGCAAATTTGCACATTGGAAATTTATTACTCACATATACCTAGAACTGAAGAGTATCAATCCATCTGGACTGTACTGGTTTTCAGTACTTGAGTGGTTAGAGGTAAGTTTTAGTCAACATGAAGAAGTGGAAATTTGGCATTATATCACCATGTTTTTTAAAACCTGGTTTTGCTCCCACAAAGTACAAGGACCAAGTCAACTGTTAGTATTCCTCTCCAAAAAGCAACTTAATGTCTATTTGAGATTACGTCTGTCATATTGTTCCAAAGACTATCAAGCCAGACTTACAGGTGCAAGCGATCTCCTTTCTAGATCATAACATGTATTGAAATGACATTTGGAGCTGTTTTTTTGTTTTGTTTTCCTTTTAAACAGTTGAATGACAAATTCCTAAGAACAGTGGTTTATCTCAAAACCATCAATAAGAATGGCACATGTAGTCACGACATTGTACATGTAGTCTCAGAATGCAATAGTTCAAATAAATGCTCATAGATTCACCATTGGAAGATTGATAAGCAAACAATAGCCCTTTCTAGGTATATTAACTTGCATGGGGAACTTCATCCTTTACATAAATACACAGATATTTAATTACACATAAAATTAATTTTAAATTCTTTTTATACTGATTTTTTCAGCTGCTTACTGTGAAATAATATAAGAACAGCACAGTGTATCAGTTTGCCCTCATATAATGTCTTTTACTTGACTTCTAGTGTTCCACTTACACTTCTGAAGAAGACTGACCAAGTGTCCTTAGGAAAGAACCAGGTAAGTATTGTAACTGCTATGTGTGTTTTATGGAAGAATAATTTGAATATAAATAATTGAGTGACAGGTCTAACCTTATTCCGCAAATGAGCAAAGCTGTGGATATATGCAATCTAGTATTTTATCTCATTCTAAATGCAGACTTGCTTCAGTTCTCTGAAATGACTATCAAATTGTTTTGCAGTACACATTTGTTCTCTTAGTTTAAAAAACAGTATTTTTAAACTTAGTAGCCAAATATTATTGAAGAAGATGCCATATGGAACACCTGCTGTGCATAGATTACAAAAGACAACATGAAGATGAGTTTTGTGACACGTTCTACCCATAAACAGTTTAGAGTCTTAGTCTTAGGAAACCTTCCCTTTGTAGAACCTATGAGAAAAATCAGTGGAAGTACAAAAAAACCCAAACAATCATGAAACTCTTTTCACATGTATACTATAATAAACATGAACAAATATCTTCGAGAAGTTCAAAGTAATGGCTCTCTTATTTGCACTACCTATTTGCTGACACAGTCACCGCTCTCAAGTTTCTGCCTCCCTCCTCCCTTTTAATCCATGCAGAAGCCAGGAAGCAATGCTGTTATACCTGAGGGAAACAATACCAGGGGAGGGAACAGAGGAAAACAATTTGTTCTAGATTCCCTCAGGAGATCATTCCACATCCACGGATAAGAGATTTGATTAACAAACGATTTTTACCATGCACAGCAACAACAAAATAGGGTGATCTTCTTTCATCACCCTTTGAGTAAACAGCACAATCAATACAGGCTGTATATTCTTGATGGATGCACAGTCCACTCAGGTCTTATATTGCTGTTCTCAGATCCTGGCACCCCAGCCGACTGTTCCTAGAGCAGCAGTGATCCCTACAAAGCTACTCGCAAGATGAACCCGAGTACTGTTTCAGTGACTCGGAACAGACAGTTCCCAAGGTTGATGCAAGTGATTGCATAACCAGTCAAAATGTCCCTTGGTTTGCCATGGCTAACAATAGCCACAGGAAAAACTGCTGTGAGACTATTGTTACCAGCAACAAGTAAAAGATCAAAATGTTTCCGCTGTTCTTGACTGCTTGGTTCTTTGTTTAACATTCTTCACTCTCCAGGCTTTTGTATTTTTAATGCTTCTCCATCACATGGCATAATTTTGTCTTTAGAGTGATTTTATCGTTGAGAAGGGGCAAAATATCTTGAAGAATCAACTACTTCAGAGCAACACTGTTAAAGGAGATTTTGAAATAAGTATTTAAAAGAGTCTTTGAGGACATCTCTTGCCTTTTAGTTTAGCTGAGATATTACCACTTTTTTTTCCTTCCAACTTGTACCAACAGCTTTCAACACCAGTTTAAGAGTTAAAAGAGCTGTTATTATTCTTTTCTTCCAGAAAAGGTTACTTGGGAATTCATCAGTGCAATTTACCAGCCCTGTAGACTATGGATAACAGAGAAGAACAGGCAAGCTGGGTGGGCTTGAAGTTCTGCTAATGGGAAAAAACCCCAGCCCTGTAGTAGGGTCTAACAGGAATTTTATTTTGTGCTTTGTTATTCCCTCCACATCACAATAATATGATCTGTGAAAGAAAAATATTCGAGAAACCTTCCCCCTTCCATACAGTCATAACTGATCTTCTTCAACCTGCAAACCTTCAGTAACATGGATATTTGAATCTCAGCTCCCACAAACACAATTGAAGAAATCACCATTACCTAAAAAGCACTTAATTCTTTCTCCATTGAGAAGGCAGCAAATCCCAGTTACAAGCATCTAACTCTTGAGTATACTGCTGTTTGAACCTTTTTGGAAATAACAATGTTTCATCCATGACATTTTGATAGTAAAGAAACTTCAGAAACTCATTTAGACCAAGGTCTGGTAGCATTTAGCTGCCACATTACCTTCTAGTAGAGCTTGCCATGGGAAGAAACGTGACTGGTTATACCAGTTATGGCAGTTTGCTACACAAAAGACCTCTGTGGCCTTATACTAAATTCCTTCTTCAGTGGTATTACCACAAATCTTAAATCATATAGGTACTCACATTAAACCAATAGGCTACCCTACTCAAAGAGCAGTATAAAACATTGCTCAGGTCTAAAAGAGATGCTCCTGGACATCAAGCTGCTAAGAAATGCTAAGAAATGCAACTCCTATATCAGTGCCAAGCAGAGAGCACTGTCAAGTGGTACTTCCACTCCCTCCTTGGGAAACCTTGATGGACAAAGTGGAAAAAGAGAAGAATACCAAGAAAACCAGATGAAAGACCATAACAAAACACAGTCTCCACTGCAGGCTCCAAAACCCACCCTGCCTTTTTTTTTTTTTCTGGCCAACTTTGGAAAAGTGATTGAACACGTTTATTTTTCTTTACAACAACAGCCTTGCTAGACCAAAACATGAGAACAGTTTACTTCCAAGAAGTCTGATCTGGGACAAGAGCCACAGCTGCTTTTTGAGACCCAAATTAAATAAAACCACCCAGAAATGGAAAGAAAGACAATAAAAGAATGAAACATGAGAGGGGGGGAAAAAAAAACTAATAAAAAGGTACTTCCTGGAAATAAATTAATAAATGGTCACACTGCTTTAAAGCAAGGCTTGCAGACAGGGGCAAAATATTATAAACAAATTAACAACTCCAATACCAAGCTTCTAAAATAGCCACACAACGTAACCTGAGGGTGGGGAGTTAAAGGATGTACCCCTGAGATTACCCAATTCAGTTTTGCATTTATAAATTATAACTGATGCAAAAGCGAATTACTGTTTTAATAGAGTCCATGCAGGACCTTGAGGCTATCAGCACTACACAAACCAGTCTGGAACAGGAGACTTATTTACATTTGGTGCTGAACATACACACAATGAATAAGAGAGCACGGTGCCCTTCACCCCTTCTGCTCACTAGAAACTGACCTGATGTTTGAAGTACTTTTTTCCCTTCTTCTTAAACGACTAGAACAGGTAAACAACATTCATGAGCCAGGTGCATGGATGCAGATCAAATCTGATTATCAAGATCAACCTTTCACAAAATATAAGTTTAAATTAGAAGTTTTTGGTCTTTTATTTGTTTTTTAATTCCAATTTCACTAGCTGTTAACGCCTCGCTGCCTGCTTTGATGACTGACATTGTCTCACCACCCTACCCCGCCTCTAACGCGGCCGGCCCCGAGCCCTCAGGTAAAACCAGGGCCGCTGCCGCCACACACGGCAGCCGGACACCCCGCACGTCAGCCCGGAGCCGGAACCGCTGAGGACAAGCGGCCGTTTCCCGCCCCATCCTCCCCGCTTCCAGCGGGCAGAGCGTCAGGGAGGATGTGCGGGAGGAAGGGAGGCAGAAACGGATAAATGCAATAATCATGGCGAGATAACCGCACGGCGGGAGGGGGAACACCAGGCAAAAAGGAGGAGCAGATGCCATCTTGTGCCTCGGAAATTTCACTCCCGGACAGGTCCGACCCTGGCGGCACCCGCAGCCAAGCCCTAACGGGCACCAGCGCCTCAGGCCCGGCCGCCGCGCCGCCTCCTTCCCCCCAAGAGGCGGGCGGGCAGTCGGCGGGGGAGGCGGCGCCCACCCAGGGCTGCGCGACACCGGCCGCAGCAGCTGCTGGCAGAGCCCGTCTTCCCCGGCAGGCTCCGGCACGGAGCCCAGCAGGTCCCCCCATCCCGCACTCACCTTGCCCGCGGCGGAGGGGAGGGCTGAGCCGGAGGCGCCGCCACCGCCCCGCCAGGTGTTCCAGCGCCGCCGGCGTCACAGCAGCGAACGGAGCCGCCTCTGCCGGCGCGGGCGGCCCCCGCAGCGGGGCGGAGCCGCCGCCGCCCGCCCAGCCCCCGAGGCGGGAGGGCGGTGGCTGTCAGGTCCCAGCCGACCGGGGCCGCCGGCTTCCTGGCGTCGGCCTCGGCCGGGACCGCGTTTCCTTCTCCTTCCCGGCCGTGCTCGGAGAGAGGCCTGAGGGGAAGGCGGCAGGAAGGTCTCCCCGGCTTCTGCCCCTTCTGGGGCTCCCCTCACCGCTGCGATCAAAACCCCAGGCTCTTCTCCTCAGCCCCAGCCTGCTGGGGACCGCAGGTGTCCCACGAGGAGCATCAAGGAAATATTAAAACGTTTTGGCTGCCTTAACAAGGAAGTGGAAACTTAGAGAAAAAGACCCTGTAACATAGCAGGCAGGTGTCAATATTGCAGGGGATCAGGAGAGTCTTGCTTTTGAGCTCGAGTCAGAAATGGGTCATTTGGGATTTTGTGAGAGCTGTTTTAAGTACTCGAGGTGGATTTTAAGCTGATTTCAGAGCTTGGAATGAGGGGAAAAGTTCACAGGTGGCATTTGAAAACTATCTAGAGGGGAGGTAAAAGGAGAAATAGGGGAGCAGCAAGATGGGGTGAAAAAGTTGTCCTAGTTAAACAGGGAAGCGTTGGCTTCCTTGTATTGTGCATGACAAGAGAAGCAGGTTAAGCACAATGTGGAGAATGACAGCAGGAATGGAGGAGATGAGGTCGATTTGGTAGGGCCCAAGGAAAGGGTTGAAGAAAAGTGAACTGGAGGGAACTCCAGAAAATGCAGAGGGAAGAGAGAAGGAGTGGAAATGAGGACAGGAGTGGGGCATCATTTGTTGAACCTTACACAGGTCTGAAGTGCTCATGTTGGTGTCTTGGTGCTTCTGCGAGGCATAACTGAACCACTTCACTGGAAGCTGCACATCTAGGAGCAAAATGCAAGATGTTTACAGCAATGGGGACTTAACTGTGATACAGTAGCTCTGAAAAAGACTTGGGATCCTAATGGGTAGGTAGCTAAGCATGCACTCCCAGAGCACTGGAGGACACAAAAGGCATAATTTAATTGTAAGGCTGTATAGCCTGAGGAATTTCAGGTAAGATGTGGGAGGTTGTATAATTTCCCTAATTGGCACTGGTGTGACCACAAGCAGCAGGTCATACCTGAGCACGGTGTACTTGGTGCAGATGGTGCACTTCTGAACTAGAATGGGTTTATGGCAAAAAATATGGAATTTCTTTCCAGAGCTGCAGAAACCCTAATAGGGTAGTCTTTGTGTTTAAATACAGTAACAGTGAGCAAATATTTTCATAGCAGACAAATCTCTTAATGGGGTCCTCAGTCTTGCAGAAAAAGGTATGACACACTTCAGCAGCTGGAAGTTTGGCATACAGAAAGTCTGATGTTAGATATCTCGTTTGCCTTTAGATGTTGTACTGTAGACACTGTTAAGCTGTGCTGATCAGCTAGAGCTCTTTTTAGAGCAAATAGAGAGAAAAAGGTGCATTTAAGGCTATGGGTTATCTGATTTATTTTATTTTCCAGTGAAATTATTCCCTGGACATGAGCTTTCTTGACCACAAGAGAGTAACTGGCTCAGGTATAAATACTTGCATTAGAGATATTAGCTGATTGTCAAGATGTTACCATGAGAGGAAAAAATGTTGATGGAGTTACTTCTTACCTCTCAAAAGGGAAGTGGTGCTAGTAAGTGACAAAAGGTCTCTCTGCAGTAGATAAGGATCTGGGATCCCTTCAGACAGGCCTGGCATTGGGTTTTGGTAGTTTTTCTTCATAAGTGAACCTGAAGAACTCATTGTGTCTTTTAATGGCATTTACGTGTGCAGGTCTTCTGGAAGAGGGTGAAAAAAAGAAAATCTCACAGCATGTGAAGGAAGTACTTTAACTGTTGCAGGAGCAGAACCAAGACACAAAGGGACATTTTATTTGGTAAATTTAAAAGTATTGTTTTTCTTAGTTGTACCAGGGTAAGCTAGGCAAGCAAATAGTTCTGAATAAACCTTGATTGTAATAATGGAACTATTTTTTTTGCCAACAGTTCAACGTGTGTATGAATGTACCTGGAATCAGGGACCTTAGGTTAGCTCATTTCTAGTTTATGTGAGGCCAACATTCTGCAAGTTACAGACAACTTCTAGCATTGTCCAGCTTAATGTCTTAAAGGATTAGCTATGATTACTATATAACCTTAAAAAAAAAGTTTTAAACCTCTATTCCTCACTCTAGTGCAGGCAGTTCTTAATCTTTTCTCATGTTTCATGTAGTTTATCACCAGACGTGAATGTTATAAATACAAGCAAGTGCCATCTGGTTGCTCTAGCACCTCTCTTATCTCCTATGGAGATATTTTTAGTTCAGCAGAAATACAGAAATGTAACTACATAAAACAGCTATTGCAATTGATGCATGATATAAGGTGTATTACTATGTTTCACAAGCTTAGTTCTTTGGCAGAACTGACTGGGTGCATGAAACACCCTGAAGCATGGTGCTACATTCATTCTGTCACTAACATTTTTTCCCCATTTGAGCAAGTTATCCAGTTGTTTAAATCAACTAACCAGTTGATCCACACTGACAGTAAAAAAATCCATTTTTTCTATTTTATTGAAATCCATATCCTCTGGTAAACTGAGATTCTTTGGATAACATCGTCAAAATTGCTGTAAGATTCAAGCAAACATAAAGTACAGCTCTCTGAGGTGTAACTGTTAACCACACCACTGTTGGAAATGTCACATTTTATGAGCAGACAACTGACTTTCCCAGCCCTAAATCACACGAACCTAGAGGTATTTAAGAGTGAGCTAGCAATAAATGTTAGTGCTCTTGTAAGATCTTTTCTGTGTCTGAGCCTGTGTTACAATTTGCCCCAGCTGCATTTCATTTGTGAGGACAAATAAAGATTGGAATCATATGTTGACTCAGTGAGACTCATCTTTGAGTCATGTTTACTATATCACATTACTGCTACAGCATGCTATAGGATATGCTCCTCTTGACACTTAATTTGGTACATTCTCCTACATTCTGTGCTATCTATAGAATATAATCTTAACAAATGTGTGGAGGGCTTTTTTCTTCCAAACCTAGGTTATTATGTTTCTTTAAGTAATAAGAAATAAATTCAAATTAAAAAAAAAGGAAAACCATCAGAAGTAGGGGAGAGTAAACTAGAAATTCAAGTATTTTGGAAGCCCAGTGGTAGTGAGCTGTTTGTCAGTTGAAGTAATAGCAATGATAATTTTTCTGTTTGTGTATTATTTCCTCAGGATTTGCATGTGCTGTAATTGTATTCCCCATTTAGATGTATCTGTGAATTAGTTACTTCAGAAATTTGCATAGTGTCAGATATCCCATAAACAACACTGAGCGCTTCTCGTCTTCCCTGGACTGTAACATTATTATTACTAATTGATGGTTGGTTTCACACATTACGATGTTTTTTAATCTTCCCATAATGCTTCGCTTGCCGCCTGTTTCTTGTCCATATAAGGAGGTACAAACATCTCATGCTCTGTTTTATGGACACAGTTGCTGACTGTTCAAGTTTCTGCTCACAATATGGACTTCATGGAGAGGGAAATGATGCTCCCTTTAAACTTCCTCCAGTCGCTTACATGAATATTTTCAGTCTTTTTTTGTCTTCTCCGATCAATCTGCTAGTCTTTTATGTTTCTTGTTACGCAGTTCCCAGTGTTGTGAACACCACTGAAGTTTATAAATGGCTTTTCAGTCTTTAATGTTTTCAAGGCACTAAAAGGCATTTAGTTTGTATTGTTTGCATGACGGACCTGTAAAGTAGAACATATTCTTTTGTGAAATTAACATTATGAAGTGAAGGAGCCAATGCATACTGGGTTCCAGACTCTGCAGAACGTTATATTCCTACAAGCAGATTAATGAGAGGCTAACGTAGGCCTATTCTAGTCATCAGTTGAGGAAATTATGTTAATATAAGGAATGCTTGGCCACTTGTGTCTGTGATAAACATGATTCCAGCTTAGTGATCTGCTTTAGGCTATTGGCAGTTTCAGAGATTAAATTAATTAATGATTTGTTTCTGCTTTGAAAAGCTGGAGAATATGTTCTAGGATAGTAAAGCTGTGGAAAGGACAGCCAGGTTTAGAATTAGAGGGCTCCAGGTTGTGGTGGTGCATCTCTGACTATTAAGGTAGGACCAAAACTTTGCCAAATAGGAGTCAGCCTGTAATAGTAGCTTTCATGATGTTTACTCCTCATTACTTTCCTTTACTTCTGTGGACTTAAAACAAAACAGTTGTGAGCACAAGGGCTTGCCTGGGTTTTTGTGTGTGCAGGATTGATTTCACTTTAGATATTGTTCAAAGTCCTGACTTTTAATGTTGCTGTCTGAGTGGATGTTAATATACTCTTTTTGGCAATTCGTGAGGAGTGAGCTGTTCAATACTTCTCTTTCCTCTTGTCTGGTTGTCACAATATTGTTGTTATCATACTTTTTTCTACTACCCTATATTATTTCTCTCCCTTATTATCATTATCAAACTCCTTAGATAGTCTTGCAAACAGCACACAAAGTACTCTTTCTTGGCAAATACTGTTCATTTGAATGCCAGGGATGGAGCATGTGGAGTGACCATCTATTTTTCATATCTGACATTTTGAATCAAAAGAGCTGTGTTAGTTAATCCATTGTTTAGATGGAGTTGGTGTTTGTGGAAATTCACTAGAGAATTAGGGAGGCATTTAAGAACCAGGTTTATCCTTAATAAAGTCACATAGACCATAGGAAGATGAGAACTGGCATGGTGGCAATTTGCACTAATTTCCGTCTGAGAACAATAACATAGAAAAAAAATATCTCCTTTTAAAGTGTTTATTTGAAAATACTAATTTAAACACAAACACAACCTTCAGTCATCAGTTGTATTCTGAAATGCAGGTATACTTGAATTGAGGTTATCTTCATCTGCTGTGGACTTGGGTAAGCAATCCAGCCCCTGCAGTATGCTATGAATTTCTTAAAGTATGGAACAGTACTGTTAAATAATCCTAGCACAAACCCAACTCCTGTAGTTTTGGCCACTATACATACATGTTGCAAATAGCAGTTTCTTTCCCAAAGAGGCTTATGGTTGGAAAGAAACTGCAAAATGGGAGAGAGATGACAAGGATAGTTGCTTCTGCTTTGTAAATGAAAAATTGAGACACAAACACCTACAATGATTTGTCAAAAGAAGCCTATGGCAGAGCTGGCCAAGGGTTCTTGCATTGATTTACAACTGCCTTGAACCATCCCATCTTCCATCCAATGTTTTCAGAGGCTGGAAATTTGTAAGATGTTCTTGGCTTTTCCACAAGGTTGGGGATAGAAAGGGAACAGAGTACTAACAGAAACTGTGTTTAGTAAATACAACTTTTTGGGAAGAGGTCACATCAACAAAATAGTTCTTCACTGAACGGATTTGCATAGTGGCAATATGAACCAAACGTCTTTTTTTTTTTTTTTTTTAAGTACAATTATTTAGAAAACAGTAATAGAGTAAATATAGGCTGAAGCTCTTGGATGGTACCATGTTCCCTTTGATGTGTTCATGACAGTTGTTCCATCTAAAAAAGATAATATTTTAACAGTGATACTAAAATATTCTTGTCCATTAAGAATATGAGTCACCTCATTTTTAGAGCTCTCCTTGAGACATTTCATATGTTAGGAGGATGAAGGTCTATTAAAAAAAATCTAACAGCTATTATGCTGTGAAGTCTCAATACAGCTTATTCCCAGAAGTATGAGAGTAATTCTACTACATCACAAAATCTTGTAGAACATTAACTATTGCAAGCAACTGCAGAGACTGATTTACTTTCAGCTACTCATGGATCATGTAAACACTTCTCTATTAAAATGTGTACTTACTGATTTTTTTTTAAAGGTATGATCCTTAATAGATATTTGTTACCAAGTAAGACTATGGCTTGGCATCTCAGGTTCCTACTGAGCACCCTCAACTATCCAAACTGCAGATAATATAAAATATTTTGGTTTTTCCAAAATATGTTAATGTTCGGTTTGGTAAAGTATTCTGATATTTGCTTCAAAATAAACTAAAATGATGTTTTATAAACCTTTGTCACATGTGTCAAAGAATTCTTACTGATAAAATGGAAGTAAAACCGAACATCATGGTTTAAATAATCTCTGAGATTTCAACAGGTTAAATCAGATCCTCCAGTGCTGCATAATCTCTTTGCCCTCCAAGACAACCTGATCTAGCTGTCCCAAGATAACCATGTTGACATAGATGATATTTTTTCAGTTCCTTATGACATAAGGACTTTATGGTGTTTTTACAGTCTAATAGAAAAAATGTGGCATTGCTTGAAACTGAGGAACAGAACAGTGGTAAAGTTTCACCTTCTAATATCCTGAGATCTCCTGTCTGAGGGAAATATACTTACTAATCATTTTGGTTTTGGTTGCTCCAACAAGAGCTGTGGAGGCTGGTATCCTGAAAATACTGCTTAGTCCACCTTCACTACATGTTTGCATTTGAAAAACAAACCACTTAATTTTCTGAAGTGTAAGGCAAATTTTCTATTTTAAAGTGATGGAAAATATCAATTATTATAGAAAATTCTAGATTTCAACCCTTTTAATACTATGCTTTTGAAAAGCACTTCACCTTACCATTGGAATATTACTGAGCTGAACTGTGAAAAAAGGAAGGTTGAAGTGTTCTTTTTAATAGAGAAAGTGTTTATTCTTCAAAATATTACTGTATCTCTCATTCAGCAGAGATTTTTTCCCTTCCTCTTTTGGGAACAACATGTATCGTTTGTCCCAGGAGACAAGCTGTACTCTCACAGAGATTCAATATTTTCTGTTTGTGCTGTTCTTTTTTTTCTATCACATATATGTGTATTTCACATAACTAAAGATGAGTAGGTTTCCTGCATGTTGCTCCTGAGATTATCTTCAGTCTGATTCTGCCAGAAGGGTTTTGACATCCTCAGAACATTTAACAAAGGTGAATATCTTGGGGTCAATTAAACCATTTTGCTTACTAGGTTGATGTACTGTGGCTCAGCTCATTCTTGCTGAAGAGAGATCAACATTTACTTAAAATATACATTAAAAAAAATGCTTGAGATTCAGCTTCTCTCCTATTACAAGGTTTGAAAAAGGCTCTTACATTCCACAGGTACTGTTAGTAAAAAGACTTAAAATATTCAAGAAATTTTTGAGAAATCATATTTTTTTTTGTTTATTATGAAAGCACACTAGATTGATTGTCATTTTGAGTTATCTAAAATGTGGATCATCTTAATACTTCTAGAGATAAAGCCTGCTAAAATTTGCTATTTTCTCATGATCAGTTCAGTGATTTGTACCACAATAGTTTACTGTGCTGAGCTGCTGCGCTGAAAGACCTGTCAGCTTTTCCATTATCACATCCTTTTTGGAGGGGATCCTAATACATTCATTTCAATTCCCATCAGGATAAAACTTGTCTTATAATACATATTATTGGTAGCTTTAAATTCGTTTGCATTTGGAAATGCAAAATATGTCATTCTCACAGCTCTACTTCTAATCTGTTGCCTCTACAGCACAAGAATTCATTAGACTGAATTCTGGAAAATAAATTATTCAGGGCTAGACTGTTTCTTTCAGCACAGCCTTGATCCATGAGTGATGTGCAATCTGTGCAGCTTGAAGACGCTGTGCCTTTGAGACACTCTCCTCTGACATGTTATGGTCTTGCTTCCCTCTGGTCTAGACCAACAGCTCATTTTATAATAACTTCCCGTATAAGATGTTGTTCCCGTGCAACATAAAGAAGAGAGCTCTATCTGTTCTCCTTCCCAATCAATCTGAGCAATGAAAAATGTGTTATTTACTATTTCTACATACTAGAACACAAGATTTAAGTAGCCTACTCATTGGTACAAAGGCAAACCTTTTACACACCTAGCTGCTCTGACAGAGGAACACAACCCCAGTGCTATCTTTCCTTTTTGAAAATGCAGTTAACAATTTCTCAGCTATGGTGGGTTTTCTTGTATTTGACAGTATATATTATAGTGATAAGCAAGTAATAACACAGTGAAAAATTTCCCTAAATAGATTCATTGTGGATAAGTAAAAATTCAGAGTTTGAGTCCCTTAAACATTGTTTTCATGACCTACAGGTCTAATCCAAAGTCTCGATGACTTCAGTGACTGTTGGTTCAAGCTCCTGTAGTCCTCTGTTTATGTAATTTAATGGTTGGGCTTGATGGTCCTTTCCAATAAAAATTATTCTAATCTCAGGCCCAGTGAGCTCAGCTCAGTCCTTCAGCAACATTTTTGTCCTGAGTTCCTTAAAACCAAAATGAATGTAATCTAAATGATCTAAACCAAACAATACTGTAACTCAGACTAAACCAAGATGCATTTATGGTGCCTTTAACCTCATCTCTCAGTTTAGCATTTCTCTTTTGAACCAGGAAAACAATGCAGAACCAAATATTTGAGTAATGTCAAAGACCTTGAGCTATTTAGCCTTACCAAACATGCACTACAAAATATGGCAGATAAAAACAAATAGATTAAAAACCTCCTCGCTTCCCATTGGTTTTACACCTAACTTTATAAGGCTTTTTTGAGAGCTACAGAAGAATGTGTACCATCCTAAATACATTTATAGGTATTTGTTGGCAAGATCTGCTTGCAGGCCTCCCACATACCTGTGCCTTGCAGCAGAACTATGGGGAGGGAAGTACTGCTCCTGGTAGAGAAAGGCTGGGCTAAGGACCGCTTAGGCACACTGAACATGCATCAGTTCATCGGACAGGATGAGGTGCTGGCTGGTGTCATGGAGAGGGTGCTATCTGTCATCCTGGAAAGGCTGTGATGACTGGGGAAGATTTCTGATGACTCGAAAAAGGTAAACATCACACCTGTCTTCAAGAAGGGCAAGGAAGGTTATCAGGAAGGTGCAGTCTGTTCAGCCTAGCCTCAGTCTCCAGAAAGATTGTGGAGCCATTTCCAGGCACTTGAAGGAACAGAATGTAATAAGGAACAACCAGCATGGATTTGTCAGAGGTGAATCATCCCTCAGCAATTTAATAGCTTTCTGTGATTAAGTAACTGGCCCTTTTAGTAACTGGGAAAGAACAAATTATTTTATGTGCCTTTACTGTCGTAAACTTATGTCAAAGTCTGCCATAGCATCCTTATGTATAGCCAAATTAAAGAGATGGGTGGTTTACAATGTGGCTGGAAAACTGTCTTAATCACTGAGCTCAAAGAATCAGTGGTTTAAAGTGGTTTGAAGTTCATGTAGCCACTAGTGTAGCTCTTCTGAGGTTGATCCTGGGTTGACATTGTTAAATGTCTTCATTAATAGTCCAGATGATGGGGTGGAGCACCCTCAGCAAGTTCATGGTTGCCACCAAATTGGAGGAAACAGCTGATAGACTTGAGGGCAAAGCTGCCATATAGGGGCATCTTGAAAAACTAGAGAAAGGGGTTTAACATGTATGTGTCTTAACTAGTAGCTGCATATATGTAGACTTACCTCAGGACAGATATTATACGGGAAATGCCTATTATCTATTCTGCAGAATGACTTAATTATGACAAAGAGCTTTAAGTGTAGGAGCATTATTCCCGTTTAATACAACTATGAATCAGTGACATGGTCCAAATCTCTGAACAGTGCTGTGCCCTGCCTGACACTCAAGATACAAAGCAGAACACCTACCACATAATACATCCTGAAATGGCTATGCAGCACACAGGTATAGTCAGATTCGATAGACAGGTTTCCAAAGAGCACTCATGTAAATGTCTTTCCACCAACTTGAGTCATGCCACGATTTTTCTTCTAATGGCACAATCGTGTCAACTGAGTACAGCCTTTGGAGAAAATAGCACAAATTTACCTTATGTTGCTCAAAAGAACAGAACAAACTTTATCATAAAAAATACATATATTTCAGGGCTGCAGAAATATGTAAACACTACTATTTCTCTTTCATCACATCAATGCCAAATTCTTCTATTACATTGCTATAAATGTGAAATGAATGGACTTAAGACTTTTGGGTATATGTTTCTAACTGAAGCTGAAATGTGACCTATGAAGCTAGAAAAATCAAACAAAACAGTCAGAAAACATTCAGTGATCCTTAATGAGTCAAGCAAGTGTGGCTGCAATGTGGAGAATCACAAAGAGGGCAGTAGGTCTTTCTTTGGTAAAGCTTATACTCAGGTTCAGTAGGAATTGATTGAAAGTAGTCGTGACACTTCGCATGGACGGGAGGCAAGATTGGATGCTCTATTGTGGCATTAGAGACAGTATATTCTTGTAACGTGAATTTTCACTTGTTACAAATTAATTTCTGTGACTGAGGAAGGAAACTCCATAAGGCCTTTGTTGCCAAGAAGAAATAATACTGTTTTGTGGTCAGGAAATGATTGCTTTGTATGGCTAGGCCTCTCCATGCCTTCTGAAAAAAAGGCTTATTTAATTATAACATATAAAAGTCCACTTCCTATTTCAGCACACAAATATGAACTTACTATTCTGGCCTTGTTTAAACTTATTATCTTGTATACTTTTCCAGAAAGATACCATTCTCTAACCCGATCACTAGAAAGCAATAGTATATCAGTGTGAAAGAATTGTTCAGTTTTCTGCACATTGGCTCTTCAAACAAAAGTAGGTTATGAGTATTTTGCATCAACATAGACTTACACTATAGTAAGCCTTTATCTATAATGACAAACATCTCATCTTAGGTGTTTTCAAGTAAATTATTGCCATTTTTCCCTGTGGTTGGTATTCATTAGTGGAGCTCATAATTTCAGTCTGCTGAAAATAATGACATTAGATCAATAGAGTTGTGTTTAATGGCTTGTGTTATGCAGCTCATCTGAAAGAGCTCTAAACGTACATTTTCATAAGGTCTGCATTACTCAACTCATTGACCAGAGTGTGGTGATGAGCTAATGCTGTTATTTTTAGTTCCTGCAGGTTTTACCCAAGGCATTTTGGAGATGAAGAGCTGGAAGGAATGACTGCACTGAACAGAGAAGCAGGATGCATTATGAATGACTTTTAAGTTCTGTTTTTCAGGAATGAAAGTCAGTCAGACTTGAGTGATGCTGTAACTGCAATTTCCTCATTTTAACGACTCCAGTTTAATAGCCTTGGAAATATGCCCATTTTCACTTTTTCATAGACTGTGTCCATTAGCTAAAGGAGCAAAGAAATGTCAGCCTGATCCCCGATTCCTCACCAGTACCATGAATTTGTCTTACTTCTACCTGTTTCTTAGTCATATTAGATCATTATAATAACTCTGGTATCACTAGTATGTAGACAGGTTTATGAATACAAGGAGGTAGAATTGAAGTGCCTTTACTGTATGTCTTTTGTTTATTTCCTTTCTAAGAAAAGCAGTATCAGTATTTTCAGTCACCCTTTGTAAAATTCCCTGTCTCCATTATTTCTTTTCTTCTTCTCTGAATCCCCTGTGATTCTGCTGTAGTCTTCTTGGGACACTGCGTATGATCAAATGCACACCCAATGCAGAGAGAAGGTTATTTCTGTGACTTATCTAACAGCCTTGTGGTATGTTTGGTGATTTTCTCTAGCCTTTTCATCACACCACCTGCCAGTTTGTCTGTTTTTGTGAGAAGAAATGCACTTTAAACAGAAGCTTAACTTTTTTTCCATTTACCATAAAACTCACTTTTACCTTTATTACCTTTATTAACATTGTGCTGTAAGAGTACCCATTTATCTACTTCGGTCAGAATTCCTTAAATTTCCCCATCACCTTCTCTGGACTTCATTAATTGTAGAAGTGTTTCCTAAATGTAGATCCCATATAAATTTTAGATCGACTGCAGAGCAATACTGAGTTTTATTACAGTGCTTTGGATTCTCATATGCAAGGTACCACAGAGAGAAAATAGAAAATGATAATATTATAAAAATAATTGGCTGTCTTCCATTTCTGTTTGGAATGATTTAATTCAGAGGAGATTGTGACTGGTCCAAAGGAAAGCTGGTTTTGTAACATTGTCTTTACCCTTGCTAGAATGGTGTTTATAAACACATTTGAAACGTACATGAAGAACCTGGTAGAGTGGCTCTTCATGAACGTTGTTGGCTCAGGTCCAAACTGTTTTAAGTAATTAGAAAAGAAAATGCGGGGCCCCACAGGATATTTTCAGAGGCACAAAGGACAGTTAGGTAACCGGCTCCCAGGGCAAATTTAAAGGTTTACTGTGGTTTGTGTCATTGAAAAAGCTCCATACCTACATAACTTTACACAAGCTTAAAAGTCTGGTCCATAGATACTGGCAAATTTCTGCAAACAAAATCTTGGAAAACATCTATTTGAAAAAAAAAAAGAGAGATGAGAGATGGAGCCGTAGATTATGTCAAGATGTAAGATTCATAATTACAGCACAGGAAATGCCAGCAGATTATGAAAGATCTTTGGCCTGTAGTGATGTAGCAAAAATCTCTAAGCAGCTGGTTAAAGAGGCCTATTAGCAAGTGCCTGAATTTTGCCAGACCTTCTGCATTACCTTATGTCGAGCATTTTCAACTGATCAGAACAAGCAAGTATAAGACAAGAACACTGATTTTTCTTTTGATAAATAGTAGGAAGTGCTAGTAATTGTCAGTTTGTTAAGCTGGTATTCCATAGCATCAGCCCAGCAAAAACAGTTTCTTTGGATATGTGTAGAAAGGATGGAGCTTACTAGAAATGCCCAGTCTCATACTGACCTGGGCTTGTGTGCAAATTCTGTCTAGTGCACCAAGATGAGAGATATTTGGTGATGCCTCACTGTGCTGTCATCCTGTAGGCATGGCCTTGCCTCCAAGCTCATAAGTTGACACGGAGGCAGAATTTTCACAGCAGCTTGATACTGCTCTGGTTCCTTTGCTACTTAGCTATGTTGCTGCCTCTGTGTTCACAGTCTTTGGACTGCATGGTATAAATATGCCCAGAGAGTACTTAGAATTTATACATTTATCCTCTAATTCATTAGTATTGTTGCCAACATCATAGAAAAATATTCTGTCTTCACCAGAATGACATATTTGGTTTGATCCAGCTTTCTTCTATTCTGGTCTTATATAATGAAGAAATCAAATTACATGTGTTCATAATTACCTGCATAGTAAGAAACTCACATATGTTTTTGTGTCTTTGAAAAAAAACCTCTTTCACTTCCAAGGTCAGTAAATTTAGATGTGTGAAACTGCATTGACATTAAAATATGACAATTACTTAACTACTTTATTGCATTCTAATATATAAACACCAATTCCCTGCATGAAATCCCAATATGACTAGATTTTGAAATTGTTTCTTTAAAAGTTCAATGTATTTTAACCTGGTTATTTGGTTACATAAAGGGCACTGAAAAAGAAACTTAGACAAAAATGGTCTGATTTCAGGAAATATTTAATGTAACATTGTAAAAAAAAAAAAATTAAAAGATCGATAAAGCACAAGAATGAATGTCCTTGCTTATAAGACCAAAATTGTAAAGCTTTTTTCAGTGAGTTGACATCTGCCATGGTATCCATGATTAAATAATAATGCTGTTGTAATTGTTAGCAGAATAACTGCATTGTTTGAGTGCTCAGACGTCCTGACAATATATAGTCTCTTCTGTGTAGACACAGTGTAAATAAAATGGAAGGAAATCTCTGTCTCTAAATAATCTTAACAAGCAAGGCAGAAAAAAGGACAGCAGAAAATAAACAGAAATATAGTGAGAGGAATTTACTTAACTGTGGTCCCATCATACGTGAGAATGCTGAAAATAGAACGCAAGTCTCTGGAGTCTCAGCCAGCTGAGTCTCAGTCCATTGGGTTACTGGTTAGTCTGGTCTGTCTCTCATATGCCTCTTGATCCTGCCTAACTGTAATATCCACTGATTAAATTTAACAGATCAATTTGAAAGGCTGTTTTTAGTACTTGTGGTTGCACAGAAAGCCTTCCAAATTCACAGAACTGTGGTGATAAGGCACTAATATACCCACTGAAAGAAAAACACATTTTTCAGAGATCATATAGATACATAATGACACTGATTTACTCATGACAGTATCAAGCTTTGTGTTGAGTATATGCTTATATGAACATCTACTTTGACCATACCTTGTGTGACCAAGGGTATCACTCTGCTTGATGGTGGTGCTTGTTGGCTGACCTCAAAAATATTGTTGGGTGTGTATTACTACAGTTACTTCTGCTTTATTTGAAATGAGGAAGCCAGTGAATTCCCCTCTTTTTAATGATAAATAAATCAGTAGAAAATAGCATTAAGCTGGACACAGCCCAAGTAGCTTTTTAGCTGGGCAGCCAAAGGTACTTGCCTCAAAACTGACCATAAATTCAGGGTCTGATGTATCAATTTGTCTGCCTAAAGATAAATAGGAATGGAAAATAAAAATAACTAGAGAACAAGGGAAATGATGAGTGTAGTCCTGGGTGGAAGTCCTATGAAAGAGAGAGAAGCTTATTTTGAGCACACGATGAGGTGGAAATCCATACTTGAAAATTTATAAGTGAGAAATCCTTCCAGTATATGTTCATACTGGCTTCTGAGAAGTTTGTGTGTATTCATTGTATGCATTTGTTATAAAAAAGTAGGAGACCAAGGAAATAATCTGAGTCACACACTACAATTCTTTTTCAAATGGAAACAAGACAGCTTGGTTATTGACTAACGTTTTAAGATTTTTGTGGTTAAAGCAGATTAAAGGATTTTAAAATATGGGACCCAAAGGACACCTTCATATGAGGATAACCCAAAAAATGACTTGGGGATCTCAGAAGAAATGACTACAGGTCCCTATGTCAAATTACGGTGTAACTTAAAGCAGATAAGAAAATGAAGAGTCAGGAGTCCTCCTTAGACACAATTTTGCTCTGTTTCCTACAGCTACTTCCTGTGGGTTAGATTGTATGGGGGCATTGGGAGGTGGGTTTAAAAGATCACCAGGAAAGAACACCAGAAATAAACAGACAGGGTTCGGAGTGACTGGCAGCATCCCTGGGAATTCAGAGTGCTGTGGAAATTGCAGTGCAGCAGGAGATAAGGACCCTTTCAGAAACTAAATTGCACAAGGACTGGGCTTTTTCACCCTTAGCATACAGAGTGTGTTACTGCACTTTGTCTTTATAAAGCCATATATTAAAAGTTATATTCCAGGCAATTTTAATACATCATTTCACCAGTTTGAGTTTGGTGTGCGGAAAATAAATGTGTTTCTCAAGCGAATGCCTTGAAAACAGGCATATAAACATATAAACATGAAGGAAGGTATTATGGACAGCATTTCCCTTTATAAAGGTATTATGGACAGCATTTCCCTTTTGGAGAAAAACATCACATGTAAAATATGACTGCCTACTCAGAGGAACTGCTGTTTAGCTTCTGCCTACAAATACTGGCATATTAATTGAATTTCTCATCAGGAAGTTGTTCCAGTCTCCTCATTCACGGAGTTATAATCCATCTGATGCACCAGTTGCTATGGTAACAGCTGTTTCAACATGTTAACCTATATAAATATTGCTGGATATAGATTTCTTTGATAACGTGGTTAACTTGTGTAACTGTTACTCCTCAGAAGAAAATTACTGTCAATATTAATAATAAGATCAAACAAATTTGCAAGAATTTGCTTGTGAGCCAGTGAGAGGCTGGTTGTACAAAGCAAGGCTGACACCTGCCGGCTCTTTCTCTTGGTTACAAATGCATTTTCTGCATGCAGGACACATCCAAATTTATTGAAAATAGTCTTTTTAATTCTCTCTGCATCACGAGAGTTTTCGTTTTCTAGCACCATCCGCTATTTCTTATTTTATCTTTTTTTTTTTTCTTTCCCTGTAGGTTGTGAACAATTCTTCTGTGGGGCTCCTATCACACACTGCAAGCTTCTCCTTAGTAAAAACACACTCAAATTGGAGCTTCCAATTCTAACTTCCCAGATTGCTCATTCCTAAAGTTTGACATTTAGGACAAATTCAGTGGTGTAAATTGGCTAGTTAGGCATGCTGATGGACTCTCTGATTCAAGGGTGAATGAGACTTTTTTTATTCCTTTTAAAATACCCCTTGTAACAAATAATTTCTTTCAGGCACGGCTTATGTTTTATTAAGCACCATGCATATGGCCAGTGCTTAAAAATACCATAAATAAATCCAGCAGTAGGATGTGCATAAATCCTGTATGCTGTCTATTCTCCCGACACGAGCAAGGGCACAGCAAAATCATGGGGGAGCTGCAGGTGCACTGCAGCGCTGGTAATTCCTGAAAGCGCTGTGCCTGTCAGCTCTCAAGGGCAGACGGAAAGTCTCCCTGTCAGGGAAAGGACTTCTCCAATGGCGAGTAGTTTGTATGTTTCCTTTGTGGGGGTATAGCATAAACTCCCTCTGTTTAGTTTGGTAGCTAATGTGAAAGAAAGAGAGCAGAGCTTTAACTGCCCTCCCTTCTGCTCCACTTTCCTTTGAAAAGTGTTCTGCTGCTGGCATTATTAACTCCGAAACTCCCCATACAGCTGTGGACTGCAGGGACTGGCTCTCCTGTGCAACCGTGGAAGAGGCACAAAGGTTTCCTTGTGACCACTCGTTCTTTTTGTGTCCCCACAAAAGGCCAGTCACAATGTAGTATGTTGTTAATAGCTGAAGCACAAGATGTGGTAATGTAAATGAAGCCTGAGCAGCTGAATCTAAGGTTTGGGGAAACTGGGGCCTAAATGACTGTGCTTTATCTTTCTTATTGATTCACTGCCACATGACTCTTTTGGCTTAATCCCTTCATAGCATTTAATACAGAGGCACTCCATTCAGATGTTTAAACAGAAATTCATTATATGCCATGTATAATCAGATGTCCTTGCAAGTGAATATGACTTTGTTATTACCCTGTCCTCAAGTATATATTTCACCTGCCAATGTGAATACCGAGGTATTTTGGAAAAAATTGCTGCATTGTGGGGCTGTGCCTCCTACTCCTTGAGCTAACAATCTCTTCTGATTAGCATGTACGAAACTGTACTTTTTGTTTTAATAAGGGGCTATTAAGAATCTGTGAAATATGAACGTGGAAGCAAAGAAACTGAGCATCACTGAAGCTGTGCGTGAGGCAGAGATGCAAAAAGCTCTGGCTTTTCAAAGAGAGAAGAGTTGTGGGGGGTGAGCCTGAGAAGTGCGTGCATGCCATGAATGTCCCTTCTGTTTGTTAGCTCTGCAATGGTGTTAAAGAAGCTCCTATTTGTGACAGACAGACCTGGCAGACAGCATTGTTTTTGCTGTTTTTATTCCTGTCTCATCTTCTATTTGAGGTTCATAGATCCCAGTGACAGGATAAAGTAGGACTAAACAAGTGGTCTTATGGGTCCCGCTCTTCTAGGGCTCAGCAGTCCAGGATGTGGTTGCTAAATGTAAATCACATTTTGCTATCTGTGACTCTCAGATGGAAGTGAAAGGCAAGATATTTTTGTTAGGATGGAGGCAAGCTACTCTGAAGAGTTGAACCTATTTCTAGGTACAAAATATGTGGCCCTCCGTGGAGTTCCTACCTTGTGTACTTTTCAGTGCCACTTGCCAAGATGAGAGAACAGTATTGGTTCAGGCTGATGCTATAGATGTTGTGGAAAAGAAGGTAAGAAGCAAGTCAGTCTTGCTGGTGCTGTGCAAAGATCCCAATAAGTTAATAATTCGCCATTGCAGAACTGCACCATTTTAGGACACCTGACAACCTCACCATGTTGGTTATTATTTTCTATCAGAGAATTTATGTTTCTTACCTGATACATGCTGCTGGCCTGGATTTCTATGTCTCCTAAAGTGGAGAATTACTGGACAGAAGCACCTGGGGTGCTGAGACCACAGTAGATTATTATTGTTACAGGAGTGTGAGCATATGACGCATGGTCTTACGCAGTTGAATTTGTAGATCTCAGTGCAAGGAGTCATACGCAATAAGGAATAAATATGGTGCAAAGCATTTTCATCTTCATCTGAAGAAAAGGATGATCCAATCCTCAATTTCTGGTGTAAATTTGTTTCCTAAATCCCAGAGATGCCCTTGAAAACCCAACCCCACAAGTTATCCCTGCTATCCCCTCCCTCCCCAACCGCAAAGAAGAATCTCTCTTGAGAGCACTTTCCAGAGAAAGCCTGTATAACTAAGCATAAAGCTGGAACATTGTTGAAGAAACACAGAAACATATGGCAGTCCTCTCGTTCCAAGTTTCTGTTGCGCTCCTTCCACTCAGTGGCACTTGAGAATCGGGCTAGAGTAAGCAGAAATACTAACTTTGAAGAAATTCATCCAGCACCGTGTTCTTCATTAGCAGTTCATAATTAATAGCTTTGAATTCCTTCTGCATCCCAGAGAAGCTCATAGTTGTGTTTTTCTATTTGCGTCTCCATGTCAGCACATCCTATGTTCCTTCAGAGCAGCGTATATTTTGAAGCAAGCATTCCAGATGCTGATACCTTTCAGTCACTTGCAGTAAAGTAGCTATCAGTTATTGTCTAGAAGGGTTCTTGAACTCACAGCATCAGAGTGGCTGAGGTTGGGAGACACCTCTGGTGACTGTCTTGCTCATGCCACTGCTCAAAGCAGGGTCAGCTGGAGCAGGTTGTTCAGGCAGTTGAGTGCCTCTGTTTCTTGTCCTGCCACTGGGCACCAGTGAGAAGAGTCTGACTCTGTCTTCTTTACTCACTCCCATCCGGTATCTATGCATATTGATAGGATCCCAATGACCCATCTCTTCTCCAGGCTGAGCAGCCTTAACTATTATAGGATAAAGCAGACAGACTGGGAACTCAGGAAATATGAAATCAGTTCTGGAACTGACAACTGTGAGCAAATCAGAGTGAAATTCTATGTCCTGTCTAGAGTAGAAACACAGAAGTTATGACCCAGAAGAAAGGCTAAAGTAACTTCAAGATACTTTCGTGCTTCTTTAACCTTGGATTGCTCTGGGGTCTGGTGAAAGCTCTAGTGTAATCTGTTCAGCTCAAAGTGTGGTTCCTCTGTAGTGTCCTATGGGGATATGAAATAGGATTGCATGAAATAGAAATGTCATGGCTGAAATAGCTGTAATGCTGTTTCTCTTGTCCCCACTCCAAACTGTAGCATGTTAGGAACAAGGCTTATTGCATCCTTTCATAGTGCCTCTCATAAAGAAACCCTACTTGGTGTGAGGGATTTTTTTTTTTTTTTTTGAATGGTTAAGAGTGAAAATCAGGCTTTTCTGTTTAATCCCTTTAAGTCTCAGGTATAAGACTTGTCCCTGAATTGTGAGCTTTTTGGTTTGGCTTTGGGTTTGGATTTTGGGTTCAGTTTGAACTTTATTCCATGTGTTGGGCCTAGTAGAGAGGAGCCAATTTTTTTTTCTGGGATTTTCTACCAGTGCTGGAGAGCGAATAATTAGGACAAATAATTCAAAACCACAACACCCAACTTTGTATTAGGTCATTTTACTTTTTGGAAGTGGAGAGGGCAGGGGGCCAGCAATATGACTCATTTTCTCTACAATGACTTCTAGTTGTGAGGACAACTTCCAGAAGTGTCACTGCAGTGGCAATATAAGTCCAGATGTCTGGAAACTTCCCTTGAAGAGCTCTCCACTCAAAGGCTGCTGTGATGGGCTGGTAACACTTCCCTCTCCACACTCCTTGTACCAAGTTGTAGTTGCTTCTCATCGTCCTGGTAATTTTGATGCAGGTCATCTTGGCAGCTGCTGAGGTAAAGGAGTGATAAGAGAATTATATAGTCTTTTGCCTTCTCGTTGGGATACTTTCTGGTCTTTTTGCCAAATGACTATTCCTTAAGTTGGTTTACTTTAAACGGAACAGCACAGTACCAAAGGGCTTTAAAACTTTTACAAAGTGGTACACTTCACTTTTTAACTTTTTAACAATAATGCAGCTACCATATTAAATGTTACACTTTTACAGTTACTCAACATTTGTCAATATTCCCATTGTTATTCAAATCATATGTCCTACTCATGTATTCATGCAGCAGTTAAAATTAGGATTGCTGGATTATAGCAGCCTTTATCATCATAACTGAATTTTTTACCTTGATTTAACTCAAAAACTTTAATGCTCCATTAATGTACGGTACATTGGATATAAGACAGATGATGAGATTTGAATGAGCTTGTGTCTCTTGATCTTTTCATCTCTATGCATATGCATGGGATAGAAATATGATCCTGAGGGCAACAAAAGTTGGAAAGATAATGGAGAGTAAAAGAGTATTTAAACTGTTGATTTAAATATTGGGGAAGAAAAATACTTATAAATGAAAGTATCCTTGAAATCCAATGGTGTCAAAAAGACAATAAAGACTGACAGCAAAATATAAACAATTGGTGATACAGCAATTTTGGAGTTGAGATTGTAGTCTCACAACAAAAAATTCATTCATTTCCAGTTTAATCAGAAGAAATAATTTTCTTAAGTGACACTGCAGATAGGTCTTTGTTCTCCATCTATGAAGGAATTGTCTGTCTTCTCTGAGGATGGAGGAAAAAATCAAGAGGTAATGTGGTATATAGGTGAACTAAGACCACTTTTTTTTCTTTTTGAGCCTGACAAATCTTGGACAGAATGGGAGAATCTGTAAATACTGGTAAAAATACTTTAGCTCTGCAAATCAGAGATGACAAGTGCTGTCTCATCTCTCCATGATGATTATGAACTGTATTAAAAATGATCAAACTGTAATTGTATTACCTGTCTGAAAAATTGTCAGAGTTATCGTATGCAAAAATAAGATTATTTTGCGTCTTCTGTCACTAAGACTTTTCAGTAGTCTGTAACAATTTGGAAGGCCAACTTTACCCATGTTCCCTCTCCTTTCTCAGAGTTCACATTTTAGTTTCTGTACCTTTAACTCTCGGGATGAAATCAAGTGACCCTCCTGTATTTTGACTAAGTCCTCTTCTCCAGTGGACAGTGACTAGACTGAGTTTAGGGACTACATCACTTCTAATCCGAGGTAGCAGTAAGAATACAACCGTGAGAGAAAAAGGTTTTAAAACAAGTCACTTGGTCTCCCCAAAATAATGTTTCCTTTTCCTAAAGGCAGACAGACCCACTATCCACAATCCCCACCAGCCAATATCTGCTTAAACATGCTACTTGCTACTAGAAATCTAGCTGCCTTTTCCTCGTAAGGAGATACTAACTTTTTATGTGTTCAGAATTGCTTTATCTTCTGTGTTCACAGAGGACAATTTGTGGGTTCATTAGTGGGCTGAGGCAGTCCTCCTTAGGGCTGGTGAACCTCCCATTACCCAGGTGTCCACCAGGAGGTGCCTTGTGTTCTCACTGACTGTCTCCCTTGCTTGTTGTCCGAACACCATACTGTTTCAAGCACCCATAATCACAGTGGAAGTATCTTGTATTTAATGCCCTTATTAAATGTGTATGAATCAGGGCAGTATTAACAGTTTATTGCAGTGCATTGTCAGTTTGGTCAATACAACTCATTCAGATAAACCAGGTTTTTTTAAAGAGCGGGCTTATCCACCCTGGAAGTCTACTGATTTTTTCAAGATGTGTCCTAAGAGTCTGTTTTAATATTCAAGGAGTGAAGATGACTCCTCATTTAATTTGTCCTCTCCTGGTGAGCTGGTGTGTAGTACACAGCTGGCAAACCTGCAGGCAATTGCTTTAGTGCTCTCGTTCTGATTTTTTTCAGGATTTCTCAGCAATATTAAGACAGTCTTGGTTTACAGTTTATTCTTTTAGGGTTTTATATTGAGCTCATGACCAAAGCACCAGAGTGACATGCAGTAGAGCACAGAGCAGCACAAGGAACAGCTGGTGTATGTTTGCTGTCCCACCCTCTCCTCGGGGGGAGGAGTGTGCACAGCTGAATGTTTTCCTTTGGAATTATTTTTAATACTGTACTAACAAGAGAGAAGCGAGGGTAAAAGCAATGTGCCTGGTGTTCAAAGTATGAGCAGTGAGACTGCTTATGTCCTTATTTTCTTGCTTACCCCAAGCATTGAACAAGCCTCTGGGAAATACCGGTCTCCTTCACAGACAGGCTTTACTCTTTGTAGATAATGTGTTACGGATATTATCTCTTTGCTGCTTGAGGGAGAAAAAAAGCTGTTGTTTGTTTGGGGTTGTTGTAGTAGAATAATCTGAGGGAAAGCTCAAAAAAATTGAATCTCTCTGTCTCCAGATCCATAGATGGCTATTTTTCTAATGAAAGTGGATGCTCCTAAACACAGAGAAATAATGCTGCTATTTCAGTGAAGCCAATGACAATTAGGCTTATCTGTAGTACAACCTCTGTGTCTGGAACAAGATGAAAATTGGTCAGGAAGCAGGGGTGAGAATTGTTCTTTTAGAAATGAACTTTGGAACCATTACATATTGTCTGTGGCATCCTGTTCGGAGAAGTAGAAATGAACCAGAATGAGATTACTGTCATTTTATTCTTAGATATTTCTTTCTGTCAAATGATATTTTCTGAGATAAACCCTGTCTTTAATCAGGCAAAATTTGATTCCATTGTCCTTATATTGTGTCACTATAGCAACACAACATGAAATAGCATTTTGGGCTGGCTGTCACCAACTGCTTCCCCTTTCACGTCCAGTGACCAGCCTCTGTCACAGACTCTGCACTCCCCTGAGGGCAGCATCCGGTGCCTCCTGTTGCCTCTAGCAATGCCAGCTAAGCTCTGTGAAGGAGTCTGTGATGAGTCAGAATGATAGTGTGGACATTTGTGGCGTGTTTATACTTCCACAGGTACAGGTGCTCACCAAAGGACCTGTTAGTGCATGGTGACAGCATGCAACACACAGCAAATGATCTCCAGGAGCCGTGTCACTGCTCACACCATGAAGGCTCCTGGCTCACAGGGACCGACGTGTTACACTGTCTAGCTCAGGTATGAAGAACAGTCCCTCTACGGCAGCTGAGGCTTCACAGCTCAACACTTACCTACAATTTGGGCAATCCAGCGCAGTCTGAGAGAAGCTGTGCTGCTGCAGACATGCTGCTGTCGTTGCCAGTGATGGACAGGTTGTGTGCACCTGAGCTGCAGTCATGCCTCTGGGTTAACCCACTCCTCAAGACCTCAGTTTCCCCATGTCCCTTCTCACCAGAGGAGGCTGGTGTGCACTCAGTGCACAGCGCTGAGCCAACGCAGCCCAGTCTTGTTTTACTCACTTCTTAACAAATATGCTAGCATCCTGATGCTCCTATTCTAGAAGGGTAATTATGTTTCTTTCTGGAGTGAAACTTTATCCATAACGGAGCAATTAGTGAATTAGCTGGGGGTACCATTCCAAGGCAGCAGTTCCCAGGCACTTGCTTTGAAGAATGTACCTCTGTAAATGTGAGAAGGATGATTTCTGACAATCCGCTATTGATTACGGAAAATTGTTGAGTTCTAGTTTCACCCTCAAACATTTGTCTCTCGGCTGCCTTGTTTTGGAAGATGAAGCTTCACAGAAACCGAACAGTAGGTCTTATTGATATCAACTCTATTTTACCTAGCAGCTCATTTACCCCCTTCCTCTCTGTCTGCCTCTCTCCCTTTCCTTTCCTTGCTGATGCTGGCAAGCTAATTAGGCTGCTCCCTCAAGAAAAATTCATCCAAGGCCATAATAGCCATATCAGATGGAAGCTAGGATAAAACTCTCCACAATATAGCCTCATAAGTGTCTCTCAGCTTGTCATGATCTTTCCCTGCCTGCTTTCTTTTTATTCCCTACTTTGTAGGGAGAATTCTCTCATTCTGTGTTCTATGGAAGTGTTAAATTAATTAATTAAAAGAAATTATGATGTTTGTTCCCTGAAATATGCTCTTTTATTTCCTTTTATCCCTCTTATTTATGTGTTCTACGTGCCAAATCTCAAGCTTTGTCCAAAACCCCCACAATTTTATATTTCTATATCTTCCTTTTTGCAAATCTTTAACCTCCTATTAGACTAATATATTAAAATTCTTCAGACACAGAGTAGCAATGCTCATAATCTCCAGTTCATTATCTTAATTAGATCTGTCTTATATTATCCCACAGTTTATTCTCATTACTTTAAAGGTGATCAGCCTTAGAAGGGAATGTGAGCAGAATTTAGTGAATTCTATTGTGGCAACATTTCTCTGATCTGGCTTTGGATCTTTCAGGTGCAATAATGATAATGCTGCTGGTGCAGTTAATTAAAAATTGCATTTGAATGGTATGAATATTCATTTTGGGGAACGAACACAGGATTAACTCAGGGGGGTAAAATGTCTGCAATGGCCCAAGGATGTGAAGTGAACCTGGATCCCCATTAAAACACAAATGAATCATTAAAAATGATGGAAATTCAGAATCTTCCCACCCTGCAAACTGTTAGCAAAGTATTGCCCGGGCTGAGCCTGTCTCCTAAGGTGGCAACAGACATTAATGTTCATCCTTCAGGAACAAATTATACAATATATATTTGACGTACAGTTTTGCCCAGGAGCTAGTACCCAGTGCTAAATCTTAATTAAATAGTTACAAAGGGCTACTGGCTTTTTAAAATTCTCATGTTAAAGTGCTATATCTGTAAGATCCAGGTTACTTTGAATAGCCTTCTGTTAAAGATCAAAATTGCTTTTCCAGAAAGTGATTGTGTCATCTAGGATGCTGTTGGGGAGGATACAGACAGGAAGAACTGCTGAGACCTTTGATCATGAAGCTCTGTGTACCCAAATAATCTCTCTAGCAAAACTCAGGACTTTAATATTCCGGGCAAGAATGTTAAAAATGTATCTTTTCTTTGTCTTGTGAACAGCACCACTTAAAATATCAAAGTGGTGTCTGTATGTTTTTTTCCCAAGTTTATTTGTTGTCATTTTTTTCTGAACAAATGAAACATCGAATAACGAACAGCTTTTTTAAAAGCTTATCTGGTACTGCAGGATGCTTAAAAAAAATGAGACTCCAAACTAGACATAAAGCCTCTTTGGCGTAGGAGCGTTATGGGAAGTTTATGGGCATTTGCCAGAGAATATTTTCTTGGCTGTTAGCTAGTTGCCAAGGGGATTCACAGGATACATGTTCTAGAATAAGATGCTCTGTGAATAAACTGAGGTCAGTTAAGGTAATTTGCATGGTGCTTTTGACTGGAGCAGCAGGGTCTGGGCTTGCTGTGCAGTCAGAGATAAGTGCACTGAAGTGTGTCCTCTCCTTCCTCGCCCTGCATGTAAGTCCTTCTTATGTCAGACACTTCTGGTTTCAGGTCTGCACTGGACATCTGCCTGGGAAAGCCCAAATCCGCTCATTGCTTATCCCATGCAACACAGAATTTGTCCTTCCTTGTGCAAGAGAGAAACAGAAACATTGCGTCTCAGCAGTCCAAGCTGTATCACCAAATAAAGGAAAGGGGGCGTCTCACAGTGGAAAGCCCTTCCTCCTATCCTCCTAAGTGAGGGTAGATAAAAGCAGAATGATTCTCCTGACTCCTGTGTCTTCTTGCTTACGCTGAAGAGGAGATATGGTCAGCCTTTCTCTAGGGAGAGTGTAGCAGGGAGTCAGATTATTTTTATAGTGGGAAGGTCCCAACTAAGCTGCTCATCTTTGACCTAGTGGGGTAGGAGAAGGGAGTTCTGTCCTTGCCTTTGCAGTTGTTTGTATTCAGGAGGGCATCTTTTTGCTAGTCCCATGCAGGTCCTTTGGAAATGAGCTACAATTTGAAAATAGTATCATGAAAGTAAATAAAGGATAGATTAAAAATTAACAAAAAGCTATTATCAATATTTAATCTGATTTTCATTAGCAGTGTTATTTTCTGTATATTAGGCCGAAGAAATGTAATAAATAACTCAGAGTCATTGTATCTACAGCATATATAAAAGCCAAAAATCTCTTTATTTGACTTATGGGGCACATATAAGGCTGCTAACCACTGATGTCTAGTGTGATTGAAGATGCTGTAGGTATGTGTGCCTGGTAGGTCTGATATGGGGACCACAGTGGTTTTCTTCCTCTAGAGCTGCAGCTAGTTGATTCACTCTGGGTTGTTTTGACATTTTAGTCCTTATACAGAGAAAGTACCCGGGTGCCAAGACAGTCCGCCCTTTCTGAAATCAGATTCCTCAATATCTGAATACTAGCAGAGACTCACTTAAGAAAATCTTAGTGCAAATGTATGCCACATCCAGACTCCACCAAACAGAGTAACACGGCCTGCTGATTAGACTTGAGAAGAAGATGTGGTCAGGAAACAGCTGTGGCAAGAAAAGATGAACAAAATCAGACTTTTTGTTCATCTACTCATGCTTTTTGTCCTTGTTTAACTATCTGGCAATTATTGGGCATATGCCTGTGTTGTTCTTTAAAATTTATCCTGCAACTGACCTGCTGTTTTCTTCCTCCCCCATGGTTTCACCCACTGTGAAAGCCAGACTTAGGGTAATAGGGTACCTGGCCTTGCATTAGTGCCAACTGTTTTCCTTGGGCTTTCTTTGGAGGAGTAATCACATTAATTTATTCATGGAATGTCATGGTGTTTAGTTCTGAGGAGGAGCATGTGCTTGCCTTTTGTACCCTGCTTCTGTTTTGTATATTTTTGTGGAGTCCATGTGTCTACTGCCTGATAGTTAATCCCACTGATAGCGTGATTTAATAAGAGGAAAGAATGATATGGCTGCATCCTGCCCATTATGCCCTTAGGAAAGAGATTTTTATTTACTGTCAGATGTCACTGATGGAGCATTTGGCTTCCTTTCATCAAGTGACAATTGCAGTTTTAAGAGTACAGTACAGAGTGCCACTTTAAAGCCAAACATCTCAATTCACAAGTGAGGGAAGGATAAAGTTGCGCAGCTGGAGGATGCTATTTCTTCTTGGCAGCTGTCACTGAAAAGGCATGTGGATGCTCTAGATGTCAGGTGTCATAAATGCTCCATCCAGAGTTTGTCACGTGCCTGGTAATATCATGTGAAGTGTTGGAAAGAAGTTTCTGTACACATTAAAATTCTTCTCTAGACAAGCTTGCCCTGGAATTTGCTATACTGAAATTTTAGGAAATTAGAAGTTAATATAAGTGAGATATGCCGCAAACTCTCCATGTGTTACTGGAGTCACAAAGCCTTTTTATGTCATTCAGATCAAAATGTGTGACTTTGATAGGAAAAATGTCCATGACAAGTCCTCTGCCCTTGCCTCAACTCCCTAAATTCTGACATGTACCTACAAGACGACACCTGCACCTTCTAAGGACAGATGCACGTATGCAGCGGTGACCCTGAATTCGAATGGGGAAAAAGCAGCATTCCAATATGAGACAAGACTTCAGACAGAGAAAATCTTATATTGTGTGCCCTCTGTATACTCTGATAGCAGTTCTCAAAGTTTTCCTTATATGCCTTTTTCCCTTTTCTCCCCCTTTGTCACCACTGGAATGGAAGAAAATAAGAACAGCTGAAGGCATGAAGAGCATCCAGGTCTTTTTACTTGATTTGCTGTGCTGTCTTCTTCTACCAGGCCCTTGTTTAGAGGAGTGCAACGGTTGAGAGAGCTGATGTGTGGAGGTGACTGGGAGCTCTGGCTATAGGAAAGATCCCAAGTCTTAGGTGTGTGATTGGTACATTAGGTACCCCAGATTGCCTGTGGAGTGGTTCCCAAGTTTGAATATAGTTTGGTCTCCAGAAAGTAGTTGGGTGCTGAGTTGTACTCATTTTGCCCCTCTCTTTCTAGAATGTATTCAGTGTGATCTGTGCTTGACAGCCACTGCACCATCCATATATAGGAGCACTTACTATGAGTCAGTGAAGAAACACGTAAACTGAGGAATTGTTTGGGTCTAATGCCTGGTGACAACTGGGGCCAGGAAAGGGTGAGGTTTGAATTTTATTCAGTGTTCTTGTTTGGCCCTGGACTCTGGTGTTAACATACAGGTTTTCTGTAATGTCCTGTTCCTTTTTGGTTGTCACTGTTTGGCTTTCTCTGTGTATCAGTTCTGTCATCTATTGAAAGAAGAGTGTCTTTTCCTATTCCAGCTGGCAGTTGCCAAAGCTATGTGAAACAGAACTGGATATAGAAAGGAACACTTTCATTTGTGTTGTGTCAAATGAAGGCGTAACATTAGAAACATAGGGGTGTTTATTGATGCAGGGGCCACCAGGCTGAGTGCTGGAATTCTGCTCAAAGGAAGCAAGCCAGATGGGAAGACAAATCCCCACCTGTCAAATGTCACATCATTATAGGTGAGTCTAAAGAAGTAACATCTTCTTCCAGTCCATTAGTGCCTCCGTACAAGGAGCCCTTTGATAACACATGGCTGTAATATGTTTAAGTGATTTTTAGATGAAGATTATTAAAAAGTTACATACAATGTGCCTCACTGCATTGAGTTTATATCAGATTTTATGAGGTAAGGAGTACTTGGCCCCACTACACTGGCCTCCCTTCTGTGCTCATGACAACAAGAGATTTAAAGAGTTTAGATCAAAACCAATAAGGAGAGTGAGCTATGTAAATGCCAGTAAGATCTTATTCATTTTGCATTGCATCTGGCAAATCTGTGAATATTGTGGATGACTGGAGTAATCATCTGCGTGGAAGTCTCCTAAGAACTCCTGATTTCACTTCAAGTCTCAACAGGACACAACTGGTTCATGGTTGTACATAGAGACTTTGGATATTTCCAAAGGTTGCTCTATACCTTATAAATCTTAAGATAGTTGTAATGATTGATAAATATTGCATTTACATTTGAGTATAAAATTTGTTTTCCAGTTTGTGGGAATGGTAAAAAAATACTCTGACAGCTTAACTACATAACTGGTCTTACAATTTTCTGTGATACATTTGTATTGCATGTTGAAAAAAATGTGACTTTTAAGATGAAAGCATTGTTTGATTATCATACAAGACTAACGATGACAGGAAGAAAGGGATGCAGAAATGTCAGTCTTTAGGATATAATGAGAACAGACTACATTTGTATTATTTCCTATGCTTAAGTTTCATTACGGTAATTTTCCCAATGAATACATTGCATAGTATGCTATTTCCTCTTCTCATTACCATCTTTGTTATGAAGAGGAGGTTATAGAATCTTAATGATTCAGTTATTTAAATGTTTTTGATAGTCTCTGTATTTTGAATAACCTCTCTGTTTCACCTCTTCCCTAAGGTTACTGAACTTGAGAATAGGAGTTGCTTTCAAATCAAATTACTCGGCAAGGAAGAGGACAAGGTAGTTCAGATTGCTGTTATCACAATTACAGAGATAACAGTAAGGATGAGGAAAAAAAAAAAGAAAGAAAAAGCACAGTCTGAATCTTCACTAGCTTTCCACTACAAAGCAGAGCAAACAATAGTAATTATTGTATGTGAGTCTGATGCAAACTCACTGGAAATCACAGATCTCCACGTACCAGTGCTAAGAGATTGTTCAAGCTTCAGACACTATCAAGTCAGGGGTCGTTCTGGATTCAGGGTACAAAACTGCAGTCCAAAGCACTGATAATCACTGACACTGTGATTTTTAAAAGTTTTGCCATCTTGAAAAATGTACAACTGTGATTGGTCATGTGCACTTGAAATAATAAAGGATTTATAATTCATGAGACTTTGTATTCGAATGAAAGGAAAAGAACAGATGCCTCTACATTAGAATTCAAGATGCTGGCTAGTGATATGGACTGAAATGGGCTGCAGACTTCTTGGGATCCATAGTCTATGAGGGGAAACTGGTATGTGAAAAATACTTGGTAAAAACCAAACATTTGCAATAAAACACAAAGTGTGTTGCCAGACAGTGTGACTGAATGGACTCTGCCAGACAAACAACTCTTGCCGCTTAAAGGCCTGGCCAACTAGTCTGTGATGCTTCGTAGGCATCTGAGATGCTAAACCAATAATGTTAAATGATGAAAGCCAAGATTAAGGATTCAGCACTTTGGAGTATCATTAAGACTCTGAACGTGTTCACTGACCATTCTAAATGGTAAACACACTTCACAGGCATATGCCCTGTACTTTCTATAAAGCTTGTTTTCCCACAGTGGCCAGGGAGATTGCATGAGAGACTCATGGGAAGTGCATGAAGAACAAATATAGGCAAAAGATTTACCTGCAAAGAATTTTTAGAGTACAGGGATTCTGTATTTACTCACATTTTCCAGTCTTCATCTGAATAAATAAAGTGGTGTCATGGGACATGCTGCAATACTGATAATGAGTTTTATACTCATTCACCCTGAGAAGTTCCAACAGATATACTTTGCCTATCAAACAGATTTAAAATTGTATTGTCACAGCCTTGCTTTCTGCACTGATTGCTTTTGTATTGTAGCTCCATGCTTCAATAGACACTTTGATTGTCTATATCTGCCACTTTTTTTCACATGAGTCTCCCTGTAATCTGTAATATGAAACCCTTCATTTTAGTACCAAAACTCAACATGTGCTCCTACAGTGATTATTAAGGATATGGCAGCCAAAATGATATTTTGCTTTGTAAATGATATTTTGCTTTGTATTCTTTGGGGTTTTTTTTGGTGTATGTTGCATGGTAGGCAAAAATCCACTTAGTTCAAGAGCTCAGCTTAGTGCAGGAAGCATTTCAGAAGAGGTGTTGTGGGTACAGCTGCAGACATTTCCACTGGCTTGATTACCATGCTGCACACAGCTATAATAATAAACCTTGACTACCCTTGGCTTAGCTATTATTTTAAATTCATAAGATCTGAATCCTAACTTTCAGAACAAAGTATGACTGCAATTTAACAAGTCTTTTAAGCATGTAGTCCATTTAAAACATGTTACCGCAGGAATTAAATGTTTTGCAGGACAGAGGTTGTAAGACTTGGTCTAATACACTATTGTCTGACTTTTGTCAGAAGTAAATCAACCTCCCTACAATTCTGAACGTTTATTCTTCTTTTTCTTACATTATTTTAAGTTATTTCAAACAGGTTCAGCTCAGTTTCCAGGAGAAAGGAGGCTAATAAAATAATTACTAGATTAATATGTGTGTGTGGTTATGTGTGTTTTACTGTTCCCTTCTCTTATTCTCTATAACTGCTGAATTTCTTGGTCTATTCTAACCAGTTTGAGAGAAAAAACAGTAATCTCAAAGATAAATTCCCAAACACTTTACGAAATGTGTAGCTGCATGGAGACAGAAAGAAATGTCTCTCTTGGCCTGGGAAAGGGCTGCAGTGTGAGCGTAGTCCTGATGGCCAAAAAGATGCCAGAGAACCCAACTGTAGGACCCACATCTGCAGGCAATAATCTATATCATTGCTTTTTCCTGTTGTTTAATTGGGTTCTAGGGATGACTGCGGTTTCTTTTGAAAGGTGTTTGCATGGTGATGGCAGGTGTTTTTCACTTAGAGACTCCTAAGAAAAACAGGACTATTTGAAGTTATGAAGAAATCTGTCATTGGACTGTGCCTATGATATTCTAATTTTTGGAAATATATACTTTGTCATGATGAGAAGTGATAGGGACAAGGAATAAAAAGAGGCAAAAGTAAAATTGGGCTGGGAGAATTAATTCACAGAACAAAGTCTCAGTTTTGTTGCTTGCTGTATAGGTTTATTATGTAGTTCTTTTCATTGAAGAATGTCATAATACTTTATAAAGGTTAATTATACCTCATATCTTATGCCCCAATTCTGACTTCCAACCTGTCTTCCACTCCATCAACAAGAAAACTAAAGTATGGCGAGATTAAATAGACGACTGCAGCTTAGCTGCAGGTCTCTGGTTATATCTCCAGAGCACAGAGCTCTAAACAAGCCTACTTGGGTACCAGAAGCACCACAGTCATTCTAATAAAATGGTCTTTCTAGGATAAAATTACCCACAGCAAGTGACTTGAAATTGTACTATATATTATAGATATATCCTCAGTCAGGATGAACATAACAATCTCCCATTCCAGTATTTATACCGTAGGTGGCACCCTGGAATTTTGCCATTTCTTTAAAAAAACACCAAATTTCACTTTTCATCTGTCAGAATACACTGGTTTATTGTGCTGGCGCCTGGATATAGGATTTTAAATATGTACAGTATAAGAAACCTAACACAGCTGTAACCCTTTCTTTAAAGAAAGGTGATAGCTACAGAAAGAATCCCATACGCTGAAATGGAAACATAAACCAGAAACATTTGAATTCTTTTTTGGGGTGTGATGGTACCTAATACAAATTTTAAAACTATTTAGTGCATGTTCTTTACTTGTAAGCAGAAGAAGAACCATTCATATTTCTCTTTGAGGTCACTAGGTCTTCTGATCTCCACATGCTTCTGAACATGTACTGAAGCACTAGAGAATTACGTTTTAATATCAGGCTGTCCTGGTTTAAGCCAAGCCAGCAACTAAGCACCACACAGCTGCTCACTCAGCTTTATATACTGAGCATGACGTCACATGGCATGGAATATCCCTTTGGTCAGCTGGGGTCAGTTGTCCCAGCCATGTCCCCTCCCAACTCCTTGTTTGCCCCCAGCCCCCTTGCTGGTGGGGCTGGTGTGAGGAGCAGAAAAGGCTTTGATGCTGTGTAAGCACCGCTCAGCAGTAACTAAAACATCCCTGCATTATCAGCACTGTTTTCAGCACAATTTCAAAACATAGCCCCATTAACTCTGTCCCAGTCAAAACCAGCACAGAGGCAAACATATTCATGTCTGGTAAAGCAAAATTGTACACACTAGTAATCTTTAATTGGTTACTTTGAAGTGGGAGCTTTAAAAAATTCTTAAGAAGGATATCAAAGAATCACTTAAAAGAAAGATTTTCTTTTCCCAAATTCATGTAAGGAAGTTACATCTATAATTGTCACTCCTTCATTTCCCCTCCCCCAACTAAATTCAGTCATCTATTTAACTCACACTCCAGGATTTGCATTTGAGCTTGATGGTAATAATAATAAAGTGAGATAAATTAAATTAATATCCTTGCAGATACAATTAGTTTAATAACTGCCATTTCCATTCCTTTTTTATCTGTATTATCGCAATTTGATAACATGCTACAGTAAACCAGTGCCTCAGTGAACTTCTTTCTGTGCCCAGCATGAGAGATTAGGATTTCCAATTTTATCGCTCAAGTTGCCATACCTTGCCTTATGTAGCACCTTTTATTGCAAAAGGAAGCCAGATGCTTTGATATAGAGAGGAATGACATTTCTCAGAGTTGATATGTATGTACTTCAGAGACCTTTTTCAGAGCCACCAGCAATATCATACAAGCATTAACACTGAATGCCCAGAGAAACTGGTTGGGATGTATCAGCTTTGCTGGGATCTTGGGGCTTCCAGGACACACAGGACATTGACTCAAATGCAGATATTTGAATACTCAGGTATATTCAGGGGGGTTGATACTTGGTACTTACACACCCTCACTGATAGCTGCTCTGCTTTCATAGCCTGAGAGCTTGGGCTTTAGGTGGCTGGAATAGAGGTGTTCAGCAGAGTGCAAACCTCCTGTTTAACCGAGAGCCACTGAGCAGGACCGTGGAGCTCCTATTGCAACCATCACCAACAAACTGCAGCCTCCATGCATTCCCTGTGATGGAGTTAGCAGATTTAATTTAGGACAATCCCAAACTCTTCAGGATGATCTTCTGTATCAGGTGTCATGAAGAGCTTTTCTGCAACGTATTTCTCAGTGTGAACCAAACACCAACTACATACAGATGTATATATAGAAACACTCTTTTATTTGTTTGTGTTGTTAAACTTCTTTTCCCCCTCTCCCCTGCATAACTGATTTCTGTCTTTTCAATTCAGTTTCTGCAGGATGTGGGGACCCAACTAGGATGTCCTTCTCAGCAGAAAGGACAGACATCTGTGGGAGCTGTGCAGTAGTAATTGTGTTGGGTCAGTTATCTATTAACACTGGCAGTTTAAGTCACCGTGTCTATAATTGTCCTCTGTATGTTTACAGAAAAGATTAATGTGTACACATACAAACCTTTCAAGCCCATGTGTGGGCTGGTTAATAGTTTACCAAGTGTTATCAGCTAGCTTAGTCCTCCCACTTATTCTTACTCCTGCTGCTTACTGTGCCTGGAGCAATTTTTAGTGGAAGGCTTATTTATTATAGGAATATCTAGTGCTTTGGTCCTCAGGGCCATTCCAGGTACACTAGAAGGGAACAAGCCATTTGAGGGTAAGAGTATCAATCCCTCACTCTATCCCAGACTTCTGCATGACCTTGGTCAAATCTTTTATACCAAGCTTTTAATGTACACTCAGGCTCAGATCTGAAACCAGACTAGCTCTGGGAGTGGAGCTGACAAATTTGAGTTAGGTGACTAATGTATGGAGAGATGTAAGCCCATCAAACAGGGATTCCTTTTGTTTATGCCTCCATGCTGGCTCATTAGAACAGATAATTAAATAATTTTCTTCATTGAAGGTATAGAGAAAGGATAGGGAGAGTAATAGTGCCCATCATTTATATAGTGGTTGAGAGGTGAAAGCCTTCCATCAGGGAGTAAAAGACCTGGGTAAACAGATTTTGTAGGTGTTTATAGCTTTTTGTCTTGGTAAAACATAGCAAAGACCCCAAATAAGTGAGAAAGTAAAATTCATGCAGAAGACCAAACACACTGTGGCTTTCTCGCCATTATTTTCAACAGTTTTTCCTATGGGTGCAATGTCACAATTTATTACTTTTGGTATAAATAAGCTTTTTTTTTTTTATTCAGCAGTAAGATGGGGGGCATACACTACTTACATACAAAAGCATTACTTTTTATACTAATACGATTCCTGAAACGTTTGAATGTTGCTGTGCCCACATATACTCTGCTGAAATAGTTTCGATTTCATCAAGGCCCAGAAGAAGAGCCCTCCTGAGGTAGCCCTGACAGGCTATTTAACTCTGCAGAGCTCTGTGGCAGCTGAAGCTAAACACATTCAGCCTTGCAGAAGAGCGTAAGCATGCCAATAATGAAAGAAATGGAAAACAAAGAAATTCTGTAGATCTGAGGAAACAACTCCACCTTTTAGGATTCTTTTTAAGGATCATTAATGTCATGGCTAAGATTTGTCAGGACTTCTGGGCCTTTCTCTGCCAGACTTTCTATCCTGTTTTAGGTTGTGCTTTTTTTCTATTTTTATTAGAGTGTTTCTTGTAAAATCTAGTTTTAAATATCTCCTCCCTCTGTCCTTCCTTTGTATTGCTTCTATTCTCTATCCCTTCTTTAATTTGTTGCTTGAAATTATTAAGACTTAATGGCTCAGTCAGTATCTCTGGTTATTTTTCTGGTTGGGAGCCGTACAAGGCCCGGAGGACCCATTTCTGTCTCTCAGGCAGGATCTCTTTTTGCATAAATTTGTTCCATGTTGAAAATAACAGCCATAAACAGAGTTCATAAATTAATGAGAACTTTTAAGGCTACTGGAAAATATTCTCCAGACCATCACACAAGACCAAAAATTAGAATATGAAGACTTTTCGAAACTCTCTGCAAATTGATGATTGACCCTAGAATAAACCCCAGGAATCTCTATTACTGGCTCCCCTCAAGATCAAATACCACATTTACTTGCTAAAATAAGTTCTGTGAATGCATCTTGACTTTGTATGTATTTCAAAACTTTAAGAAATAAATAAAATTTAACTTGAGAGAAAAATAATATAACAGAATTACACTGAAGACTGAATTACCCTTGTCCCTAAAAGTATGTGGCTTAGACAAGCTACACTGTCCCCAAAAGGTAATAATTTAATGTATGTCCATTGCTTCACAATGTGTGATCATTCAAGGTAATAAAAGTTCACAAAATAAGGAATGGCTTGATTGGTAGCTCAAATTTTTCCTGAAGAGGTTTAAAACCATATGCTCCCCTCATATGACCCCATGTGAACCTATTGATCTACATATTACCTGCTCTGAGCCTCGATGTCCTGAGAACATCAAGTGAGCCAATATTAAATTTATTTGGATTTGGATGAAACTCTTTGGGGACTTAGCTAAATTTATTTCCTATGTATTTGACATGGTCTAAGAGGGAGAATATTTGTACAGTTATTGTGGATCATCTAGTGCAAGATAACTACTTGCATGTCGTTACTTGATTGTAGACCTGAGCCTTCTGATTTGGAAAGAATCACAGACCTCACTGAAATTAGTGGGTGTGACAATCACCGTTTGTTAAAGTAAATGAGAACAGTTAAGTGATAGTAGGTATTAAGTGGCAACTGACACAATGGAATTGCTACCATACATGCTGACTGCAGATCCCAGCAGCCCCAAATTTCTGGAAAGCAGTCTCAGAGTCTAAGGATCTAATGAAAAGAGCAGAGAATCAGCACCCATGAGAAAAACAAGCAGAAAGGTCCAGAAGAATGGGAGACTGAGATATATGTGTGGCATGACTGAAGGAAAGCCAAAGGGGAAAAAAGCAGCTTTGGATGCAGAATGATTGTTAAAAAGACAGATTTAGGATGCTGAAAGAAAAAAAAAAAAAAAGAAAGAAAAAAATAGACATTCTATTGCTTGTTCCTGCTGTATCAGGGATTTATGCTTGTTCCTGGTAAAGAAAATGTGTTGTAGCAGAGCAGTGACAGGCTCTCTCATCAATTTATCCCCCTAACGAAACAATTGAGAAAACTCCGAATATCTGGTTAACTACTTGGATAAAAAGAATAAGGATATAAAAGAGAGAACAATATTTCCAGCTGAGGAATTTGCTAGATAGGCAGTGAGATGTGTTGTTCAGCTGAATTTTGCATAAGAAATACATTCATGTTACATTTCTAATGCAAATTGCCTGTACTTTACATGGACAGAATGAATCCTTGCTGGCTTGATCTTCAGCTTTTCGAATCAGTAGAAAGACTCTAATGTATTTTCAATACATTTTGGAGCAGGCCCTTCCTCCCATACACTCAGAATGACTTACAATCAATTTATGGCAAGAATTCACTCCAGAAAGCCTGAAAACTACGATATGCAGTTTCAAGGCGAAGCTGGCATCAGTCACCTAAAAATAGATTCAGTTTCAATATACTGATCCAGATGCCCGCCTGTGAAGAATTTACTCCCTGTGCATATGCTATCTAGCTTGTAGTGGTTTCAACCAAAGAGGCAGAAAACTATGTTTAAGGAAGAGATGACAAGTGCCTCTTTTTATCAAATGTTCTCTGCACCAAAATGAAAATGCTCAAGGATTTCATTCGGATGACATGTTATTTCTTCAACCCCAATAACTGTCAGGCGAATTGTTATAGAGAAATGGACCAGCTGCTTACATTCATACATACGGGTCTGTAAAGAACCTTTTTATATGGTCTGTTTTAATACTCACCTTTTTCTATATCTGGGAGTATTTTGCAGCTCCCAGCTATAGAGGCACCTACCAACAGTGTCTCAGCTTCTTGTTGAGCTAAAACTTAGGAGAAATACCTCTCACCCTTTGTGCCTCAGTGTCTATGCAGAAAAAATATTCACATGCATTGGTTGTAAGGGGGGACACAGTTTACACCAAGACATCCACCAATCTGAACAATCAGGGGATGAGGAGAGAAGATGTTTTGGAGAGTTCACATCCCCAGTAATACAGATATAGACTCATAACAACAAATTAGGGAATAGAGCATATATGCTAAAACCCTGGTATTTATAAAGAGAGGAGGACTTGACAGAGCCAGTGAGCAGGATGAGCTGATAGAAAAAGATGGACTAGCAAATCAAAAAAGGCACAGAATATTTTGGAGCTCAAAAGCAGGATAAGAAAAGATGATTAGGAAAGATGATGATGTATTGCTCTGAAGAGGCAGATGGAAGAGTAGAGAAAGAACAATGGGCAGTTCAGAGTAGAAAACTACCTGGAGCAGTTTGTGAATAGAAGAGGAGAAAACGGGTGAGAACAAAGGATTAGTATGCTGTTTTAGGAGCTTACAGTTCTGCATCTGACTCCTTGCAATGTGAAATAAAGGAGTTTGGGGAGTTTTGATTGGGGTTGAGAGGGGTCATGGAAGCCTTATGTTCCAACAGTGCTCTGCTCTGCTCTATCAGTTAAAGCACATTGTATCAAATCCATATTATTAACTGCTTGATGGGACAGCAGGAAAGTTGGTAGAGATATTGATTAAAAGGTCCCTGGCAGATTTAACTATTCTGTATTTAACATTGTAAGAAAATTGCAATCAACCTCATTAATGCTTTGCAAAGATCCCAGCTCCAGGATAAACAGGCAAAAGGACAAAAGTCTTGGTGCACAACTAACAAGTGATATTAGTCAGGCAGTTAATCCCAAAGCAGTCATGAGACAGACCAATTCTGAAAATCTGAACCCCACCAAAGCAAACAGCAAAACTCTGGGTAGGGAGCCAGTGCCACCATGTCTGTAGGAGAGAACGATGAATTTCACTGTCAAATGCCTGACACAGGGACTTGGCACCATGAATACTTGACTGGATTCTTTACTACCAGTTCCCTGAGAGGCGGCTTGGCCCAGCAAGGAGTTTGTCCAGAATGATGACGAGAGCTGTGAAGGTAGCATATACTCACTTGGGTACTTGACAGTGCAGCCAGTGAGAAAGCTGTACTCTGGAAGCTGATGCAGAGACTGTTTTATCTCTTGCAAATGACAGGAAGACTCTTCTCCCCGTTTGTTTTGTTGATATAAACCCCAAATTTCTTAACAGTATCAACCCAACAAAAATAAAACTGAAATATACCCAGGCATTTGTATACCACTGCAAAAGCTGCCAGCATCCTGCCGCTATAGACAGGGATTTCACTCAGTCAGTGGAGAACAGAGCCAACACCTGGTGTGAATGCACCTGCTAGCAAGAGCTGCTGAGGATGACTTCCTTCCTTTTCTCTCCCTTGGTCTCTGTTTTTGAAATACTCCCCACCATCTTCACCCACTGTTGATGAAGAATTTTCACTGTTTACATCCTCGTCCCTCCAGATTGTGGGAGAGGTGCATGAGGAGATTGCTCCAAGCCCACAGGCTGGGTGCTCCCTGACATTTGCAAACTCGTGCTGTAGAATTGCAACCTGCAAAGGATAGCAAACGTTTCACTGAGCTGGCATTTTAGAGGAATTACATCAAAGTGGCAGTTTGGTCTGTGAAAGGAAAAGAGACAGATAGATTAAAAAAGCAAAATGTTGGGGAAATAACTGTGCGTTTGTACAAAGTGAAGCCTAATCTGACTATCCTTTCTTTTGTCAGAGTAGAAGAATTTTAACAATGCCTTTTTTAAGTCAGCAGGAACATAACTCCTAGAAAAGAAATACATTGGAAAAGGAGTTTTCTCCCTATTATTTTTACATCCTGTTTCATCCCTGAATCTGTTGCTTCCAGGCAGTGAATCTTGGCATAGGCTGCTACAGAAATGCATGCTTTGATGCCGATAGTTCAGCTCTGGACTCCTCTTTTCTTCCAGACCAGATGTTCTACTTCTCCCTGGTAATGGTTAACATGGCGCTGCCTCATTATACACCTCTCTCTGGAAATTATGTCAGTGCTACTTCAGCATCAGCCAAGAGCCATGCTGAATCAATGAGACAGCTGGTGCCCTCCCTGGGGATGGAGCGCTTTACCTTTTGGATTCAGGCAGTCACTGTGAGCTGAGATCCCGGATGCCGTGGCTGATTTTTTGTAGACAGGTGAGAACAAAAGAGCTTTGAAAACCTAAGTCAATAGAATCTGGAGACGTGGAGCTCTATTGATTAAGAAAAAATTACACTTACACAATCAAGTTTCATTTTCATCTTAATTGATTTTTGTATGAGATGGAGGAGTGAATTCTGTCAAACAAAAGAGTCTGTAGAAATCATTTCTTTGCATACCATTAAGTATGTAGATTTTTGCATGCACAACAGCTGTGTTGTGTTTGCAAAAATCAAATAATTCCCTTATAAAGCTCACAAACTGTAAATTGATCTCTTTGATCTTGTCCACAACATATGCTAATCCGCAAATATCCGGGGAAGAACGAGATGAGATAATGCAAACAAAATAAACACCTTGTTAATAGAAAATGTTTGTACTTTAGGGTTTGAGGCCAACCCATAGTACATTTACTTGAAGGCGAAAAAAAAGTTAAGACTTTAAAAGGAGAGTTTAAACAGCAAGAATCTGGGTTTGTTCTGTGAAATCTCATTAAACTGCAAGATGGAAAATTCTCCTGAAAATAAATGAGAATAGACTGCACTTATTTTTCTCCCTACAGTGTGTATACCTACTTTCACAGGAAGTACTAGAGAAAACACATCAAGAATAGAGCAGTTTCTACAAACACTGTATGACTAAAATAGACTGGAGAATTCTTAAGGTGATCTCTAACCTTACTTAGGAGACTACCTGGCTGATTTACAGCAACCAATTCAGACCATCCTGAGGAACACTCTGTACATTGTTCTACTTTCCCTTACCACTGACACTGTATTTAATTTAGGAATGTAAGGTTAAAGATTGGTCTTTGTTGCTACTTGAAAGTCTCTCAGTCTTGCTGGATGCTGCCAGAAAAAAAGGGTTAATAATAACCATTATCCCTCCAAGGTAGATGATCCTCCAGTGTAATAACTAGAGATGATTCTGATGTCTCCCTCTGCCAGAGCTCTGTGGAATAACATCTAATGATACCCTGTCTTTGTTAAGTTTGTTGAAGTCAATGTTAAGACCAAATTTTAAGCACATTCTCTTGATTCACCCGAGAGGTTATTTTTTCTCAGATGGCAAGACTCCAGATCTGCAAAACTCAATTAAATAGGAATGAGAGTGCAAGGTACCAATGAAAACTAGGCATCTGCCATAATTTTTGTCAGGAATTGGACTGGCTGTGTGACTGCTGACAGAGATCTCTCTGTGTTTCCTTTTTTTCTTTCCTTTGGTATTCAAAGCAAGCACTACTTTTACTGAATGGAAAAAAATACAGCTGAATCACATGTCTTCAAAGTAGCTGCAGGAAAAGGCCTGAAAATGCATTAATATGACAGCGATCCTTCACAATAGTTTTTATGCATCCTGTAGAGATTCTGCCTGGCAGAAAGGCACTGTGGTGGGTTTTTCTTTCCTGTCTGGATTATTTTTCAACTGCTTTTATTTTGCTTAATTAAACCAAATTTTCTTGGCTCAAAAAATCATGAAGGAAACTGAAATCTTAAAAAATTATGATCTTTATTAATTGCCTTCAAAATTTGTCAATTCCTTGTAAATATTCAGGTCATCTGTATAACCATGGTGCTTTTTATCTCAATCCTCTTCCAAAAATAAAAAAAAGGCTTAAACTTCACAACATTCCTGTGAGGCAGGTAAATCTTTTCATAAAAGGATTATTTCACCCTTTACTGAGATACAGGCACCTCCAGGGTAAAATACTGTGGTTGTTTAACTGCCTGTAGCCACACAACACAAGAAGTGACGGGACAGGAAATTAAAACCATTGTATCCAATTTAATTTTAAGGAGAAAACTGATAGGCAGAATGTGAGGCTCACAGCTGGGATTTCACCAGAGCAGAGGAAATAATGCACCTTAGAGAAAAGTGGCACAGTATCTTTAGTGACTGCAAGTAGCAGACTCTTGGTTTTACACCTTATCTTGAAGACACAACCCTCTGCAGGTCATTGCTCCTTGCACCATCCTGCAATATTAATGTGAAAATTAGTTCTAGAGGGGGAAATGCAAGCTACCAAATTACCATTTTCCCTTCCCAAGGAATCTAGATATTCCTTAGAGGTTCACTGTACAAATATTGCCTGGACATCACTGATGAGTTATGACAGTATCACAGTGGAAGGCGGGTAGGATGCAGCAGAGGAGGACTGAAGGGTATATGGAAAAGTAACAGTGGCAATACTAGGGACAAAAATACATAGTTTAGTCAAGTTTGATTGAAGTGGAAGAAACGGGAAGGAAGATGAGGACAAGAAGTAAACTCTTGCTGCATTCAGGTTGTTCTTATCTTTTGAAAGTTACTGTGAAGAGTCTAGAGCAAAGTGGGTGTCAGTCTCTTTTCCCAAGTGACAGGTCATAGGATGAGAAGCAATGGCTTAAAGTTGCACCAGGTAAGGTTTAGATCAAATATTAGCAGAAATGTCTTCATTGAAAGAGTTGTCAGGCATTGGAACAGGCTGCCCTGGAAAGTAGTTAAGTCACCATCCCTGGAGGTATTTGAAAGATGGGTAGGTGTGATGCTTAGGGACATGGTTTAGTGGTGGACTTGGCAGTGTTAGGTTTATGGTTGGACTCAATGATCTTAAAGGTCTTTTCCAATCTAAGTGATTATATGATTCTAAGGTGTAGCTACAGAGCAATTATTCAGTGCGGCTAGAGAGAGAAATGACCATGGCTGTGAGAAACAACCTGTCTGATGAGGATGGCCAGCCTGGTGGCAATGGGGTGGGATGGGACAGGAGAGCAGAAACAACCAAAGAAATACTGACCCTATGACAGGTGTTTGGTTTCAGCAAAATCAGGGTTGCACTCAAGATGGGTTTTTTTGAGGATGCAGGATATTTTATTCTTATTTGTGTACTTGTATCCTTTTCTTCCACTGGATGTGCATGTGTCTTCTTTAGCTTTGAATTCTCTAGTCCTTCCATAAGCTGCTAAGGTAGTGTTTTAGACACATTAAAAGAAGGATGAAAGCCCTTTATGGAAAATCTGCTTTGTACCTTTACTTTATGAATAAGTTTGAAAGGAAACTGATTGTCTTTTTCTGTAAACGATTTGTCAGGAGCCACAACAGCTACTTTCAGAGCTGGAATGACCTCTTTTCCTGCACGCCTTATCCATAAATCGTGCATTTATTTCTGACTTCTCTGGGTAAACCCAGGCAATCTGCTATGCTGTTTATGGGTGGCCTTCATGCCTTCAACATCAAGTTACAGCTATTTCTAAGCCTCCACAGGACATTCTTCTTAGGTTAGGAGTCTTCAGGGCTGCAAGGAGCCATGGTGAGATGGTGTGTGTTGTATCACACGTGCAGCTTCTACACATTCCCAGCAAGAGGAAATGATTTTAAACAACATAGTTTGCCTGGCTTTGTATGGGCATAAAGCTGTAAAATATTCTGCAGTTTAAAGAGGACAACAGCACTGACAACTGTGGAGATTTCAAATAGATATTGATTTCTGAGTTACACAGAGAAGAGACAGTGTTATTTATTTCCTGATCAAAAGAAGTGAAAACTGAAATACCCATTGGGTGATGAAAATAAGGACCCCTGAGGATGCAGGCACAAAGACATTGACTAGGTCACCTCTGCTCTGAGGAGGAACATTCAGCTGGGAGCCACAGCAGCGGTGCCCACACCAACACTGTCAGATGCTCTAACCCAGGGCCAGTCCTGGAGCAACAGAAGGTGAGGGGGTCTAGATATGACCCCACTTCAGCGAAGCAAGCAGAGCTGGGAGAAGCAATGGCCAACTTGCCTTCCAGGGGTCAGCAGTGAAGGCCTTCACCTTGCCCAAGTGAGAAGCTGATGGAGACGTGCCAGAAGGGGAAGACAGGGAATGGTTTTGCCGGTCTCTGCAGAAGAAGGAACAGAGATGCGACCTTGAAGCACAGAGGATACCATGTTTAAAATGGTGGAGAGTCAAAGATGTGTGGCTTTCACAGGACTGCCAAAAGATGAAAGCTAAAGATGTTTAAAATTATATGTGTTATCTGTAATTCAATTTCAGAATTATATAATGGAAATTATTGATGATACAATAGATATGGAGAGGTATCCAGTTACTGGCAGGGTTAAAAAAAAACAAAACAAACTTAACTGTCGTTCCCTCTGTTTCATAAATGCCACCATTCTCTAACAGATAGAACACTTATTTTGAGTCTGTGATCTAGTGCTTGGAGGCAATACTTGAAATCCAGCAGCTGAGACAGTGAGAAAGGAATCAGTTTTCATGAGACACTTGAAATTATTTCAGTGGAACTTTGCAGAATAGACCAAAATGGTGTCTCTTACAGATTAGGCAAGTGATGCCTGGACCCACCATGAATCAAATATTTTCACAATTTCTTTGATGTATAGTCCCATCTGTTTCTCTGCTTAGCTACTCTGTGAGCTTCTTTATTGTCTACTCTGTCTGGTACTTTGTTTGTCTTCTCCTTAAAGAGAAAGAGAGAGGAAAATGTTCTGAGGACCAGTTACTTTATCCTCAAGGCAACACTGGAATGAAGACAAGGGACATCATTGTTGAAAGACAATAAAATGATGGGATGTGATGAGAAACGCACTCAGGAAATGCCAGCTAATACTCAAAATCCTGTCAAGATGTAGCACAGAGCATCTTGCATTTGTCACAACCAATCATCCTGAAATCATAATGGTACTTAAAAAACGAAGAGTTTATAGCAATATGTTGTTATGTGCTCACAGAAGAATGCAGAAAGAAGTACTGCAAAAGAAAAAGAAACTTCTGATTAATATAAATAAAAATTGTAGAAAGTTAAAATGTGACTGTGAATAACCTGAGATGTCATTTCGTACAAGTATCATTCACTTGAGATAACTAAGACTTCCTTCTAAAACAGGTCTTCTTCATGTTGACAAAATATTAACTTTTTTAGGAATTTTGTAGGTAACTTGTTGCTACTTCATTGTTCCCAGGTAAACACACACCCACTCAGGGAAGCCAAACAGGTGCCATTGTCATAAGGTGTAGTATGGAAGGAGGCTGTGACGTGGTAGCCTGGACCCTAAGGGAAAATGCTCAGCAAAGGCATACTCATTGTGTTCAGGACAGAACATCTTACATCTGTGCACAGACAACTAAGGGGTATTTTGGATAATTTCTGCATTGGAAATTCATCATCATCCCCTGTGTAAGGGATGAAGAGAAAAGCAGAAAGGTTTCAGTCCTGTGAAGGGCAGAGAGGGTCTCACCACCCTTTTGGTACAGCACAGAAGTAGCTAGCTGACACAATTAATAAATTTTCTATAAGGTGCAATTACTAGTGGCATTTCTGTGTTGTCTTCCTATTATTATTCAGAGCCACACTACCCAGCAGCTGCAGCTTCCAGAGAGTCCAGCTGAGGCTCGGCACTCTGATCTAATCTCACTGTACCTTCAGGCACCATTTTAGCCAGCTTCTCTCATTCTTTTATCTTAGCTAAGACAAAATACTGTCTTCAGAGTCTGGCTTTTCTGTTTTATGCGGGCAGGAATATGCAGGTAAACTTAGATTCACGAAGAGCTGCAAGACTAAGTCACAGGATCTGCACACAATGAAGTACCTGCTGTTCTGGCAGCCCCTCCTATGGGATGAAAAAGAAGAGGGGCTGGTTTCAGTCAGACTTTGCAGCTCTGTGGTAGAGTAGAGGGCGACACAGGGGCAATCTGCAGGCTCCCATCTCTATCCTCTCCCCCAGTCAACATTTTGCCTGCTGACAGATCCTCTCCCATGTCCCTTCCCTGCTCCTCTGTTCACACAGCTGCTTGATGGAGCTCACCTGCCAACGCCTCACATTTTTACCTCTGAGCTAAGAGGCACTAATGCCATTTGCACAACTTTGCTTATTTTTACAGTATTTTTGTCTTACTACGTTTTATTCATATTTACTCACTTCTTTGCTCTTACTCACTTACTATGTACTGTTCTTGCTCTTCTCCCTGTTTAGGACTAAAGTGAATTTCGGGCAGACACCTCAGTAGTGGCCCTTGTAACAAGATTTTGCACTACATCTGAACAAATGCAGTCACCTGCCAAATCCCTGAGACTTTCTTCAGTAGTCCAATACACCTTATTTCCATGGTTTCACAGAATGACTGACCACAAGCCAAGATCTCTCCTGACTATCAACATAATTGGAGACATGCTGCAAACCCACCCCTATCTTTTGCTGAGCCACAAACACACTCTCACAGGTTGGCCTACTAGTAGTGGTGGGTGGAATAAGTTGTTTCATTTGTAACATTGAACATCTTGCCCCTTGATTTCTTGGAGGTCTTTCCTGATGGCTGTTTTTGCAGTGTGCTCTGGTGAACAGGTAGCATTTCTATAAGGGCATATGGTGATAGACACTTTCCTACCACTCATTAGTTCTTTAAAGAGTTTGGCAGCAATTCCATATATGCTCTAGTGTTTTCATTCACTTTTTCCTCTGTTTCTCCTTGAGTAATTTCACTTCCATACAGTCTTTCACTAGCAGCTCATCTAGCATCAGCTGATACACAGTAGTACAGTATTTCCTTTTTCAAGAACTTGTTGCTGTACATAACAGGAATCCTTTCATCACACAGCATTTTCTTTCATCTTTGTCAGTCACTGATTCCAGTCCAGTGACCTTTCTACTTCCCTTTACAGTGAGTCTATTTACAATCATAAACCTTTTCCTGCTTTCATCTCACTTGTCTCATCCGTTTCCAGTCTATCCCCTTGCAAGGACAGCGTCATGTCACACCTCATCACTGAGATGTTACCTCTTTATTTGGAACTGGTCTTGTATCTCTTCTTTCTTTTCCTTTGACCCCTACACAGTGGTACCTACAGTAGGATCACTGGGAAATTCAGAATTTGGGCGCTTCTCCCAGTGGAAGAGAGCACAAAGTTAGGACAAGCGAAGCTCAGCCAACATCATGCTACAGCTGCAGATTATTACTACAGTATTTGATCCAGTGAGATTCTTTAAAATTACTTTGCAATGCCCTCTTGAACATGGAAGTTCATTTTTATGTAAGTGCTAAATATAACTGTGACTTCTTACTTCGTCTTTCAGTCATAAGCTGTATGTCATACATTCTTGTGTGGCAAAATGGAGATTTCTGATTGAAGAGCAGCTCAGCACGTTGTGCCCGTAATTAACACGGAAGACAACTCAAATCGTGGATCAGAAATGCTCGAATGCCTTCAAACACAGGGATGTTCTGACAGCTGGATATCCAGTGGGAATTTTGGATAAGAAATAGATACAAATGGAGTAATATTTCTTCAGGCCTTTGCTAATGAGGACAATGGATGAGTGACACGGGCAGAATATAACTCAGCCAAATGGTACACAGGTCTTTTATTTATAAGTGTGCTTATTGGTAGCAGTAAAACTTGAAGGGAACACTGCCAGCAAAGCTACCCAGTGAATATTAATCTATTGATCTATTATTCTTCTTCTAGAAGAGGCCAAATGCTACATAAATTTGATTTGCTTCTCCACCACACTAATTTTTGCCATATTCAGACTGTTTGTCATGGCATCCATTTATTTTGGCATCTACTAGGGCATCTCAGTCTAAGAGAGTGATGAAGGCCCCAAGACAGAAATCCAGAAGCTTGGGACATCCAGGTGTTGGTTTGCCGCACAGTCAAAGTTGACATCTAGAGTAGGTGTATAACTATAGTCCTCTTTCACTTAAATCTTTGTGTTAAACACTGAATGGAAAATTATTTTCCCTGGAATTAGAAAGGCAAAGGTATACCTGAAGCCTTTGTGCATTACAGTATTAATTTATTTTTAATTGGGTGGCTGAGGTGGGCTTCTCAGCAGAATAGATTGCTGTCCCTGGGAGCTTATAAAAATGCTGCTTGTTTACATCAAACAGCACATGAAAAATGCCACTGCCAAAAGCACCTCAGCGGTGTTTGAAAATAACTTCTTCTCTGACAGTAAATGTTCCTGGTTCATTCCCTATATACATGTGGTTATATGTACATGCCTGTATCTGAGCAAGGGCTTTACATTATCACTCACCTGGTGACTGCTTAACATTCATATTGGCGAAAAAGCAGGTTAGGATTTTAGTGTCTGGGTGATGTATCTGGAAGGAAAGCCAGGCAAATAGTTGAATAGATATCAGTATTTGAAATCTACAATTAATGATTCCAGCAAGTTAAAGGCACAAGAAATGAGTTTAATTCTTTCTCACTTTAGGATGTAATCTACGTTGTCTCCCCTTCTTCTGTCAATGGAGAAAGATGGCGTCTTCAAAACACAGTATGCTCTGACTCAAGCAGGTGCCTATCTGGTGCCAGGAAGCTAAATCAAATGTTGAAGTGCTCTAGAGCTTCATGTCTATGTAGGCGAGATTAATTGCCTTCTGGAGTTTCCAACCCTGATCCTTTGACTGTGAAGACTAGACAGCTACCTAAGTCCACAGGCCAAATTTTTGGTGGTTACACTGAGGTGTGATGAATCCCAGTCAGAAATTATAACCATGAAAATACTACCCAAACTATATCTGTGTTGTATGTTTGGCTCTCTGTACTCATACCTCTATTTAAGAGTGAGGGGGCAGCTGAACCATCCCTCAGAGGGTAAATGCTCCTGGTTCATGCCCAAAGTGCATAGGGGGATGTGAAGAATAGGAAGCATTTTGATTTGTTTCACAAGCTCAGCAAAACATTTGGAAATTTGATCCGTAGCAGCATCTGTTGGCATAATGATACAATAGGTTAGTTGTTTTCAACAAGTACAAAACACAGTTTAACCTTGAGCTACTAGTAGCTTTGTGTTGAATGAACTAGAGTTTGTTTTTCTATTGATGTTAGAGTATATTCAAGCCCTTATATTTTCCAACTTGTAATTCACTTGCATAACCAAACTTCTGCTTCAGTTATTGCTGTGATAATGAATTGTTTAATATTTGTGAATCTCTGTACATGCTGAATATTAAACATATGAACAGCTCAGAGTTGAGAGTGAAGCACTGTTCATTATATAATTCGTATTTAATGTCTGTTAAAGTACTATGGTATCACAGACATAAATACACTGAAAACTCAGTTGTGGCTGCAGATACATCCTGAAGGCTATATTTTTCAGCAAATTACTTCTGCAGAGGATTCCATATTTTCCATAAACAGGTAAATAAATAAAATTCAGATGGTACTATAGTTAATCCAAAGTGTAGATACAATTTTGTTCCTAACACATTTTCCCAGTCAGCAGGGTTCCAGGAGGATGCCCAGCCTTCCTTTGGTGAGAAGGCACCAGACACGATGTGGGATATGAAAGATTCCCTTTGGGGCTTCCAGAGTGGTCCACGCAGTGTCATGAGGAGACTGAAATATTTACTACAGAAACTACAGCAGCTGCGTGGAGCAAATAGTGTAAAATCAAACTTGGTCATGAATCTTATGTTTCACAGCACCTTAGGAAAAGATGATGTAATTTGTCCACACATGGACTACTATGTAATGAAGACGTCTGCAGACACACGGTTTCAGTTATCAGTCGTCTTACATAGCTGAACATGCTTATACCTGCCAGACATAGCTGGTCACATACCTGCAGGAATACAAGATGTGACTCTGAAAGCACTTAAATGTGTGCATAATTTAAAGGGTGCTAATAGTACCAGTGATGCATGGTGCTGCTTCAGTGAACAGAATTAAAGCAGGTGCTTAAAGGCCCTAGATTAAATAGAGATTTAAAAAACCTATCTCTTCACACATAGTTGTACTAAAGAATTGCATGTTCTGAGTGAGTCTGCATCCCAGCATTGCCCACAGGATCACAACAAGCCCCACAGGGACAGTGAGCAACTTTTAGCTAGAAATCTTCAAAACCAAAGTGCTGCTATCAGTCTGCCTTCTCAGACAGATAATCACTAATTTTAAAAGAATTATTTTCCAGTTCTGTAAATTGATTGATATGGTGTTGGGTGTTGGTTCTGGTTAGGTTGCTTTGCTTTTTTTTTTTTTTTTGAAAGCTGTTTTATTTTCATAGTGCTCTCCTCTGCCCACATATTTCTTTTTTTTTTCTTTGCAAGAGTGACTTTTGGGATGAGGCCTGAATCCTGCTGTAGTGGATCTTCTCTTATACACTTTGCATTAGCAATTTCCTGCTTCACTGCTTCTCCACTATGATACAAGCTTTAAGATTTAGTGATCCTGTAGCAGAGTTGAATAACAGCACTTCCATTTCCTTTTACAAAAATTGGCATCTCTCTTGCCTTCGGAGAGCCTTAGTCACCCAGAAGCACTTAAACAAAAATTGCAACAGAGAAAGGAAAACCTGGCATCAGACTTTTTAACAGTGGCTCCTAGGCATCTTTATTTTTAGGAATATAACGGAAAACAAGTTGATGTTTTTGTGTTCAATGGGATTTTTTTTCAGCCATAGTAGTTCAGCAAAAATAACTGTGTTTTGTTTTGCTTTGTTTCCCTTTCTCTGCTGGGTAGGCGTCATCTGCTTTTTGCAATGCTCTGCTACTAGGGAAGGCATGGAGGAGAGTAGTGGTGCCCTTCATCTTTCCTGTTCTCTTCTGATGATTCATTGCAGTTGTGTATTTTTGCCTTTTACTTTAGGTTTAAAGCATGGGGAAGATTTTCATAACCCCTGGAGACTGCTGGTTCAACAGAAGCTTTCTGAGCCAGGCAGCTGCTGTCGGAGGCTTGTCCTTCTGAGGACTGGACTCAGTGATTCACATGGCTTCTTCTGGTCAGGTAAAAGATCTGTTTAGCTCAAAAGTCTGCCTCTGACAGTAAATACTGAAGGAAAGTGCATAAGAACAAAGTTTTTCTGCCTCACATAACCAAGAATTTACACACTGACTGACCTAGGAGAGTATGGCTCAGCTATTTTCACTATTTAATAGCACCTGATGGCTCTATCTTCCATAAAATTGACTCTTTTTCAGTCCTTTCAGATGTGCAACATGCACACTCTTTGGTCTGGAGCTCCAGAATTCACTTATATCTTGACCTTCACTTGCCTTTAAAAATACTAGCCTCTCAGTTCACCAGGTGAACATTTCTACTTGTATTGAGAGGAGGAGTGCAAAATTGTGGTTTACTTACCTTCTCCACAGCCTTTTGTTCCTTTGCCATTGGTTTTACTAGCAGAGGAGGTGGTTTGCAGAGTCTTTGCTCATGTAGAAGCTGTAACACAGTGGTGATCGCTCTTATCTTTCCCTGCAGCCTTCCTACTCCTGTTAAAGCCATTTGCAGATGCAGTGAGCAGACCTGTGCAAAGTCAACAGTGGGGACATAGTAACCATTTGTGAGTGATGTACTCATGTTTTCTGACTTGTTTGTTCTCTATTTTTTAAAAAAAGACCTAAGACCTATTTGTCTGTATAATCTTTGCTGATAGTTTCACAGAACTTTTCACTCTCTTCTTCCCTGAGTGGAAATAGCTAGTTTAAGGCATGTGTTTAAAGAAGGGTCTACCTTTTAATTTACTGACACTGAACTTTACATTTTATTACCATTTTACATGCAATACCCTTTGTAAATGAGATCCCTTTGCAATTCTTCACCGCCATCTTAATTTTTCCTACCCTGAATAGTTCTGTATCATCATGATGTGCAAATCTTGACACATCACTATGATGATCCTCCCAGACCGTTTGCAAATATGTTGAGCATTAAAAATACCTGCACAGATCCCTATAAACCCATTGTGAAAATTTTGAAATTCATAGCAGGACCTTCGCCTTCTCCAGGCAAGTTTAGTGTTTTTAAAGTCCTTACAGAGAGATTTTGACAAAACTTGTTTAGAAATCCACATACTCCTGCACTGCAGTATCCTTGTTAACATATTAATTGACTCTTCAAAGAAATGTAGTAGATTTATGAAGCATGACTTACTTCCACAAAAGTCTTAGTGACCCTTCTCCAACATATCATGTTTATTTCTGCACCTATAGATTCTGGTTTTTAATATAGTTTCTTCCAATTTGCCCGTGACGGAAAACAGATTTCCTAGGTTCGTGTCAACAACTATTTAAATAAATTGGCATCACACTTAACATCTCTGGCACTGAGGCCAGTGTATATTTTTAAGTTAGGAAATGGAATTGGCTCTTCAGCAGTTTCACACATTAATTCCTTTAGGAGTCCCGAGTGAACATTATTTAGTCCTAGAACTGAGTTGTTACAACTTATTTTATAATTTGTTCTGAAATCTTTGTTCTAACATTTCACTTCGAGACAGATCATCACATACTTTCTCCATATAAAGCTCTCTGGTGCCTGAGCCTCCCTCAGATCCTACACCATGAACAGTAGTGGAAAAATTCATTAAACATTTTCAGCCTTATCTTCCAGAAGCACTCCTTTTACATCTTGATCATATATCTACCTGACTAACTAGGTGGCAGGCTTCCTACTTCTGAGGTGTTTAAAAAGAGATTTTATGAAACATTTTTATGCTTTCAGCAAATTTCTGCTGAAAATATTTGGGGCTTCCTTGTGGTTTTCTTCAAACATGCCAGTTTTTAAAATTTTCTTCTCTTTTCTGCACTTGGATGAAACTTTTTTGTACTTTTTACTTTAAAAATCTTTCTTCACCCTGTTTACTATAACTGACTTGTGATTTGCTTACTTTTAAAGTTTTTTAGTAGTTGTTACTGGCTTACTAAGAGCCTCTAACATGACATTGTAAAACAATTTCCATATTTACACTTTTGCTTGTTACATTTATGTTCCTCTTCACTAGCCATCTCTTTTTTAGGTAGTTCCCTTTTTGAAATCAAACACCACTCATATTAGTTTTTTCAACTCTTTTGCTACTATGGGCTTAGTCACTGTGCATGTAACATAAGTATATATTACAGGCCTTTTGTAAACCTCTCTGAAGCAGGGCTCTGTTGGGAGCTGAGTCAAGAATGGCTTTTTCTTGTGTGAGCTCTTCAAGGGTCTTACTTGATTTATCCACCGGTATCTTGCAGCAGAAGGAGGGAATGTCTGAAGTGAATGGAAATTCAGGAGCAGAAGTCCTTCCCCAGGGTACTTAGTCTAATGAGGAGAGAGTTGTCATCAAATGCCACAAATTTGTTCATTACAACTCCTTACTAAGGAAGAGTCCTTGGTTTTTATTTCCCTAGCTGTGGCTGTGAGCAAAGAACAGACCTTCCCAGTTAGTCTTCAAGTGCATTGTGCTTTCAGGTCTTGTGCTTATCAAGAGTGTCCCAGAGCTTTGTATGCTCCAGCACCCAGCCCATCTCAGGATACTTTGCAACCAGGCACTTAGCAGTTTGCTTTCAGCTGTCAGTTCTGGAGCTGGACCTCATGTTGTGGACATGAGTATCTGCTGCCTGTGAAAGGGCTGGGAAAGTACAGATACTCTGGGTGTTTGGTCACCTTGGCATGTCATCACGGAGGTGAGGTAGCTCTGCATTCCATATAGTCCTTTCTTAATGAGAATGTGAGAGTCCTCTGAGAGACTTCAAATAGCATGACAGTCAGATACCCTATGCAGTGAGAGGCTCAGGTGCCTTGCCAGAGCTGTGGACTTGGTGAAGAAAAATGCCATTTGTTTGGGTAGATAAGTATAAGCCTACAAAGTATTGGAAAGAGCATGTGCTTCTTCTCAAACACTGTCTTTCCTTGAGTTTTATTTTAAAAGTTCTCTATAACTGTTTAGATGGATCAGTGGATTGGTTCACGTTTGGTTTTGCTTTTCTTCTTGTATAGATTTTAGTTATTCCAAAGAGTTAAAAAATTAACCTTTTTGCCTTTGCTGTTTTCTCAACCATGCTTTTAAGTGTATTCTTCCTCTGACTCTGAGCACGGTACTGTATTGCAGAGTACACTCTAACACCCTGCCTAAAAGACTACATTTTTTCTCTTCTGCTTCTCCCTTTGATTGATAATGTCGTGGTCCACATATCCTCTTTGATGTCTTGTCTAGATGCTTTCAGAAGTCCAGCACTATTACATGTGGCATACTGTCCAGTTTTCCATGGCATCAAAAAATGGATTATTTGTGTGCCAAACAATTGTATCTTTCTGTAGTATATCTTCTTCCCAATGTAAACTAGGTTCCCTGTCCTCTGACTGATAGCCTTGGTACAAAAGAATATATAGACATCCTATGATTCAGGGAACCCATTTAGTGGAGATGTTCATGCCTCTTCACATGGGTACTGCCCTGCCATAATTAGCACAGGTGCTGTTAGCCTGCAGCTGAGACTGGACTGTAATGCCTCTGTGGGTATTGGTAGAGCTCTTCTGTCTCCCCAGGTTCCTTCATTTGTCACATTTATCAGGGCCAGGATCTCGGTTGCTGTGAGTACACCCCATCTGCTCAGAGGGCAGATAATTGTACAGATGATACCTGTGCATTAAGTGAATCAAGTAGCTTCCGCTCTCCTCCCGGTCTCATTAGATAGTTTGCTCCAAGCTTCCTCAAAGGAGATAGTTAATTAAGGGTAATTAATCTACCATTGCAGTGCTCAGCACTCAAATGGAAAACAAACAGCTACCTATTTGTCATTCTCTCAGACCAGCTTTATACTGGATCCAGTTAAACCTTGTTAAATCTGTGGATTTAATTTGAATGAGGAGCTTAAACTACCATGCTTCAGGATTTACTAAATTTTATCCTTATTCATCTTGAGACTGTCCTCCAGATCTGTAAAGACAAAGTGAGATCTGCAAGCCTCAATTTACCTGGGGAGCTGCAGTGATGATGGCCATCTTACTAGATTTAAACACCATAGCTGTTTAAATCAGGCCTCTGTCAGCATCTGATAGTCTCCTTAAATCTATGTGTGGACATAAAACCATGGACACATATTATGTCCTCAAGAGGAAGATGAATCTTCTGAAAATGTGCTTCTTACAATTATGTTTTATGATCCTATTACCTTATGAGTGGTACACTACCTAAGCTCAGCACCTTTGAAAATGGCATAACATATACTATCAACAGATGACGTGAAACAACAGATTTATCAGCACGGATCTGTAAGGAGTATAGGCTGAAAAGTAAAAGATAGATCTGTCAGTAGGGTACATGGTTGATTCTCCAAGACAGGAATCTCAACCTAAGGCCTGCCGTGTAACACTTGACTGGCACTGCGTGATCATCTGAGACATAATTATCCAGGAGTGATTTTGATCTTATGAGTCAATTCTGCTTTAGCAACCTGGAGATTATTTTCATACACTTGTCATTTGTGTGTTTCATGGATTTTCAGACTCATGCAAAACAAGCCATTTGATTCCCATTAGTTTGATTTTTTATGGCCTCCAAATATCTTTGGCATCATTGCAAGTCTTGTATAGCTGAGATTGGCAGTTTCACACTAGGATGTGAAGTGAGCCAGGCTGGGGAACAGGGCTGTCCCATCCATGAATCACAGTTCATGGCACCACCCTAAATGTGAGCTGGTCTGCAGTTGTTGCTGGTGTAACCGCCATTGACATCGACATCCCTTTGCTTCGTACAGTTTTTCTTCTCAAAGATATGCCCTTCCTGTTCAAAATGGTTATGTCCTCTGGGTTATGTGTCAAATAAATAGTTCCATTTTATTTCTGGAAGATGTTTATCTCTTCACTTCCAGCTTTAAGAAGTCCACTTATCAGCTGGTGAAAAGTGCTTACCACTAAGGTACTATGTATTGCAAGGTGTTGTAGCAATGTGGAAGGGCTCTCCTCAGGAACCATGATCCCATTGCTGTGAGTGTGGTGTGATAATACAGTCTCAGATTGCAGCAGGGGAAATCCTGGTAGGTTTAGGAAAGAAAAGCTTCACAGTGAGTGTGGTCAGTCATTGGAATATGTGCCTGCTTGTGGTGATGCACTCTGTCGCATTGTAAAATAAGGAAAATTAATTAAATTAAACCAATAAGTATAGCCTTGCTGTTAAATTACACGGTGTAAACATGGAGAAATGGTAATGTACTTCTGACATGGCTTGTTGCAAAGCACTCCTGGAAGTCTTTCTGTGATAGGCTTTGGGGCACAGCCTTTGAGTAACACCCAAATACTGGTGCTAGGTGTGGTGGGTGCAACTCTGTACCAGCAAAGGCTGGCAGTTTGTTGTGGCAAGGACAGAAGGTTGTTCGATACATAAGATGAAAATCTCTCTTCCTGCTCTCAGTTTGTTATATGGACTGCGCATGGATAATTTGCTGCCCAGGCTTGGTGAATGTGAAGTTTAATGTTGGATGTATTTTGCAGTATTATACTGAGCCACAAGGTGGCACTGGAAGATTGTAATAATCCAGTACAATTATGCCGCCTCCCCCGCCTCCAATAAATCTTTTCCAGACAAAGCATGAATTTTTACATTAAATGATGTAAACCATGGGAATTGGTTATTTCTCTTTCTTCTGGTTTTTGCCTTCACTTCCCAGCAATTTTTAGTAAAATTTTCTCAAGAGTAAAATGGAAATGCATTTGTGTGCAGTGTAGGTATTGCAACGGCACAAAAAAGTAACTTGACAAAGGGACACTCCTTTGTTTTTAAACATGTATTCATTAATGATGGTGATCCTGACAGCTGGCTCTCTTTCTGTAACCAAGTATTCATATCTCAGTAACAACTGCATGCAAAAGAAGGAATTTCATTTCCTCTGTAACTTCTTTGATATGTTGCCTGAAGCTTTCTCTTCCCTTGTAAAGATGAAAACCTGTTTCAGGTTTCCATCAAAGGCGAAAGTTCTTCCAATATTTTTCCACTTCTAACAAATATGCCACAATATTCTGGTCCAAAATATCTCACTTTGTTTTAATACCAAATGTAGACTTGGGTAAGCAAAAGCAGTTACTTAATGTGCTGCTATTACATGTGAAATTTGACACATTTTTCCATGTTTTTACAAAGCATATAGCTCCTTCCCGTATTCCCACCTTTCTTTTTTATCCTCTAAATACCAAAAATATTAAAGCAGGTTTGTAGCTGAGTAAAGTAAGAAGATGCTCTCCATTTGAGTGATCTGATGTCTAGCTGAATATTGTCCTTTACACCTATGAATGTCTGAAACACACAAAATGACAATGAAGAAGTGTGAGGGAATTCTGGTTTTACCTTTGCATACAACAAAAAGCCTTAATTGCTATAGTTGCAATGTAAAATCCTGATCCTGAAGTGCAAACAGATATGAATGGCTTTAAAGATATTCCTTGCTGGCCTTAACACCCCACCACATGAAATCATTTACTAGATGAGGGGCTTAGGCAAAACCTGTCTTTAAAAATTCTTGTCATTGCAAGAAGTATCCAAGCAAGACTTTTCACAACGACTCAACCCCACCTTGTTTGAAAGAAGTCTCACAACTTTAATGTGTCTGAAGAGGAACAGACTGCCCACCCAGATGTAAGGTTCTAAACCACAAAAGGCAGAGTTGTTTCTGACATTTTCCTAATAGCTCATTTTGCCTTGTAGGAAAAACAAAACTGAGCTATGTCATTATGAAAGGTAAAAGATCCCCTCACTCAGGTTCTGCTGCTCACTGAGCTCCTAGTAACATCAGTGTGGTAGGTAGTTTACAAACCTGCCACAAAGTAAAAGCCAGCTGAGAGGGTGCAGAGCATCACATATCACACAGAAGACTCACTCAGGAACCCATTTCTTCTGAGCTACAGCCAGGGGCAACATTATTTGGTGTGAAGAGTCCAATATCTGAACTCAGCTCTTAGGTTGTTCTAACTGAGATTATTTATACCTTCATCAGCTGCCTCCTTAGTAGAGAATAAGCTTCTTTTTGGACACCAGCAATTCTAGTCATTCACCACCTTTCAGATGTCAGCAAAGCTCTGAGGCTCCTTATTGCAGCATGTAAAAGCTGTAGCCCCAGCCCAGCTTCCCATGAGTGGGTGAGCGTGTAGCAGAAGAACCAGCACTGCTGCCTGTCAGCCTTTCTCTAGTGTGCTTGGAACAAAACCCAAGGGATGGGAGGGATGTGAAGAAGGAGAAGCCCTCAAAGCCTTCGCTGTGACCGCTCTAGCACCAAGGAAAGGGCGACTGGTGGTGTAACCTGTTGTCCAGCCCTGCCTGGCTTCTGCTGCAGCTGCTCTCTGGAGTGACATGTAAAATTTGTCTTCAGAATTGTTGCAGCATTGATGTTGAGCGTGTACAACTGATACAGTATGAACAAGAAAAAACGTCAGAGGGGAAGACACTAGGAGATCTCTCTTCAGGGATAGTAATGCTGTATCAGGGAGTTTATTCCTGCTTGCAATAGGGTGAATGCAAAACAGTTGACTGTCCTGCTTCAGAAGGTGCAGCAGCTACATTGTGTCATTCTAGCACATGTGATGTAGACCAAGGATGTCCTGCCCTGGCAGGCTTTTGGGGAGAATTTCTGCCATTCTTCCTCATTCTCCATGGAGTGGCCTTCTGCCCTGAACACTCAGGATTTGTGCAGCTTTCTGGCCCAAGCCTTGAACAACAATGTGCTCCCAGGAACCCAGGAACAGATGCTGCAGCAGTGCCCTGGGCTGCGAGCATCCCTCATTCCTCCAGCTCTGCAGACAGTCCAAGAAGCCTTCAGGGACTTCCCTGCTTTCTTCCTCACTGTCACACAGAAAGTAAAGACAACTGGCCTTGCAGACTTTCTCCCACATCAATTCCTACTTCAAGGCAACTTAATTCTCATATTTTAGCTGTCTTCTATAAAGCCTTCCCAGCTGACTTTGTATATGTTGTATTACTTTGCAATTAAAAACCATGCACATACACACAGAGATTTTAATAAAACTTTTGTTATCAAGTTTTATTATTTCAACAAGTGTTGCTGTCAGCTAATAATCCCTAGAGTGACCATAATGAAGTATTCCAATAATTGGATTTTAATTAAGAAATTCACTTAGTCCTACACTATTTTTGAAATCTAATTATGTCTTCAGGAAACTCACCTAAGTTGTGGTATTTTTGGGATAGTGTACAAACTCAGTACAGGCTCCTTTCATTACTTTAAATTATTATTTTTTTTTCTTTCCTTATGGGTATTATTAACATTCTTCTATTTCCTGTATTGCCACTGTAGAAAATTGTCAAGGTCTAACAGGTGAAATAAATGCAGAATGCAAATACAAATCCCTGTTATACATATTATGTTAGAAAATAAACTCCCTATGGAAGAAAAGTTAGAAAGCTTTTTTTTTGCTTATTATATTAATGATCTAGAGATTCCCCTCTGCCTTGGATTTCAAGGCATTATTAATGAGAAAATCCTGCAGATAAACTTGGCTGTAAATGTTATTCATATAGACAATAGTTTATGTCTCACCTCATCTCAAATATTCTGAGAAAAATCTTGAGTATATATGTACACACAGAGTGTCACCTGGAATAAGTCTAGTGAAGCTTGTAAGCTTGCTCATATTTATATCACAGAAGCCCTGAGCAACAGAGACACTGCTGTTGGTACTTTACCTTTTAGTCTTCTTTGATCCTGAGCATCACGTCTCACTCCAACATTGTGTGAGTCCTTATGACATAGTACCAGGAGAAATAATTAAGAACACCATGAATTCCAGGCAGTTCTCTTGAAGTGGTTGGACTATTCCTGTATTTTTCCATGTGGGATACAGAGTAACACCACTTTATAGTAAGTCTTTGACTGTAAGTAGACAGAAATCAATGTAACAAAAATAAAAGTCTTGCGGAGATATTTTTATATTTAGAAATGTGGACGGTACATACAGTCATATTCTGACCTTGAAAGAATGGAAATAAAATGTGACAAGGCACTCTGTTTGTAGTATTTATGCTAACCATAAATATATTCTGTTCAAACATAAAGATTTCCTTGAAACAAAAGAACTCTATCTGAAATGTGAAGAGGGGAAGGGATAAGAAGAGAATATCTGATGAATTAATGGTTGGCAATATGAAGAACATTTCAGTAAGATTATTTACATGAGTGATATGAAGCATCTGGCCTGTACACTGTATAGTACAAATATAGAAAAGCTGTGGAGGCCATAATCTGTCATTGTACTGCATATGCAACTCCAGTTGAATTCAATAGCACTTCAACATGCATATAGATGAGATGATATTTACTTATAGCACAGACTGTTTTTTTTTTTTTTTTTTTTTTTATTTTTTATTTCAAGACAGCCATTGTTAACATTTTAATATATCCTTTAAAGAGATGGGACAAAACTTCCATTGACTTTAACAGCCAAAATTCCCAACCAAGACATTGGCTGTAACCCTGAAAAACAATCTGAGAAAAAAAAAATCTGGTTAAGAGCAGACCGAAAAATGGTGGTTAAGCTGCATTGTTTTTTCATCTTCTTAGACTTGCTTCAGCCCTTAGTACTCTGGCCTAGCTTTGCCTTCTTTGTCTCACTTCCTTTTTTTCCAAGCAGTATTTTCAAAATAAAACATGTAACTTATATGAATCATACAAATAATATCCATTTATAATTTTTATTTCATATATAACTGTCCATGTTTAGGCAAGTTAGCTACATTGCACAGCAAGTTTAGCACAGTCATTTGATATTTATCATTACAGCATTATATTTTCTTCTAGTGCCTCAAGCAATTAAACTATGTGCCCATCTTCTGCTGGAACCTGCAGCAATTATTAATCACTTGCCATTGTCTTTGGGTTTTCTGCTTGTGACCCTTTCAGTTCTGCAAGCCAGGAAGCTATCTTTGCAGTAACAGGGAAGATGTCTAAAGGTTAGAATGTATTTCAAAGCTTTAAAAATAGTCCAATTGCATTTTTAAGTCTAATTGGACTTTAAAAAAATCCGTTAGTATACACAGAATTTGTGCTTGTTTAAAACCTCACTAGCTGACACTTACTTGCTGGAGATCTTACTGCTAAGAATACAAACAGTATCCATATGGTTGAAATTAACATTCACTTAAAAAAAATTCTAATATTCCACTTAAGCTGCTGTATCAATATTACAGAATCAGACAAAAGTCAAAAGTCTGTGTTGAAAAATCCTAAATGTCAGATTTTCATAAGCATTACATTTCCTTTGTAGAAGTATCACATGTTCACAGCTGGAATACTTTGGAGACTGCTTTTTTTTTTTTTTTTTTTTTAAACTGAAACGATGAATCCAGGCTCCCGTATTGCTCCTTTCTTCTGAAATGACAATGGAGGGAATGAGCAGTTCTAACAGCATTTCTGAAGGAAAGCTTGATTCCACTGTAGTTAAAGAGTTTGTCCCAGTGGCCTTCAGCTGAGGAGGTCAGTTGAAGAGTGAAGAAGCCCTCCATGAAGCCAGTGGGACCTTGGATCAGTCCCAATCTGACAGAAAACAAATTTGTCCATCCTGAAGAACTTTGCCTCAAAAGCCTGCTGACAGCTCAAAGTAGATACTGTACAGACCAGGCTGTTCATAGAAGACCTTGCTGAGTTTACAGGGGGAGGAAATTTTACTGGGCTGAAGTAAAGAGGAATCAGGCTTACAATTCCAATGGCACCATGAGTTCCTCCACAGGGCTCCCCTAAATGAGATATAAGGATCTGGATGAAAAAGACTGGGAGGATCTTCTTCTATTTGACCAGCTGAAGAAGTAATACCTCTCCAATGACTACTTCCTTGTCTTCTCCAATATGCAGACATCAATGATCAGACCTCAGATAAGCTGAATCAAGTCACACAGACTGTGGAGTTGAATCATTCCTCCTTAAAGAGGGAAATGTTCCTTCTTGAAGAAATTACGTCTTTCTCAGGAACATGACCCACTGAAATGTGGGAGACTTGGTGTAAGCTTTTCCTGCTCCATACTAAGCTGTCAATCTCATAGCTAAGGTAAGAGGAACCACGCTGGATCTAAGTATGTAGCTTATTGCAAAGATCAGCAGTATGCTCCATGCAGCTTATAGCAAGTTTGTTCTATGCGAAGAGAGTAACGTCTCTCTCTCTTTCTCTCTCTCTCGATTAATTACTAAGTGTGGACAAAGCTACCCACAGGGAAGTAAGAGTGGAATAGACAGGAAGGAGGGAATTGAAAGGTAAAAGTCATCTGTGATTTTTTTATTTGTTACCCATTTGAAGCAAGAAGTCTCTGGGCAGCTTTAGCCTGCAGTGTAATGCAGCAGCTCTCTGGAGTGGCAGGGTGACAGTATAGTTCTTCGCAAGGTGCATGCTTCTCTTCAAAACTGTGACGTGAGCATTCCACATGTCTAGTAGAGTGATGGTGCTGGAGACATATGGAGTTGTCCATCTTCCAGGTGTTTGGAGCAGAAATGGCCATGGGGGATTCTCTAGTGCAGCTCTTTCAAAGAGTACTCATTACTTTCACCCTCCTTTCCCCAGTCCCCTATTACTAGTGTTCCAAACTCAGACCCCCAAATTAAAAAGTATTTTACAGCTTGGTGATGATGCCTCAGATTGGAGATATTAATCACCAGGACATGCTCTGAGGGAAGCAAGAATTTGGCAGGACAACTGAAGTCCTCTTTTTGTCTCTCATTTCCCGCTTGGTACAGCGTCCTGGCTTGCTTCTTGGTTCCCCTTTGGGAGGTGATAAATCTGAGTTTTGCTATTGAAGCTGAGCATCTGGTAAGGCTACCCTGTGCTGTTGGTGTCCTCCCTTTCACCCTGTCCCAATGTCACATTGGTAATGATACGGTTTGAGGGATGGAAAAGGGCAGGGAAAAGCCCCATAGGACTCCTGGTAAAGAAGAAGGAAAACAAGGTCGATGAGACCTTTCCTTCTGCATGACAGCTGGCGAGATTAGCCACAATAGCGGGCAGGGATGAGTTTTCTAGCTTCACTCCAAGGGGCTGTCCAGCTACAGGTTCCTTCTTGCGGGGAGAAGCAACGCTTAATCCCAGAGCTTGTCTCCCGCAGCCGTCACCCACCTCTACTCCAAGATCCCATCACCTCGGTGCCCGCTTTGAGGGCGCCCGCTGCCTTCACAGGCTGAGCAGCACTGTCGTGGCACGGGACACCCCTGGGAAAGGTGGAAAAACTAAAATGAAAGGAAAGAAAGAGGAAGAAGATGTTCTCCCAGGCTTCTTCCAGGCGCTGGGCAGGCAGCCGGCTCCCGCGGGCTGGCGGACAGGGAGAGGGGCTGTGCCCAGGCAGCAGCGCGGGCAGTGCCGGCAGCCCGGCAGAGACAGGCAGCCGAGCAGCCCGGGCAGGGCAGGCAGCGCGGGCAGCGCAGGCAGCCCGGGCAGGGGAGGCAGCACAGACAGGGCAGGCAACAAGGCAGGCAGCGCGGGCAGGGCAGGCAGGGCGGGCAAGACAAGCAGAGCGGGCAGCGCAAGGCAGCTTGCGCCGCTCGGGGAGGGCTCTGATTCATCACCCCGTTCAGAGGAGAGGATGGGACGCCGCTAAACTCCCCTTTCTCCCTCCTCCCTTCCCCCTCTCCGAGCAAGCCCCCTCCCCTTCCTCCCCCCTCCACTGCTCTTTCTCTCTCCCCAAGCAGTGAGGCTCGGACAGTGTTCGGCTCCAGAGCTTTATTTTAAGATGATCGGCCAAGGTCTTTGCAGATAGATTTTATCTGAAGTTAAATAGCAGGCGCTTGCCGCTCGCTGGCCAATAAGTCATTTTCAATAGAGACAAATCGCCCTGGACGCTCCAGAGCGCCGGTGCCGCCGCTCCTGCCTGCGCCCCCCGCCGAAGGCGAGCGGGCAGCTCGGGCAGCTCCCTCCTCCTGTAAGTGTCCTGCTCGGCGGAGCCGGAGTGCGGCCGTGTGTGGAGAAGGGGAGGCGAGGGGGGGAGAGCCTGCCAGCCGCCCAGCCGCCCTGACAGTGCCTGCGCCGGATGCACAGCGGCCGCGGGAAACCTCGGTGCGGAACGCGGCGAGGAGATGCGCAGGGGCAGCGGGCTGCGCCGCGGCGCTCAGCCCCTCTAGGCTCGCCCATGGAGCGCCCCGCGGAGCCCCGGCCGCCGTCGGACCCCCCACGCCGTACGTATCCCCGCCGCGCCCCCCCCGCGGTGGCGGGGCTGTCCGCAGGGCGCTGGGACGGAGGAGGGCTGGGACCGGGGATGGGGTCCGCTCCCATCGGGGCGCCCCGGGGCGCGGCTCCGGCCCGGGACAAGGCACGCGCCTCAGGAGCGGTGGAGGGAGGTGGGCTCTTGTGGGTGGTACGCAGAGCCTGCCCGGGCGTCCCAGAGGCGAAGCTCTTCACCTCGGCGTTAGGCGCCAAAGAGCATCCGGAGCCCCGATCCCATCGTCTCCTGCCCCTTCTCCCAGTTCCGCGCCCCTCCGCTCTCCTGCGCGCTGCCGGGGCTCCTTGGCCAATTGCCGGGCCGTTGCCTACCGGGCCCCGCCGAGGGCGTACAGGCAACCAGGGCAGGGCAGGGCTGGCGGTGGCACCCCCGGGCGGCCCCAGCCCATACCACGGGGCTCTCCCAACCAGTAAAAGGACTGAGCGCCGGGGAGTGTTGTTCCCTACAGGCGCCCTGCAGCCAGCCCGGACCGTGCAATCACTTTGCTCTGACGCTGGATTAACTCGATTTTAATCGTTTTTTGTTTCCCCTACCTCCATCCACACACCCCATCTCCTCCTTCTCTCCCGCCCCCCCTTCCCTACACACCTTTCTTCCCCCCTTGTCTCAAGCCTAACCTTGTCTTGTGGTCATGGGGTCTATAATTTCATTTTTGTCTAGGCTGGTGAGAGCTCTGCTTGTTCTGTAAAGTGGATGTCAGGTGGATCTATGTTCTGGAAGGAACAAAGAGGCAGCGAAGGCAGCGCGGGGGAAGTTTGACCGGCGAGGATGCAGGCTGTGTACTGGTACGCGGTCCTTTTGCTGCAGCCCACCCTCTACCTGGTGAGTGCCCCCAGCCCCTCACACGGGTCGGGAAGGGGGGAGCTGGGCGGGTGGGGTCGTTAGTCTGGTGGAGAACGAGCAAACTCACGGCAACTACCGGCGCCCTGCAGCCAGCCCTGCCCCGTCCTCCCTCGGTCTGGCTGGGGCCGGGGCGCGGAGGCGCGGTGGTCGACCGGCAGCTCTCGGTAGGTCGCGGCGGGGGCAGACCCATAGCTTCACCTCCGCGGGGAAGAGGTGCGCCGCCGGGCGAGAGCAGGGTCATGGGCTCCCGGGCCGGGTCCCCCGGTGCTTGCGGGGAGAACCGGAGCGCCGCCGCGGGAGCACCCGCCCAGACTGTGGGCTGAAGGCAACTTTTTGCCCTCTGCTCCCTCCTGGCAGTGGGAGTCCCTCGGAAGAGGACCAACCCCCCGCCCCGTATGCCACTACGGGCGGCACGGTACAGGTGTGCAGGTACTCGGTGACGAGCACAGCTAGTATTTTCCGCGTGAAGTGTCATTGACTTTCGTAGCAAATCTCCTTTAAGATTACCGGGGGAACACGAGTAAACAGCGGCGTTATCTCCTTTCACACACACTTTGTTCCCTCTACGGTCTCAAGGAACAAAAACAAGGCAGGCTGCTCTTTTGCAGCCCGTACCCTCGCTCGCTTGCGATGCGTTAGGCAAGCAAACGCTTGGCGGGAGCTTGTCCCGGTGCCAGCGGGGGAAGGAAAACCCCTTTCTCCAGTAGCGCTACAGGAGGAAGCACCCCGGTGCTCGTGGTGGGGGAGGCGGCTACGGCCCGGCTCCGGCAGCGGCTCCGCGGCCGCCGGGCGCTGCCTGCACTACCGCTCCCTGCGCTGGCGCGGATTTGCCGCCTGGGTGCGCTGCGGCGCAGCACGGCGGAGCGCGGCCAAGCGAGGGGCAGCCAATCCCGAGAGGGCCCGGGTCGGGGGGGGCGAGGGGAGTGAGGGGAGTGGAGGAGGTGAGGGGGAGCGAAGGAGGTGAGGGGGAGCCGGGACGGGCGCGACCCGCTCCCGCTCGACGTGAGTCCCGCCTGGGAACCCCTGTCCTCTCCGGGCGGTGCCACGTCTGCCGCGGGCGCCTCTCCTTCCCGCGAGTTTTATACCCGGGGGTGCGGTGGGGGTGGAGGGGGAAGCGGGGAGAAAAGTGCGTGGCAAATAATCTATCAAAAAGCCGGAGCGAGATCGATACGTCGTGTTAAATTTTAAATGTGTTTGCTGGCAGTTAAACTGCTCTCGACTCATTACAACAACAGTGCTGGATTTATTCTAATGCGCTGCAGTCTGAACAACAAGCGCATTAATTCTCCTTTAATTGTAAACTGGGAGCATTTGAAAACCATTCAGTGTGCAAATTATGCTGATTCAATTACCGTTTAGTTACAGACTTCATTACCTGAATGCTTTTTTTTTTTTTTTTTTTCCCGACGGCTTGGCATTGCAGAGTAAAGGAGACGATTTTCCATTTTCCCTCGAAACAATGCGAAATATGATGCAAAAAAAAAAAAAAAAAAAAAGGGAATTAAAGACAAGCTAGTGGGAGGGGACGCGCTTTTCGCCTGGGCTGCGTGTTCTGCCAAAACACTCGGGGGCGATCCAAAGGATTTCCCTGTCTAACTCGATTCGTCTTTCTGAGTCGATACTTCCACGTTTATGCCAATCTCTCCCTATTTAGGGAGTGACTTTGAAAGTTTGCATTAGGCCATCACGTGTGAATAAACTGTTTATTAGCATCGAAGCATGAAGTTTTGATTAAAGCTTCAATGCGGTGCCACAAACCAGCAAAGTGCAGCACTTTGTTGTGCCTATCCATGTGTGTGCGCCGCTCTGTGTGGACTAGAGCAGTGTCAATTCAGAATTAAATTTTCAGTACCCAACCTTTTAGAAAGGGCAAATAAAATGGCAGCACAACCCGCTTCCTATCGGGTTTGTCAACAAATCATTTTTGAGAGGGGTTAATAATATAGGGGAGAGGGAAAATAGCATGTTTCCTCTTTGCCTAAACCAGCCGTTGTTCAGTGATAGTGAACAGGCGCAGCGAGGTTGGGCTGCCTCGAAGTTACTCATTTACAGCCACTCACTAGTTTGTAATTTCTCTTCACCCAGCAAACCACTGCTGTTCCTCCCCCCACCCCCCGCCCCTCACCTTTAAACCTCTTCTCAGTCTTGGAAGAAAAGTGCTGCTTCTTTTCTCTCCCTTTTTAATAGCGCCATGTGCCGTCCAGCCTTATTGCCTGAAATTTATAGAGGTCATGGCCGACCAGAACGAGGAGGAATTTTGCTGGGGTAGAGAAGGTTCGCCATATTATGTTTATTGATAAGAACAGTAGTTAGCCTCTGTGAGACAGGCGTTTTCTCCTTATTTCGAGCTGTGTGGTGTATTGAAAATGTTATATTTGATATGCAGTGGAAGTGTGTTTCCTTTGGCCTAAATGGATAATATAGTGCTTATTTGGTAGAGTTAGGAGTTAATCTTTAAAGGATTGAAGTAATTTTCTATCTTTACATTTAGAGAGCTGCAGAAAGTGTTCAAACAGCTACACTCGGTATTATTTACCACGATACTCCACCACTATTCTTTCGGAAACATCTTTGTCTTATTCCAGTGTATAATGTTTTCTTAACAAACAGTGCTGTGCCGAACTCATAATCTTCATTAAGCAAGCACGTAAATATTAAGAAAGAAAAAAAACACCCGGAGATCGTACAGTCTTCTAGGTTTGAGCTCTATTTGTATATAAGGACACCTGGGTTTTATACCCATTCCCTTTAAGAAAACCTTCTCGTTTAATTCCTGCCTAGTTGCCGGTGAATTTCCAGTCCCACACCACAGGACGATAAAACGCCAGGATGTTTCTCTGTTTTTTTTTTTTTTTTTTTTTTTTTTTTCCTGGGTGGAAACAACACGCTGTAGAAGCGACTACAAAACGAGCAGGCTTCTGGCAAAGACGGCAAGGCTCCTAACTAGTTATTTCTTACTGGGACAGGTCAAGCGTGGCCCCAGAGGAGGAGGCAGATCGCGTCCGTACCGGCTCAGGAGACCCGTGGGGCTGGCGAGGACCGGCGGGCCGGCGTCTCCCGGCGCTGCCGGGCGCTCACCCCGTCCTGCCGCTTCCCGGCCGCCCGCCGAATCCTGCGCCCCCTCTCAAGCAAACTCAGGGCGCCAGGAGCAAAAATGCCTTGCAGATTGTGAGATTTTTGCCACCTCCCTCCCCCACCCCCCCAACATGTTCACAGGCTCTGCTTTTACATGCTCTAGGGAGAACTTCCCGCACGGTAGGAGCAAAGAATGATAACACGCGTCTGCTTTGCTGGGATCACCCCGGGTTGGAGGAGATCACTACTTAGCTACTCTTTACCCGGAGTAGCGGGTACGGAACCAAAACCGGTCGGAGTTTTGTTTTGCATGCTGCTAGGGTAAGGATCCCTCCCCCTTCAGCCCCTCGGCTTGTCGTCTTTTCCCAGCAAAGCGCTTCTTTCACCGATGTGTGTGTAAATGAGGATATACACCAGAGCTGAGTGGCGGAGCGTTTTAACTCCGTGCAGAATTTAAACAGTGCAAAAGCAAATAGGGGGGCGGGGGGGTGATTTCTCACTCCCTGACGAGGGCTGCGAGCGAGCAGGTTGTTTCGTTGGAGGGGGGGGAGCTTCTCTGCGCGGCGCTTTGTCAGCGTAAGTGCAACCGCGGGGCTCCCGGGGCACCCTGTTATACAGGGCGATGGCATTGACAGAGGGGCTTGGAAACAGCCTGCTGACCTCCTCCCCGTGCCGGGCCGGGATTTTAAGGTCTGTTCCACACCGTCACTGTAGTTTGGAAGCCTCCTGACAGTCGAGCGGAGCTTTCCTGCAAAAACATCGTGAATAATAGAGGTTTAAAATTGCCCTCAGCGGTGGCACTCTTGGCACGGTATTTGCTGAGGGGGTAAAAAGGAGGTTAGTGGCTCCAGAGTTTGTGTACATTTAATTTCGCTCTGTGTCGCACTGTTTGCGGTCATTTCACCCCGGTTAATGAAAGCTATGGAGAACGTGAAGAGATATCACGTGCCGGCGAAGATAAGTTGATTTTTTTTTCTTCTTTCTTTTTAAAGATAGCTGCTGATTGTGTCCTACTTTGTCGTGGGAGGAAAAAAGTGTCTATAGGCTGCGAAGATAAAAGAAAACAAAAAATAAAACCAAAAGAGAAACAAGGCATTGTCCGATCATAATCATCAGACACAGTATTTTGTCAGAGGCATTTGGTGCTGAAAGCATTCAGGTTTTGCTTTTTTTTTTTCCCCCCAAACAAGAGACTTCTTGCAATTTTCAATTTGACGTCGAAAGGGGGGTGGGCAGGGAGGGGAGGCGAGAAGAGGGGGGAAGCGTTTGGCACGAAGAGAAAGAAGTGGCTTTTTGTGCGAAACAGTTCACGTAGCCTTGAGAACATCCCCCTCCCTCTTTCTAAAGGAGTTTGAGAGACGCTTTCGCGGTGGTGTAGGGGGAATAATTACCCTTTCGGAAGGTAAGGCACGGTGAATAGCAGCCGGACTCGGATTTCGTGTAGGCGGAAACAAACTTATCTGCGTCTTTTTTTTTTTTGTCCTTTCTTTTTTTTTTTTAATTTTTAAATTTATATATATATATACATATATTTTTAATATGAAGTGACGGACGGTGCATTCTTTCTTTTCTGGGGTTCCTTCTTTCCTAACCACCAGGGACCTGTGCTAGCAGTTTAAGAAAAGGTTTCTCCGCACTGAAATTTCTTTTTTTTTTTTTTTTTTTTTTTTTTTTCCTGGTGCTTAGTACACACTATTTTCCCTTCTCAAATCGCTGGAGAAAGCAGTCTGGAACAGATTTGACCTGTTAGGGAGGCACCTGAATATAATCCAACATCCTGCCTCTCTTTGACTAGCCATATCTTCCAAGTCTGTACCTAGAGGTATCCATTTTAAGCCCTTTAATTTTTTCCTGCATCTTTAACCCGCCATTTTAATTAACAAAAAGCCAATTTCCCAGTCGTCTTGGAAAGTGTGGAGAAGCAGGTTAAGAAACCAATTGCTTGGAATAGCCATTACTTGGACAAAATGAATGTGTGAGCCATCCTTTTCTCCCTGGGATTGGCTTCTGTTCTCCCGAATGGGTTTGGGTGAAGTTATGCTGTGATTTATCAGATAGTTTAGCTCCCAACTCGCTTGTCTTGTAAGTCAGCATTAAGCCACCTCCTGGGTGCTTTGTAAATACAGCTTTAGCATTTTTTTCATGCAGTAGATTGACATGTTGACGATTCTGCTGTAAGGAATGTGACAATAAAGTGGAAAACCAAAGCCTGGCAAGTACTTCATCAAGGATAAAAAGGTTCTGCTGTAAGGATGTCACTCAATTTATTGTGAAAGTCGAATGAATTACGTTTAATGAAAGTGCTCCCCAGATGAATATTACCAGCAATTTCCTGAGTTGGCTCTGTCAGATTGATATGAGGAAATGCCAACCCATATCAAAAAAGATCTCCAATCTCAATTACTATGCAAGCTTTCGAAGAGCTCCTTTTTATTGATATGATATATATTGGCGGGTCCTCAATGCTGTGGAAACTGCTCTCTGTTCAACAGGGCAGCATATTTCCCAGTTTATTGCTTAACCCTACGTTTTTCTGACTGTTGTTTAAACTTCTGTAAGTGCCCTTCTTTTGGAGGGGAAACCACCTATCATCCTCTTGCCCTTTCTGTGAACTAGAGAGACTGAAGTTGTGTGTCTAGCAGAGAACAAGGGCGATGCTCATTGTAGGACGTTTGTTCAGCCAGAGTGGACAAAGTCGAAGGTCAAGAGAAATGACTCAGATGAGACAATGGCTTTGGATCCCCTAATTTTCAGTGTATTTCTGGGCGACAGTCCAGGCACGGTAATACTTGTCACGACTAGCAATCCCAATATTCCCGCCCTTTCTTCCTCATTCCTCTAGGGCTTCTTTGGGCAAATTAGAAATTCACTAAACCCGGGAAGAGAGTGAAAAGCTCTTATGTCGCCTCATCTGCATAAGAATTGACTTTGTGAGAGGGTTTTCTGTTCTATTTTAACTACTATGACACCAGTCGCTGTTTAGGAGTACAGCTTCTTTTCCCAGAATCCGTCTTGCTGGGCTTGTTTGTAACTTAAGGAGGGATTCGGTCAGCTTTCTTCTACCACTTCCCCCTTCTCTTTCAACTTTGAAATCGAAGAGGAGAGAGAAAGAGATGGTATCGAAGGACATCCGGGAGGTGCTTGCTACTCTGCAGCAGGACGGGGACATGGACACCTTCACACGTTGAGCTGCGCTCCCTGCATGCAGCATTAAAGAGGAAGCAGAGAGAGCTTGTCCTCGTCACAAGTTAGTCTGGGTTACCATTTTCCTGTTCGTTACTGAATCCGCGTCTAAAAGTTTATTCAATGCACGATTAGTCCACGTGATTTTTTTTTTTCTTTTAAGTGGATGTTTTCCCCCTCTGTCGGAGATGCTGAACGGATTGCTGTGGAAGACTAGTGCAAGCACTGCGGGGATAGCGGACAAGGACTCGCAGGCAGACTGGGACAAGGCTGACTTAGAGCCGTCCCGCTCCGCGCTGCCGCCCAGCGCCCAGCCGTCCCTGCCCGGGGCTACCGCTCTCTCTTCGGCCACCCCTGTGCAGCACCTCGGAGAGCTCCAGGACGAGGCTGGACGCGGAGGCGGCAGCACCGCGGACAGCGCCCGGCCCCGCTCCGCTCCCCGGCCCAGCGTGGGCGCCGTTCCCTTGGCAGTGGGTGCTGGGGACCACGCGGGCCCCGCGGAACTCCTCTGTCATAGGCACCCTGTCCAGGAAATACAGGGGCAGACAAGCAGGTCGATGTATTTACTGTTGCTGCTAACTGGTTTTCTTTTAGTGGCTAAGCAGCTGCTTTGCTTTCTGGGGAAAAACTGACCAGAGGGGCATGACATGAGTGTTGAGGGGAACAGAGATGGAATCTTGGATTTTGTTGTCTAAGATCCCCAGCAGAATTAGTCTGGGGATCAGGAAGGCTCTTCTGGGATGCTCAGGTCTGCCCCATTCTATCCCAGGACGACAGCATCCTCTCCTTTTGGAGAGAGACCAGAGACATTTGAGAGCATCAGAGTCAAAATGGACTGGCACTGAGGTGTGCGGGCAGGGAGTGGTTAGTTAATAATGACACTTCCTAACCCCTGGGTCGTTTTATGTCATTTTTGGGGTGGCATCTGTGATGGATAGCCAGATCTTGCACTCTTCACTTGCTTGTGTCCCGACAGCCAGTGTTTGGAGTATCTCCCAGCTCCCTCCTTGCTTTCAAGAGGAGATAATAACAGGGAAGCGCCTCCACCCCTGTAAATCCCCGCTCACTAATTGACAGAGCTGTCCTCTAGAGGTCTGCTGCCTGAAAAGCACTAATCAATGTAACACTGACTTTTGACAAGGCAGGTGTAAGTACATGACTGATGTAGAGTCCTTCAATAAAGGAATGTGATGGGAATTTACTGGGCTGAGAGGAAGAACAACCCACAATCTCCACCAACCCTTCAGATAAAACCATAAGCTGTTTACTCATGATCCATATTCTCCCATGGATATCAGTAGCAGTTGTGATGCTTTTGCTAGATGTGAACATTTTCCAGTCCCTTTTGATTACACCATGTCCCCATGGGTGATGCCTGGAAACTGTATTGTCTGCTTCAGAGATTTTGCTTTTATCTTCCAAATGCCACCCTCATTAATGTCAGTGTCTTGCAGTCCAACTAGTGACAAATGTCTCAGGGGCGTCCATCTGCCTTACACTCTGCATCCATCTCTCCAGTTGCCCCGTTTTTTCCTCTCCAAGGAGTGGTTTGGTAATATTTTCTTCCTTTCCCCCTCTGTCTGCTCTAAAATGATTTCTCCACTACTTGGTCTCTGTCCTGTCCATTTATGTGTTATTTTTCCCAGTGCTCGCTGGGGTATCACCTCTCCTGTTCATCTGCTTCATCACTTCAATGACAGGTTGACCAGTGCATGGAGAGATAATCTGCTCTTTCCACATCTGCAGATTGTTGAAGGAGGAGAAATTAGGGTTTTTTTGTTTCCTGTGGGCCTACCAAAGGATAATGATACTAGTGATACTAGTGCCCTGCTTTCCTCAAATTTCAATTTCTAATCCAGACTTGATGCAAAAACTAAAAAACAAAGAGCTTTGTTGTTTCTTTGTGTGTGTAGCCTGGTTGTTTCCTATTCTATCCTGTGTGTTTGTTATCATTCTGTGTTGCTGTGTTGTGGGTTTTCCTTTTTTTTTTTTTTTTTTTCCCTGAACTTTTGAAAAACTGATAAGTAAAATACACATGTTATTTCTTTGTATGTTTCCTTAAACTTTGGTGGTAGCTGAACAGGATCCCTAGGCCCAGAAGACTCCTTTTAGCAGCAGAGCTGACAGCCAAAATAATATCAGGAAAAAAGTGAGCTTGTAGCCTCAGTTCTTGGAACTACCTGTAATTAAAATATGACGCACATATACAGTTTTATATATATATATTTTATATATGTATAAATTAGATATACTAAATTTATCTATGCAATACAGCATCCTTGGTTGAAAAACAGAAGATGCTATAATGCATACCTTCCTATTTAGAACATTTGACGCTTTGGTTCAGAAATCCCTGTACTTATTGGTGATTTCTGACAATTCCTGTAGTTTTGGTTCTGGTCCTATGAACATATTGATTCTGCCTGATACTGCATACTTATGTCAGAAATAACATAAGTAACATTAGAGATCATTAATGACTAGCATTTGAGGTTGTGCAAAAGAAGGTATGGATTTATAATAGCAATAATATTAAAGCTGTGTCCTCATGGTTGTTTCACAGTTAATAGAAATATTGTAAAATATTTATCTCTTTAAAATCAAAATGTTAGTCTGTAATTTGACTTTAATTTAAAGTAATTTATGTTGTCACTTTCTTCAGCTACTTTGTATTACATACAGAGTTTTTTCGTTATGTTGACATGGGGAATGCTTTGAACCTTGAGAAGATTTTGTAAGCAATATTGCAAGGTAAAACATAGCAATAATACTGTAGCTTTATAGAAGACAATTGCTGAGTGAACAGGTCTTCAAAGAGCAGGGAAATACGGAGTACGAGTACAGAGATGTGACATAAAAGGTGTGCATAATAAACAGTACATCAAAACCTTAACCATTAAAAAAGTTGGGCTCCATCCTGCTGCCTTCATCTGTAATGGATATTTCCTTAATGAGGCCCACAATTTCATATTCCTAGTTATTTCTTCTCCCTGCTTCCACAAACAATTCCATTTGCTTAATTGACTTGCTTTCAGTAGATGGTACTGTAGTACATGCTGCCAAACAAGGTGCAAGAGTATGACTCTTTAGTAACCGTACTTTCTAATATCTGAATTATAAGTTGTTGGGATTTTGAGCAGCTACTTGCACAAAGGATGTCCTTAGCTGCAACGGAGCCATTTCTGTGGTTGGTCACTTGGAGGGAGTAAGGAATGACATCGTCTGGCCCTAGTGCTCTCTGTGAGTTGTCTGCTCTACCTTTATCTTCTCTCTACCAAATCAAATGGCGGTACCTCTTGCTGTGTGCTTCCTTGCTCTGTGGCTTTGCTGGCTCTACTAGCACTAGTCACTGGAATCTTGAGTATATCAGATTGTAGCTTGTGTTTGCATCTTAAATGTACAGAATATTTGCTAGCTAGATCTAGCCTTGGAAAAATTATGGGGTGGATTAGCAGATTGCAATGATATGGTTCAGTCTTTTGGTGTAATGGAATCCAAATTAATATGGAAATGTGTGACTAAACACATTAGAGGAGGTATGAGTGCTGCTTTTATTCTTCATGATTCATAAAATATTCTGAAATTGTGGGGTTGTAGCAAACACTTCAGAGTATATGCCAATTACTACTTTTTAGAAGAAAAACACAAGCTTAACTGAAGTCAGGAGGCTTGCTCACATACACTTCAGTGCTTTACTGAACTAGAACCACAAGAAAGTGAATGCACTATGGTTTTTGCATTTCAGTTTTTAGAATATATAATTATTTCTTCCATGCCAGAAAAGATCACACATCCACCACACATATATATTTTTATAAATGTCACAAAGCAATGTTTTTACCAACAACTTGTTGAGTTTACCTCTGGGCTACTTAGGATATATTACAGTATTATGGTTATAAGCAAGCATTAAACTACCTACCATCCCTTATCCTAAACATATTTTATTTATTATTATAGGATAATAATTAATTCAATATTACAAAAATTATCCATGAATTATTGGATAAGCTTTTTTTTTTCTTAACTCTGATTTGTGACTTATTTCTGAATACTGATTCAGCTTCTGAAGAAATAGTTTGCAAAATATTTTTAACTTATTTGACTTTTTTTTTTTAATTATTTTTTAAGTATTCAGGCACCACTACTTACTTTTTTTTCTAGAATCACAGAGGTCTAAATGGTGGCATATCTGAGAAAGCCATGTGTGTAGCCTGCATGCACTATTATATCTGTGCTCTAGATCTGTGCTCTGTAGCTCTAACTGCTACTGGTTTACATTTTTTACATATCACTGCAGATTCTTTTTGTCCTTTCAGAAGAAACATGTACTTGAATGATGACCATGCAAGGCAAAAAATGTACCTTTATTTGTTCTTCCACAAAAAATTTGCATGTTGATTCAAGACCATTCAGACCCATGAAAACTTTGCCATTGATTTCTCTGGTCATAAAGCAAGGTCGTTAGCTTGATAAATATTTCTGTTTTCATAAGGTGGGTGGGAATGACATTTCATTCCCTTTTAGCATGAATTGCTTTGTGTGAATTGGCTATTCATAGTACAGGAAGGAAGAAGTAATCATTTCTAATACATGTGAAAGAATATGTGTATATGGCTATGTGGTATTCACAGCCTTTGGTCTGAGCAACTTGGTCTCCCATGAAGTTAAGAAGAGCTGAGTGGTCTCTATATAATTTCATTTCTGGCATTGTTTCTGTCACTGTGGTATACTTTAGTAAACTTACTGAGAAGGTTGTCCTTCCTTCAGTCTGCCATCAGACCCTTCCTTTAGATCCAAGTCCTTTTGTCCACTGGCAGAACAGCTCAATGGCTACAGTGCTCCTTCACCTTGAGTAATGACTATGTGATTTGTCCCTGAGCTTTTCTGTGTTGTTTTATCCAAGTGGCACAGTATTAGTGATCTATGCCTGACAAAAAAATAAAGCTGTGCTGCCCACAGTTATAGGTAGATGATTTCCTTTAGCTCAACAGGTGGAGCTGTGACTTTGCAAGCCTGTTGATCCAGGTTAAAATTCAGCTATATGGGCAGGTCCTTTACTCAATTTTGCTAGACTTGCACCTACATTTCCATTGTTCGTGGAAAGTTTTTAACCTCCTGACTTGTAAAATACTTCAGGTAATGAGAGACATACGCGCTCACGTATTCATCAGGAAAAGATTTTCATCGGTGGGAATGTGATGGTGTTAGGGGGCTGCTATAGATTTTTTTTTTCTACCCCAACTCTGCATATTAATAGAGAAATTAGACTGAGTCTAAGACAACAGTTCCACTTAGCCCTTTTTGAGTATGGTCCACCTTGCATGATTGATTTAAGATTAATCCCTGAATTCTAGGAATTTTCTGTGACCTGCCTTTCTCAAAGACTGTAGAAATATTTGGGATAATTATGTCTTCAGCATATTTAGAAAAGGCTAGGTACAGTGGATTTTTGTTAACTTACATAAAAATAGCAAACTCATTGCTTGTATATCCCATAATTCTGATTTCATAGACTGCCTGCATCTCTTATGGTCCATGGTCCATGTTGTCCTTTTTTCCTTGTTTTAACTGCAGGTGTTCATGTGGTGGTTGGAGTAATGTTCTGTGCTGGGAAAACATACCATGGAAAAACAGGGGAGTGGCTTGAAATGACTTGGGACAATAGTATGAGGATTGACCTATAAAAGTTTTTGCTCCTCAGGAGGTTTCAATTCTCCTGTATTCTCATCGACTTATATTCATTTTTTTCATCATACACCTCTGTAAACTTGTTTTGTTTGATGAATATTTAGAGAAGGATTGTTTCCACATGGATTTGTGCATCCCTTGGTAAGTCAGTGATTCAAACACAACACTGGATGTTCATTAATCACATCAGAAGTGTTCCTGATACTACATTTACATGGCAAAGTTAACTAGGGAACAAAGACAGTAACAGCTGAAGATTTCAAGTCATAAAATATGCTGAAAACATTTACTGAATACTTATGAATAAAAAAAGCAGAAATCAAAATGGAATAGGCTATTTCATGAACAGAAATGTAGGCTAAATTAATCAAATAAATTGTTTGCTATTAATAACGTGACCAGCTACAGTCAGGCTCCAATAAATATGCCCAGTGGGGATGGAAAATCTACCCAACTGAAATTGCATTGATAAATTTATCCTAGTTTCCAGGGCCTTCTGAGTACGTATTTAGGAAACAAAAGCTGTCATAAAGATAGCCTGACAGAAAATGGATGCAACTTTTTTTTTTTTTTTTTTTTTTTAATTGAGATAGTTCTCTTTGACAATGGGAATAATTTTCAGGTTACTTAAGGATGTTAAATCTACCCCTGCTTAGGTGGAAATTTTTTAGTGGAAATGTCAGCATAAAAGTGATATCCAATGGTTATAAAAATAACCTTGAGGTTATACTCCTTTTTTGTTTGTTTGTGGGTGTTTATTTATTTATTTATTTATTTTAATGATAGGCAAACATGATATGAGAGCTACCTTTTTTAAAAATTACATGGTCTGACCTGTTTAGTACCTGAGGAATGTTTGCTGTGGTCAGCTCTGCTTTTGCTAGAGGACTCTTTGGGAATGGTAGAGAAGCATATTATTAGGTCTCATGCCTGAAGTAACAGGAGGTTCACATCTAACGAAATCCTGTCGATTCTAAAATATGAGAGTGACTGACATTGCATAGAAATAAGTATAGTAATCAAAAGGCAATCCCAGTGAAACAAAATCAAAACAAAATCTCACAGAAAACAGAATTTGAATAAAGACTCCCCCTGTCACAATTGCTTAGCTTTCACAGCCTGTTCTCCTTTGATGTTTGCTACTGCAAGTTTGTCTCATCTAAGCCTGGACCTCTTTTTCATTCTTGGCTACTTAAGAATCATTTGCACAGCACCTGGTGTTATTAGTGGCTGAGTCGGTGTTACTCACAAACCTAAGACTCCAACTTCAGTCATAGGCTTGGTTCAAGGATGAACTGTTCACTTAGGTTTTTTTTTTCTAATACAGTATTACTGCCATTAAGGACAGTAAAGAAACATGGCAAATGTCGAATGAAGGGACTATTAAGAAAGTTTCTCTTACATGCAATATTCTTTATTATTAATCTTTATTGTCCTCTATCACAACATCTAGCTTTAATTGGTTAACTACTTCATATTCAATTACTTTATAATCACTTCACATCAGCCATGCACTCAAGCTCTGGCTTTTGTTTGTGTGGTGATTTCAGTTCATGACACTCTAAATATCATCTCTGGACATTTTTCAATGTGCCTGTCCTCGCTGTGCAGTACCTTTTCCATGGCTGACATGTCAGACCATAGCAGTCTTCTTTTGATCATCCTGGGCTTGCTGTCAGCTCCAGTCACACATTCAAGCATCCTATTAGTCACTTGTAAGAAGCTAACAACATGCAGCTAAGCTCTGCTCCCAGATAAATGACTGCGCTTCACATTCAGAATTAGTATCAGCTGTGATAGTTAGACTTCTGGGTTATTTTTGAGCTTAAATGCCTAAAATACCGTAACTTCTCTAGTAATTATGCTCTTGACTCACAGAGGCACATGAAAGCAAAAAAATAGGGCAGCAATGGCCATTGGGAAGTAGTCCCAGCTGGGTCTGTAACACCCCAGACTTACAAAAGTTATGGTAAATTCACAGGACTTCTCAACTCTCCTTTTCCTTTGTCCCCCATCCACACTTTTCTCATCAATCCAGTGTCTGAAGCTTTTGCTGTGGATTTAAGAGATTAAATTACTTCCTGTGCTTCGGGAATTCTGAGGTAGTTGCTTTAATGACAGCCCAGTGGGGAGTTTTCTTGATTTTGCTTCTTCGTTTTATTCTGCTTGGTTTAATGCACTCAGGTACTCCTTCACTCAGGAAACAGGATCTCCTCATAGGTAAGTTCTGAGACGTTTGTAGTTTTAAGTCTTTCTCAATTGTCCCTACATGTATGAGTTTGTTCATAGTGGAAGCATTTCAAATTTTGAGAGCCCTATATCAGAAAAAAACCTTTACTCTGATGTGAAATAAATTATTAAACCAGAAAGCTGAAATTTTGTTGCCTTACCAACTTGATCCATTGGGCATATTAGCAACATATTAGCCCAATTTTAGGAGCAGTTTGTGCTTTGGAAATGTCAGAAAGTGTTTAAGTTAATTCCTTTTCTTCCTCTGGTTGCCAAGTTTGGATTGTTCACTAGATTCTGTGAATTTTGTTTTCAGAAAACATCTCCCAGCAGGGATCTGTGAGTATCTAATTTCAGGTTATGAACTCTAACAGGTCCTTGGGACAGAGAGAGTGAGCACTTCATTGTAGTGATTAGAGGCACCTTCGGGATCTAGCCTGGATGATCTTTCAAAATTGCTAATACTAAGCATAAGCAGTTTTGTGCTTCCCTGTTTTTAATCTGCTTGCTGGACCTCTTTTATTTTCACAGCTACATCCAAGTCCAACTCTTGTCTTTAAGTTTAAAAAAAAGCCAACCTGTCAGTCTGTCATAGTGCAGTTAATTACTTCTAGAAAGCTGTTTATGTACCCAAGATTCTGAAGGCTTTTTTTTTTTTTTTTTTTTTCTGAAGAACACTACTCATGGTTAGCTGTGGTGTATATTGTTAACTTGAAACAAGTTACCAATTTGCAGGCCACTACTCTCACTCCCTGTCCGTTATTTTTAAGCTTATGATTAGCTTTCTTTAAAGATTTGTATCTATCATTCCCTATAAAAATGCATCAGCAAACTACTGCATGCTCTCTTTATGTCTAGCCACCTCTTCCTCCTCAGTGCATCAAGAGGCATTGTCAGCACAAGGACAGGATAACTTGCCCTCAACACCTTATGTTATTGGTCTAGGACATCAGGAACAAGGATTTCAGGGATGTTCTAGCTTGATGCATCCAGCTCTTTGGGCTGAAGAAAGCATGCTCTGCTTTGCAGAGCTGAAACATGTATAGGTTATTCCACGCAAATAGCTATGAGGGTTCAAACAGTTAAATAATATTAGTGATTTTTAGCTGTGAAAGCTGAGATACATCTGGGAAAAAGTAGTTAAGAATTGAGATTTAAAACACCCAACAAACTAGACTGGCTTTGAATAGGCGTTTCAGGAATTGTAAAAATTATATACCTGAGAAAAGGCCATGCCCTACCACATTTCAAAGGTTTTTCTTTCTCCAAAAAGGCAACATTAAGTCTTCTCAAAGAAGAACTGTGAGTTTTTTTATTTTTCTTTCCTTTATTTATTTTTTTTTTCCAAGTAAGGTATATTTTTCTGTAATCTTTTTCCCTAAACCATTTTGTGTTAAACTTTCCACAAAGACTAAATAACGACTGAGGCAGATACCTTGCAGGGAAAATTTTACTCCAAGTGGCAAGAGTTCAGCAAACTTATAAGCAACTGAAAAAAGGTCTTATTATGGGAAGTTTCAGGCAACCTTAATCATAGCCATTGCTACCAGAACCACCTATAATTTATAGACTCATGTACCTTCTTAGGTGTTCTGTGTGACAGTACTTTCCAAAATGTTGTTATCCTATAAATACATTTTGTGTTTTTTTTTTTTTTTTGTTTTTTTTTTTTTAATCATTGTACTTTGGAGAAGCTTAAAGTGTTAAATAGAATGGTTAGAAGAATGCAGTTATTGTTATAATTTATAATTTATAATTTCTTTATTACACTATCTACTGTGTAGTGATTATAGACTAGACTTCTAGTAATAACTTTTTCATGATCAGGTGCTTAGAAAGGGCAGAGGGAAGACTGGGTTGTAATGGATTTTTATTTTTTTTTAAATTAAAAGTGGAAGATAGCTACATTTGGTACACACAGAATGAAAAAAGCTGTTCTTTAAATACTTAAATGTGCAGATTGTATCAAATTATGCATAACTTTAATTATTTTCTAAATACGCTGTTCTAGAAGTATAGACATTATAGTCTTGTTGGTCCTGAAGAGTGTGACATATTTCTTTTCAAATAAGGCTTTTTCACTCTGTGATCTCTTTATGGGTGGACCTTTTAAATCTGTACAACTGAAACATGTACCTTATTACAGTAGCTCAAAAATAATTGTTGGTCAGTTTGTACAGAAACAGCTAAGGGACAAAAGAAACAGTCTCTTGTTATTCTTATTTCTTAATCTTAAAACTAAGGAGATTTTTCAACTGGTAAATTAAAATAGATCACCAGTGCGACCAGATTGGGGTGAAGGGTACTGGTAGCATGATTAAGAAAGTCTTGCTTCATTGCAGGCTACATGTGACCTTGGGAAAGCTCAGTTATGCCTTGGGACAAAAAAATTAATGTTTCATTTTGTAGCAGTACCATCTTTCACCTTTATATGGATTTAAAAATGTAAATAAAATTGCTTTCTGTCAATGGTATATGTGAAGGTCACAGTCATATTCACCATGAGAAGTCAAACTGAACTGCCATTTGATCCATCATTTGTTCAGTAGATAACAATGCATTCTATTCATTTCCAGTAATCTAACTTGTAAGCATTTTATAGCCTATATTTTATGCCTAGTTGCTAAAAAGCAAAAACTAAACCTTTCCGCACTTCATTGCAGATTTATTTACAGAATAACTGTGTATCATATAGAGAAGTTTTTTAGAATGCTAGGACATCTTGTATTACAGTCATACTTGCAAAAATGGCAAGACTTGGGTACTATAAAAGATAGGAGGAATGACTAGGAAAAGAGTTCAAGGAGTCTGATAGTTCTAACATTTTTGTGTTTATCTCATGCAATTATCTCACAGATCATCTTTGTGGCAGCTTTGGCATAAGTTGTATTCTTCTAAAATTGAAAACAAACAGAAGCTGCTGTGCCTGCTGTTTAGAGGTGGGGATGGATAAAAACAGTTTGAATTTAGATGACATGGTATAAATGGGATTTTTCTAGTTTTGGCAATGCAAGACCTGGGAATAAGTATGAGGCGTGTTTGCCACAATACAGACTACCCAGGTGCCTGCAGATTTCTCTCTGGATATCTGGAACATTTGTTGGCCAGAGCTTCAGCCGGTATCAAGTCCGGATGGTTCCCTTAATCTGACCATATGTGACTACACATACCTTCTGCTGTTGCTTCCTCTCTTGACTAGCAGACCAATTGTTCTGAAAGTGTGTAAGCTGTCATGCTTTGAGACAGAAACAAATCATTAAATGTGAAGTGTTAGCGGGAGACTTTCCTACATGCAACTAAGTCTGCATTTGCTCAGTACAAATAAATAAGATATTCCTTTCACTGGAATGTGAACAATACTTTATTCTTAAGTGTTTCTCTGCTGCATTATTAAGAGCTTCCTTAGAAACGACTGATAATGGCCATGGGTAGAATCAGGACACCAAGTGAACTGATTTGGTTACTGCTTTGTTTCTGTATTAAGAGATTATCTCTACCTGTGAACTGGTGAAAGTTTGTTAGAATATTGGATGTTACAAATGCATTCAGGCAACAGAATTTTGTCAGAAACGACTTCCCAAACTCATGGACATTCATGGGTATTTAACAAGATCTGACTTGTAGTATTAAGCGAAGACACTGGGGCCTAAATTTTTACAAAAATACTTGTAAGTCTTCTGTGGTGGGATTTCATACAGCTTCTTATATTAGCAACAGAAGGAGCTGTCACTGTGACTAGTAGTGGAGAATTCTGCATCTTTCATAAAGTAGAAGAGATGTCTGTAAAAAATTACTGTAGAGAAATGTTTGTAGCTCTTGCTTAAAACACAACCAAACAGCCAAGTGCAGACAATTATGTGCTTGGTTAGCCTGTCTTTTGAGCTACTGGGACATGAAGCATTCCTAATCCTGAACATAACTAGTCAAGTTAGGAATAACAGTATTTGAGCTAAGAAGTCCTACCTCTTGGATGGACTATTAGTATGGGTGTAGCTGTGCACAAATGTATTATAAAAGGCTTGGAGGTTGCTCACATGCAGGCAAAGACATGCTGTAATTAACCACACAGATACATTCTTGGTGAGTTCTGTCCTCAGTCTCAGCATAAATGAACAAGATTAATATTGTAGCTGAAACACAGGAGTAGAAGATGCATTTTCTTGAAATTGTCTCATCCTTCCTCTTGTCAACTGCTTTTCCTGATCTTTGCTTACAAAGGTATTTCTAGGTTCAATAAGGAATATGAGGGAAACGTTTATTTGTAGTATTCACAGTAAGTCTCAGCTTGAAGGAAAATATGTGAAAGCAAGACATGAGTCTAAAGGAAATGGTTCTTGTGTTTATTAACCAAGAGGGAATATTTTTCAGAATGGATGTGTTTAAAAGGAGTCTCCTTTTAAGCTCAATGAGATCTAAGAATATTTGCTGACTATAATCAAGATTACTACATGGTTTGGAGAAGTAAAGCTTGTTTTGATTTTTTTTCTTTTTCTTTTGCCTTTTTATGTCAGCCCTTTGAGGAAAATTACAAGCAGAAGAGAGCCTTAAGGGTTATAGACTGTACTCTCAACGTGTTATCAAAAGCAGTAAATGTGGGTAGGAAAAGTATAGTAGTTGTGTATACTAGACATAGTCTGATGTGAAGCCCATCGATGAAATAACTGGGCATTTTTCCCACTACCTACAGGGAAGTTTAACAATGTTTCCCACCCAAAGATTTTTGAGCTTTGTAAAAAGTAAAAAAACCCCAATCCTCTCCATCCCCAACAAAAAAAAACCTCACAACAAACAAACAAAAAATCAGAAGTGCAGGGGAGTAAAAGGTGCTACCCATTTTGGTCACCTCTATGTATGTTTGTTTGTTTGTTTTTTCAACTCTAGACACCTACATCACTTGTCTGACTGATACAACATAAGGGCACTGGTGGTGAAGTTGGAGGTGGAAAGCAGATCTCTGCAAGTCACGCTCTAACCAATGGCACTCAACATAAGCAATAATGCAGGACATCATGCTACAGTTGCCACGTCTATGTGTGAGGCAGTTGTCCTATCTGCCATAAATAAGGACATCCATATATAAATAGGAAGATTTCACCAGTTCAGAACAATTAATTGCATGAAAGCTCAACACATTACCTCTTTAGTTGAAGTTGCAGACGTTATGAAAAAATAAAACAGTAAGGAAGAAATAGAAGAAAAATCTATTGATTTATCAGTAATTGATTTTTTTTTTTTTTTTTTTTTAATAACCTCATGAATCCTGCTCTCATTATGCCATCTCAGATTGAGGTTTTGGGATATTATGGGTTTTTGTAACTAACTGATCTGTAATAAAAGCCCCAGAGCAGAGAAGTATGACTCAGAAAAGGATTTAAAAGCACCAAGAAAACCTGAACTCCTCACGGTGCCTTAGAAAACCACTCGTAGCTCATCATCATTGACAGAGGCCTGACAGAAAAATGGGGAACAATCCCGTCTCTTGGTGTTAGCAGAGCTGTACCATAGTCTTTAGATGCCAAAAGGTTTTGCTGTATTTGACCCAGCTTGAATAGCTGGGCTGAGCTCTGCAAGTCTTTACAGATTACTTATGTGCTTTATATGTTATTTTGAAGATAATAGCAGGTAAACCAAAGGCTCTTTGCATATATGCCCATTGTATCATTGCAAATAAATCCAGGCTGCAGTTTAATGTTATTATTAAATTGTTCACTACTATGATGAAGAGGAATTGCTTGATGCCACTTTTTTATTTTTTTTTTTTCTGATATGAAAACCCTGTTAGTACCAGTCAAGCAAAACACAAAAGCATGTACTGAACTTTGAATATGTAATGCAGGTTGCAGTGAAACTCTTCACAAGTTTAAACAATTGCTTCTGTCCTCTGCTGGATTGAGGCACATGTCCTACATGAACATCTCTGAGTACTGTAAAAATGCACTTAAGGCTAAATTCTTGTATTACCAGTGAGTTAATATTAAAATTAATTAAAATTTTCCATCTGAAAGAATGCAATGTAATACATTTCTTGATATATTACTGCCTCATTTTTCTCTACTGTGAATTAAAAGCTAAACACCTGAGCAGTGCCAAAGTTCACATGACAAACCACTGTCTGAGTTGTGTACAACTCCCAAGGCAATAGCTTGAGAATTTAAACTAGAAAATTGAACTAACAAAGAGAACAGTTTATTATTTTATATTGGAACTGTTTATTGTTTTATATTGTGTCTTATATCTTTGTTACCTGGCTTACTGATGTGTATCTGATCAATGAAGGATAATTATGATTTTGTATGGCACAGAAGCTGAGGATCTTTGTCCTTTTGCAATGCCCATGGAAGCTTTAGGTACTATCCAAAGCAAGCTTTCAGTAGGATAAATGAATGGTTAGGGGTTGGCTTTCTAGCCAGTCTTCACTTATATTGGGTGCTGAGACATAATTCAACCCTCAGGTGCTTGGAAGTAAATACTTGTCTGATGTCAATAAAACCAGCTGTTTTAATGCTAAGCCTTCGTAAATTTTAAGCTATTGAAATAGCAGAGAAAATGGCAGAATGCTGTAGTGTGAAAGTAACATATTTATTTCACTTGCTTTTTACTCAGACTTCTGTTTGGCTATTGTTTTTCTAATTTAAACTCTCATGCATATTAATAGTACAAATTAACTCTGCTCAGTGCTGGAGAAAGCTGGTTGTCTGCTACTTGATAGGAAATTATGAGGAGAGTCCTTGGTTACACCACCTAGAGTCTTATCTGAGCATCTATGTGCTGCAACTAGAGCCTACCTCATCCCTACAATAGGACAAAATGTGTCTGGGGTTCTTGCTTTAGACAGAAAACACGTCTTTCTGCTGTACATGCTTTTGCTGATGATGCTGGCCAAGTGTTGAGTAGAATGTAGCCCAGATTTGCCCACCAACCCGGTTGCAAGCTCTTGACATCAGCCAGTTACAGTGACTTTTGATGGGTGAGCACAACATGCATAAGCATGCATGGCATCTCTTTGTCTTCCCACAGTTACAACACAGGTCTGTGGTTACTTCTGTTTGGTCCTGCCTCTGCTTACCTCACATGTCAACCAGTGGAAACAATCTTAGCTTTAGTCATGCATGTACCAGTGTTGTCCATTCCTGATCTGCACCCACACTTAAGCAAAATAAAAATACATCAGGAGCTTGGCTGCACTTCCCTGCTGCAAAGCCTGCCCAGCTCCCTTCACATGGCTCCTCTGCTCCCTTCCTAGGACTTTCACGAATACATATAAAGAGTGATTTAGTTTGGTACAGTAGAGAACACTTGTGTAGGGAGTGAATTCATTCCATGTGTCTATATTTGTACACATTCCCATAGTAGTCTGTTTGCTTTAGGATAAATACTCACATAGAAGACAAAATGTGAGTGACACCTAGAAAGATACATGACATACTTGATCTAGTAGCAATGATTTCCATTGTTATAGAGAAAGTTCTTTGTGATGATGGCTGCCACATCATGGCTTCTGTGATTATTTTGGTCTCCGTTACTCTTGCACATTCTCTGAATCAGCATCCTGGGTTATGGCTATGCATGGGGCAGCTGGAAGGACTGAAAAATTAGAAATGTAATCTGTGAAAGATTGTCAGGTATGCACATATTTTGTTTGGCCTTGTTCCTCTCCTGTTCCAGGTTTTGTGCTCTCACCCTCTCCCCTGCTTGCTTGTCTTGGAGCAACAATTAACTTGGCCTGCTTTTGTGAGTCTATACCAGCAGAGGGTTCTTAGCATGGCCTGTCTTTGATAGAGCCTTCCGTTCAGGGCTTGGGAGGCTGAGGTGTGGCTCACAATGAAACTCCATGTTTGAAAATATTACAGGGTGAGCTAAGGACAGGGTCCTTTGTGAAAAGTGCCATACTTGCCTCCTGGATGAACCAAGAACACAGAAAAGTGCTCAGGGTGCTGCTCCTTGAGGCAGACCTGTCAGAATTAATTCTTTCTGAATAGAGCAAAGTGTGGAGTGAGGTGAATGAAGGTCTTTTCTCTTGACAACAATGAAGGTTTTTTGAGGAATAAAAATGGTGTAACTTGGTGACATTTGGCTCATCTCCTGCCTATACGACTTGGGAAAAGAACCTTGGCCTTGGTAGTATCTGTTCTCCTACTCTCTCTCCCTACCTCTTCATGTGAACCCCAGAAAGTTGCATCTGATCTTCTTTTCTTGTGTGTTCTGTCCTGCATGCTGTGTGTTGTGCTTTTTTTTTTTTTTTTTTTTTTAAATCTTGGCAACCTCTGATCACTTGTGATCTTCTCAGTGGTGGAAGACCTCTCCAGTACAGCCCAGTGTGAGCTATACCCAGGAAAACAAACAGGCCATAGTGCCTCCTGGAGTGCTCTGGCATGGGTCCTTGGGAAAACAGATGCTTGTTTGCTACCTGGCCCTCTTGGGCTGCCAGCTACAATGTGCACATATGCCTGATGAAAGGCTGATAGCCAAGTCCAGTTTTTGGTCTCCTTTTCCTTTGGCTATAAGTTAATCAAGTGGTGAGACTCAGGCAGGGCCAGTTAAATTGTGTGGTTGGTCCCATGATGCAGTTGTCAAAGGCATGGAGAACTCTAGGCAGGGACTTGTGGGGGGACAGCTGAAGGCCTGAGGGCATGTCAGGACGTGTAGTGTGAGCTCATACAGGGCGGACAGGAATGTGGGTAGCTGCCTACAGTGCTGTGATATGGATTGCCCTTGGTGGAAGAAACCTAAGTGAGTGATGTAAATGGCATCACATTGTTCAGTTCCAAGGCTGTGGGTGACTGATTTTAGTGGATTTTGTACCACACAACAGCCAAGGTGTCACTATGGAATATGAAGATAATTACATAAAGGTGATTCATTTCATATGGTCCCATCAGCTGGAGGCCATAACCCTTTGGAAAGTACATCTCATTATACTTATTTTAAGAGGAACCACATCAATACTCTCACTCTTATCTATGGAATGTTTCTGTGTTTTTTGATTAGGATTTGGCTTTGGTGATTGAAATCCAATTAATTAGATAATAAATAACAAAACCAACAAAATGTCTTTTTTTTTTTTAAATAATAATTGTTTCACAATACCTGCACTTCAAGCAGAACTCATATTTTTACATTTCTACATTTTGAAAGGCTGAAAAGCCCTATTTTACTCTTTTGAAAGTCAAAGGGAGATTGCCACTAGGCAGTAAGTATGATAGATGCATGATTTGCAGTTGCATCCATTTTCTATCTGATCTATTTTTCTCTCTTCTATTTAAAAAGCAAATGAATGGGGAGATCAGAACTACAAAGGAGTTAACACACCAGTCTAGGATAGAGCTTTATCTGCCTACCAAGCTGCCATGGTTCACAATAAAGTGAAGCTTCTCTTCTTATGCAAACAATTTTAACAATTTTGAAGCCTTTGTAGGCCAAGCTGTAAAGGGATGCAAGTATTACCAGGCAGAAATCTTAATTTCAATCATATGCAGGGCCTACAGTGTTAACATTCATAAGGAGTTTATGAATAGGAATCAAGAGGAAATTACCTACTTCTTATCAATAGTCACTATTTCCTCCCTCTGCTGAGAGGGTTAGGGGAGAATATTTGGTATCTTTATTATTAAAATGTCAAGTTGTTTCTTTTGTAGACTTTTGGAGTGCATGTGTTGTGTTACAGTACAAAGAGTGCAAGTTCTCTGTGCACAGGGAACACAAAGTCTATTATACTTTTTAATACTATTGTTATGTGGTACATGGAACAGAAATAGCCAGCATTCTCAGCTTTCTGCATATGGAAGGATTGCCCAGCTGTCCTTAGTCCTGTGGAGGAGGATCAGGGAGTGAAATACAAGGTTTGCAAAGGAGAGATTTGTAGGAACCCTATGTCTGCCTACCTATAAATGCTGGCTACTATATAATGGAAAAAGGAGAGGATGGGCCATGGACTTTCCTTATCCCATGTAGTGATCGCTTAGACAGGCTGGTAACTAAGCCTGATTTGCATTCCATAGTTATTTTAGAAGGATGCAACATGCATTGGGTAACTCATGACTCACACCAACAGAAAGCAAAAGAGGTTTTGGCCCCTTATGCCTTCTTGAGATCATGTGTGTTCAGGGTTTTTGCATAGTTTCTTGCAAGGCTGGAGAATTTGGGACATAAATGATCACATTCATGATTCCTATGAAATAGATGTAGCAGTTGTTTTTCCATACCTTAAATTGCCTGAGGTGAGACAATGGACAGTGTTTTCCAGAAAGACTATGCTCTGGCTGGAGTAGATCTCTGAGCCACTAATGGTCAGAGGTTGGAAGGATATTCTGGGGGTACGTTGTTACAGACTTGCCTTGTTCTTGTATTCTTCCCTAAGCACCTTTTGTTTGCTGGTGTTGGAAGCAGACATTTCGTTTCACCTATCTGTTCTTGTGTGCTTATGTGAGTGGTGGTGAGTTTGCTTCTCATAATGATAATTGCCTCTGACTGACTGGTGGAGGAAGGAAAATGGTTTCCTGTGCCACATTCTGAAACAGAGTACAGCTATTGAGTCTGAGTCTTCTGATGTCTGCATCTATCTCTTGAAGCAGTAACAAGTATCTGAACTGCTGCAAGTTAAGTATAATAAACTCTTTGCAGACAGTTCTCTTTTCTGCAACTAAAATATGCTCACGCAGGTGGATAATCTAATGCAATTTGACTATATTTTCCAACTTAAAGGGAGCAGGTGTCTTATTTAAGAGACATCTGCCTCTACTCCTGAGATTAAATATTCTGGTTCAGCTGATAGAAAATAAAATTGGCAAGCTCTAAAAAATTAACATTTTTCTATGACAAACTTGAGCTTGAGATCAGCCACCTGAAAAATGAGAAGCTCATTGGGACTTAATTTTCATTCACCTTGTGCTTTTGCTGTTCAGCCAGCTTCCTTTCCTTAAAAATATTTTGGAAGTCAGTATTGCTGAATATTCACTGACTTACAAATTAAAATTATGCACTCTATTTTCATACTACTTCTAATTCTGATATATGTTGTTAATCTAGCAGATCTGCATGCTATTTGCAACCTCTGTTGTTTTCTAAAATCACTGTGGAAATTCCAAAATACACAAAGTTCCATTAAAAATATTTCATAAGATAGTATCTGTATTTCAAAGATTGAATGGAAGTTTCAGCCAGCTTTCTCTATAAAGAAGTTCCAGTGTGTAACTGTACTCATGACTCCCTGTTTTCATGTTCAGAGGATGACATATCATAGAAGAAATTCAACAAAATAGAAAATATACCTATCTAAAAAAAAAAAAATAATTTTTCTGTACAGTGTGCTATAGTTTTTTTTTTTTTTGAAATGTGTCTTTAATTACATTAAAATAAATGTATCTGATTTCTTACCGTTTAACAACAATGCTGATTTATCCCTTTGTTGACCATTACAATGATTAGAAAAACACCAGTGCATTCCACTTACTTTGTATGAGCATAAATGAGTGTCTAAAACCCAGAATAATAAATCAAGGTCAGTGCTTATCTTGTAAATAGAAGACTAAGGAACAGCTGGTCATCATGATTGAGCCTAAAATGAGATTCCTCAGCCCGTGTTTAAACAGTTGTAAGAGGTGGTGAAAATCCAGTATCTGCCAGTTTCTACAATAGATACTTATGGGTGTTTAGTGCTTTTGAAACAAAAATAATTTATCTAAGTACCTTTTAAAATCTAGGACTCTTCAGGGGTATCTAACTTTGTGCTATATTTTGGTATTTTAGTACTCCTTTCAAATAAAAGATAATCCCGGAGTCTATTTTTTAAATTTTAAATAAGAAAATAATAAAACTTGCTTTTCATAATACGGAATTGAACTTGTTTCTGTATACTGTTATTTTTGAACACATCAAGAACACAAATAATAAAAACTTTAGGTTTTGGGAGTGATGTTGTCTCCATGTGGGTATGGCACTTCTACATGCGGCATATATTTCCATTTCTGTGCATTTAATGATCTGTACTGAGAAAATAATGTAGACAAGGAACACAACCACTGTAAAAGTGAAAAGAATAAAATCTTCAGACATGATTGTTTTTGCAGTATTCACAATTTATGAATATAAGTTTCAGTTGCAGCTATTTGATTATTTTTGCTTCCTTCACTTCTGCTTATTAAAGAGAACTTTAAAAACACAAGCAGTGTATCTGTAAAATGCTTATGACTTGGTATCAAGACATGTTGAGTGATCACAGTATCGATGTGCACAAGAATATAGAGGCAAAACAAGAACTATACTAATGTGTGTGGGAAACTGATGTGGTAAGCTCACTTCAGGTTGAAAAATTTCTGCATTTTCAATGTTGGGCCCCTCAACAAGTGTTGCTCCCCTTTCATTGTCCCAGGTGAAGAAATTGAAGTAGAAAAGACTTTTCTTCCCCCTACCTGCCCCAATGTATGTAAATGAAAAGGCATGAGATACAAAATAATGGTTTTTATCATGTGTACAAATTATATTTTCACAAGTTAAAGTAAAAACACTTCATAAAAAAAAAAACACTTCATAAAAATTATTGAAGATGTGACAAACCTATTTATACTCCATTAATTTAACTGTTGGAGTGAATCACAGATCCTGAGCAATAAAACAGAATTAACTAGATTGTTCAATGGTGTAACCATCATCAGTGACAACAAATCACAGTCCTGGTGTTTTCACAGGGTGTTGGTAACACAGCTGTGAGTTTTGGTGTTATATCTATCCATTTCTTGTTGTTCGCGATAAGGAGACCAGTTTTTGTCGCAACAGTGGGATGGGACAGGGAGAGGGAGGTGTAGTTTCAGGTGACCAGTAGATTTTGTGAGTGGGATTCTTTACAGTGAGGAAGGGCTCTGGAAGGGAAGAGCAAGTAATTTTTACTTGAATGTGTAGCATACAACTGTACAATCTAGACACCTACAGTCAATGTGACAGACTGTTTTGAAGGGTGTATTGTGGTGGGCATTGCATCCTTTCATGTATCTTTGTGCTGACCTGATTGCTGCATGAATTGATACAAGGATGTGTCAAGGAGAAGCAGAAAACACACGCAGCAAAGGACAAAACTATTCACTGAACAAGAGCATGTGGTCTGAAGTGTTCATGGAAATGTATGCCAGGATTTCCTACTTGTGTAGGCTGTATCAAACCTGTGGAACTTAAGAATTACTGCCCTGCTTCTGGATCCCTGTGCATGAACTGACCTTTTCCTGATTTGTCTCGCACCAGTTTTTTTATTCTTCTCCATTTCTATGCTTTCGCTTTCCTAGGAGAAAGGGCACATGAGTTTTAAGGAACTTTAGTCAGCTTTGAGTAGGTCCCCAACTGACTAATTGTGAACACAGACTGTAAGCTGTATCCTAGAGAGCATTCATTACACTCAATGTATAGCCTTTGGGTGGAAGCCCTTGCTTTTCAGCTGTGTCACTGAGGTGAACAGCACAAATCAAGTGGAATGGGAGGTTGCTTTAAAGCACTTATAATTTTCTGTAATTTTGGAGGTTGCATGTTCCATTGACTTCTTTTTCCATGTCCACAAGATCCCCAAAGCCATTGTTTAGTGAAGATCTTTTATCCTGGTCTATATCCCGTTTGTTTCCTTTACTCAGGATATGAGGATAGGCTAGGCACTTTCCTTTGTGTTTATGGAAGTGCTTTATTTTGAGTAGTTGTCACAGGAGTAGACTGTGTTGTCTTTAGGCATGTTTTGCAATGATGGTGTGGAAAATGCTGTTCAAATACAACTAAGGATCAGGGCCATATGCTAACTGTCAGACATGGTTACTTTTCAGAACTATACCCACAGAAGTGAGTCCTTTGATCATATCCCAAAGGCAAGAGAAGGAGGTTCTTGCTGGTCATATTAATGTCATGATGGTTTTCGTTTATTTTTCAACCAAGTTTTTTCCTTACTATGGTGAAAATCCTCATAAATAAATCATAGAGCATTAATTGTCTCAGAAGGCACTTGCTATCAGAAGTATTTGCCTTTTAATTTTAGGATGCTTTAAAACTTATTTTAGATGACTCTGTGCTGGTATTTTATTGAATGTTCAGTGTTCAACAGCTGTGGCATTTCTACTGGTTGCTTGTGTCTGCTGAGGAGATGCCTGAAACAACACTTTCCTGGAGAACTGATTTCCATAAGGAATGTTGCTCATTCGTGAATATCTTCTTCTAGGTCATGGTGTAACTCATCAGTAGATCAGAGGGGTAGAAGTTGTATTAGAGCTACCTGCAATGCTATTGACAAAAAGATAGATGGTGTCTAATTTTGTGTATTACACTATAAGTCCCCGTTATTAAGTTTCCAATTTAGAAGTTTCTCTTGTGACAGATGCAGAAATGTTTTCCCTGTAATTCAGATAAGTGTGTCATCAAGAAGGCTTTCAGAAGATGATGAGACTCTGGGATGGAGTGGTGCATGTCACAGCACTGTAGGCTAGGTCACAGGTGTTGAGTGTGGGTGTTTGCTTTTTTTTTTTTTTTTTTTTTTTTCCCTCTGGGTAGGGAAGGATTAGAACAATCACATCACTGGAAATGATGCTTCCATGCTTCCACATGAATATGGTCCATCAGATACAGAGGGAGACGGAAGCTTTAGTCTTGCAAATACCTGTATGTATCTGCACATGCAGAAGTGCTACCAAAATCAATGCCATAGCATGTAGATGGTGTATGCACATGAATTTCTGTGAATAATCGACTATGATGGGTAGCATGAGCCTCTTACATACGAGAAACCAGTAGGACAACAATGTGTTACTGTTATGGCTTTGTTCTTTTTTTTTTTTTTTTTTCTTTTGTTTCAGTCATTTTCATTCAGAATTGACTATTTTTCCCAAGGACTTTTACCAGTGTTTTGTATTCTGTTAGGGTAATTGATCTTATTTCTTTCTTCTCTAATCTCATTTTTTTCCTCTAAAACTCTTTCCCAAAACTTTTTCTCCTTTTTTTTTTCCTACCATCTTTCTATTCAAGGTTTATTTTTTCTCTTTTTTCCTACTGTTCCTGTTTCACAACTATGTATTTTTCTTGTTTTTCTGCTACTGTTTAACCCTTTCCAATCTATTTCTTTTACTCACACTTTCTCAGTCTTACGCCATTCTCTTGTCTACAGCTTTTGTCCCAGGTTTCATTACAGGTCTATGGGAAATTGCAGAAAAGCAACATATAGCAATCACTGAACACAAACTTTTAATGAGCATACTTTTGAAAGAGTTCAAGTACTAGATTTCTTATAGTGCAATGATGTGTAAAGGAATACAGATAGATATGGTTTGGAATTGTTATTCTGCTCAACAGAACAACTTTCATAGTTTATAGCTCTTAGCCCATAGAAAGTGTAGTAATTGTGCACTAAGGCATCTAATAAATAGATTTAGCTTGAGCCAATTGTTTAGATTTACAAATTACATCAATATAAATAAGAGTGAGACATTTTTCAAGCTTAAGGAAGAATTGCTGATGAAAGCTCTTTAGTGAGGTTTGAAATATACATTCTTCTGATTTGCTTTACTCTTGCACATTTTTTGCAAGGCTGGTTAGGTGTGAACTACGTCATTAGTCTTTAAGAAATGTTCAATTACTGGGAACTGCAAACTAGCTCTACCTGTCAGTGCCTCCAAAGGGAAAACTTTGCTCATCTCCAATACGGGAAACAAGAGGGGAACCGAATGTCATGGGAATCTCTAAATCAGCTGTGACAACAAGCAAATCTGTCTTCAAAGAAGATCAAGCCAGTAGCCCTTCCTGCCAGTGAGGAGCTTAAAAGGAAAAATGGACAAGTTCAGAAGCAGCACTACAGGATAAGACTTTAATATTATTACCAAGTCAAATGAAAGGAACTGGTAGAAAACAGATGAACTAGAAAAACTAGGAGATCAGCCTACTTCATAAACTTAAGCCAAACCACAGGTTGTATTCCTAAAGTTGTTTAGTCTGCCTTTCACTTGCCAGTCTACTAAACATCCTTCAAAGGTCTATTGCCTTGGTCTTCCCCACATTGTAACCAAATGGCGCATACACTACAGCTGCTCTGCCTTGTGTTTGGTACCATCTGGAGGCAGAGACAAGGGGCACTAGGAAAATCCTAGGGTCTTCTCTAATTTTGGCAACCTAAAATATTCTAACAACAGGATATATCTTCATGGGGTAGGAAATATCAGGGGTTTGTCTTCTAGAGTTTTGGCTAAAACAACTAGACTAACCCAAATAATTGCTAGTGTCTATTTCAGTTTGGGAAGAATTTCCTGACACTTCACTGTTCCTATAGGATAAATCTCTGTCAGAGACAATTAAACTTTGGACACTTGACTCACATGCACAGACCGTCTAACTTTAGCTCAGTATCATCCTCATTCTGAAAAATTCTTGTGAACATTTGTTTTGTCACTTAATTTGGCCATTGCTGTTATAGGAGGACTACTTTTCTTGTTTTGTTACTGTTGGTGATTTCCTCTAGGCCTCAAGGCAAGGTGAAAACCTGGGGAGGTTCATCTTGGGTGTGACTTCACATCAGAAGGACAAGTGATAAAATATTCCATGTCCGCTTTGCTATTGCAACAGGCAAAATCAGATAAGGCCAGTTTTCCAGCTGAAGTATACTGACTTAATTAGGTCAACCGAGCAATACCACTTCACATGTGCTGAGGAGATGACACAGGAGAATAGCAAGATTTTCAGCAAGTCTAATCATTATTGTGGTTCCGAAATTATAGGGATTTGGGAGCTGGAAGATGTTCAGACCTTGGCCTGGAATAAATTTTCTCTTGGGAAGCCTGAATTTCCTTGTTGGAAGGCTACTGGATTAGTAGAAGTTAAATTGTTTGTTTTGCCTATTTGACACAATCTGCTATGCTAGATGAATAACATTTGCACTCCCCCCCAAAAATGTGAATGTTTCATTTCTCTACTGGATCTGATTGGGATGGAGTTAGTTTTCTTCAAAGCAGATTTTATGGTGCTGTGTTTTAGATTTGTGATGAAAACGGTGAATAACACACCAAAGTTTTAGCTGTTGCTTAACAGTGCTTGCACAATGCCAAGTCCATCTATGTTTCTCACCCTGCACCTCAGTGAGTAGGCTGGAGGTGGGAAAAGTTTTGGGAGGAGACACAGCTGAGACAGTGGACCCTAACTGACCAAATGCATATTCCATACCATGGAAAAAATACTCCATAGCGTATGAAGTCATGCTCAGCAGTAAAACTGCAGGGTTGTTTTTCCCAGGTAGTCATTTGCTCAGAGACATCAGTCTGCTGGTGAGAGGTGGTGAGTGATTGCCTTTGCATTGATTGATTTCTTAATTTTTATTTATTTATTTATTTACCCCTCAATTAACTAACCGTCTTTATTGTGACCCATGAGGTTTCTCTTGATTTTGCCCTTCTGATTCTGTCCTCCACCCTTCTGGAGGAAGAGTAACTTACTGAGTGGGGACTTAACTACTGGACAGACTCAACCCACCACAATTTCTCTTCAGGTCATGATTGCTGATCAATATTGAATGGGGTGTGAGCACTGTGATCTCTCTCTATTTATTATTATTTTTTTTTTAATATCAAGTGTAGCTAATGGTATATTTTATTAAAAAAACACATTTCTGCCTTTCTCTTTACTATTTTGATCACTAGATTTCACAGAGATCACTATTATGGTAGCAGCCACTAGTTTGCAGTTGTTTCTAGAGGCTGGTTTGGTAGGGTTGAAAAGAGAAGGTATGTGAAGAGATGGCCTGTTTTTGTTGACAGCTTACAGAGTGAGGCTAGGCTTGGATTCAACAGACAAACATAAGTATCTGAAAAAACACAAGATGAGATAAAAAAGATTAATGTATTTAATAGTCCTTTTCCTTAGGACAGAGAGGCTGGAAAGTTCCCCGAACAGTTCCTCTGTATTTCAATGAATGTTTTTATCTAGAAATTTTGGGAAGTTGCTTCTTTATAGCAGCTTGTCATTATGCATTTCTGAGGCGTTTGGTGTCTTTTAGCGTGTCATTTTGTAGCACCATGCTTCCCGGGATCCCATGGTTGCTGATTTGTTGTAGGAAATAACTTTTTTTTTTTTTTCGGTCCTGTGACACTAATAACTTCTATTGAATGGGTATGGAAAATGAGACAAAAAAGCTAAATGACATGGACAAGGTCAAACAGAAAAGAATGGTAGAGCTGGGTTTTAAACTCACTTCTCTCCCAGGTGTCTTAACCATAGATCTAATCTGCCATTCTTTGTCTTAAAGGTAATTGATTTTGTAAGTCAAATTGTTGGTATATTACTCCTAAGATGTAGCAAGGTAATAAAAATAATTAAGCAGATGTTCAAATCACTAAATGAGTGTCATTTTTTGTTTGAAGGCTACCCCAACATGAACTCAGATTTTAGTTTCTAGTGAAAAAGTCTGATATAATGTTGGGTTTTAACATACTATCAGAGAGAAGGATATTTAGCTACCTTCAATGTATTCAGCTATTTGATTAACTGAAGGGCTCAGCAGTCAGCGGACATCTCATTAGCCAACTCAGGTAGGCATGCTGTGACTATTTTGGATCACATATCCACAATTCAAATTGACGGTAAAAGTCCAATTAAAAAGTAAATGTATTTTCATACATTGTAGCAGTAGTGTTGTCCTGTGGCTCACATTCTTCCTTTTATTTCATTTCCAATTACTCATTTTAATGATGTACTCCAGGATGTGAGAAACTAATGTTCTTATTTTGAGCTCTGCTTAGAGAAATTGTCAAGCAACCTTCCCTATACTGTTCTGCTCAGCTACTGCAAAGTTGTGTACTTCGACTACATGTGCAGAGGTTATTGTTCCAGATGGTGTGGTTGTTTCTGGGATGTGAAGAACCACAGAGAGACCCCTGAAATATATCCCTTATGTCATAAAACATCACTTTAACTGGCTTTTCAGAGATGAGACTTATAGGTAAATTAAGGTTCAGGCAGCCAAATCATAGCTAACACTGAATATCAAAAAGGTCAGCTGGTACATTTCCAAAGGCATTCAATTTATCTCCTGTATTAGACTACCTCTTAGCAAAATGTTCTTTACTGACATTAGTTTCTTGCTTTAGCCTACTGTTTAAAACAGAGAATGTTAATTTATCCATCAAAATAATAGCCTAATCTCTAAATGACATATTTGGTTATTCCTTATACATAGAGATTATAAAATGTATTTGCTAGTACTTCAGACTACAAGGTGTTTCAAAAAGGTGGATCCAATTTGCAATCGCTATCCCTTTAAAATTTGGTCTATCTTTCTGAAACAACCTGTAGATAGAACCATACTGTTCTACTGAAGTAGTGCACAGCAACCACAAATATAGGTTTAGCCTGAATTACATCAGAGCCAAAGCAAACAATTAGGGAGCTGTGGCTGCTTTCCTACCTATAACTCTCTGCCCCCACACCCCCCAAGAAAAAAAAAAAAAATATTAAAAGGAAAGTTTTTTTTATGGCTTAGCTCCTTAAACAACCTTTGTGTTATATGAAGCAAATGATGTTGGAACAAAGGAGTGGGCAGAAGAAGGGATTCTTTCAAATACAATCATGAGTTCTGTTAATTGAAATCTATTATGTATCTCACACACCCTCACACCCCCAGTAAGGACATGCAGACACTTTCATGGCCAGTGAACTCTGCTAGCTGGTGTAGGTCGGGGAAATTTAGGATTCTGCAAGTCCCTTTCTGCTTTCAGGGTAGCATCTGAGCTCGCTCACTTGCAGGTAAGTTCTTGGTAGTCCTGAAAGGGCTTCATGAACCATGCGTGAGTTCACTATTCTCTATGGGTGCTTGTGTTCCACCAGGTAGCAGCAGAGCTTCAGGGTACCAGTGAATTCAGTTTTGTGTAGGAACTCTTCTTGCTCCAACGATGTCTGTGAATATGCATATTCTAAATATTTTTTTCCATATAAATAATTTGCTTTTTCCAAAAGCTCTTGGAACAATACTTAGCTTTTTTGCTTATTGGACTCTGTGAATATCCACAACGCTTGAGTGTCAGGGAGGCGAGCAATAAATCTGAGTGGGCTAAATCACAGCCCTGTGTGGCATATGCTTTCCTTAGATGTCAATGAATAGCAGCTAACATCTGATGTTAACTGCAGTTCCCATAAACTATTGTAGATCTTTATTTAATCTACATGCTCAATGTGTGAACTTACAGCCTGTGTATTACAGGAAGGGAAAAAAAAGGAACAGAAAAGATTTGCCAGTGACTGTAGACTTATGAGTGCAAGCTTTTTCCGATCCGCTCTGGAAATTAAAGCTTTTTTTTTCCTGTGGCAGCTTGTAAGTGTGTGTAATTCAAGATCCTCACATTTAGATGTTGGCAACATGCTTTCTACATCAATATTTTTGAAGTTTCTTGGTCAGCTTCTTTTGTCTTTCTTGTACTTCAATTACTGACAAAAAATGGCACATAAGTGCTTTGAGTAGTAAAGTTTCATTTGTAAATCCTCACACAATGAGGAGATGAACACAGGTACTGTGACCAGAGTTTAATGAGAAGCAGTAGACTGATCCATTCACATTGATGCAGATTTTTGAAGTCCATCATTCAGTGTCTAAAACAAGCATTTTACTAACTAACATGCTATATAGATTAAACTAAAAGGTTATTTTGATTAACTTTTTGTCATTTGTCATTTTTTCAGGTGAACTAAGAAAATATAATTTAAATTCTACAGATGTTTATCTTTATTAACATCTCAAAACTTACCAGGGATCACTTTATTTTTATATGCCACATAATAATGCCTTGCTGCTTTGAGGTGCACTGACTAGTCAGTCTTTTGTGTCTACTCAGTATTCATTTAGGTATCATTTATTCATTGTGATTAGTAGTCAGATCTGGGTAAAAGAGATAAAACAAATGTAAAAATATTCCTCTGTCTCTGAATTATATCTTGCTTTTAAAGCAGAGGAAAACTAAAACAGGTCATCAAGAAATTAAATACATAAAGATCAGAGGTGAGATAATGAGCTCATTTGCATTGCATTCAGGATTTGTTTTGAACTTCAAAACATGAGATCATAAAACAGTCAACATTTAAATACTGCCAGCTGTATGAGAGACTAAATCAAAATGGGCTTCCACCCCTGCCCCATCCTCTAACAATTATTCTCTCACTGGATGTTTTCTATCTTTCATGTGGTGATCTCTAAACGTGAGGTTCTGTCGACTATTTATTTATTTTTTTAATTTTAAAACCAGAACAATAAATTAACAACGGGAAGTAATCCCAAAGCTCTTCTCTAAATAGCAGTTAGTAGAGAGTAGAAGAATAGTTGTTGGGTAGGAAACAGAAATGCAGGTGTTGGGTTGTTCGAGAAGCTGCTTTAAAAGTGTTTTTCCACTGGTGCAGTTCAGGGCTTGACTTTGAGCAAATGAGACTTGTGCTACATCACAGAAAAACAAAACTGAGATAACTGACTCCAGCTATGTTTTCCTGTCCATTAGAAGACATTTTATAGACCTTTCATGCTACTGTCATTTTACAGACATAGTATTCACATTTCTGTGAGAGTGGAAGGAAAAAAAAACAGCCTTATTTTTTTCTAGATTGTGGCTTTGCAGTCTGCAACAGAATGGTGGAAAATATGTAGGATAGCTATCCTTGCTGTTCTCCAACAACAGACCAAAGCACAATCTGAGCCTGCAGTTAAGATGGTGGAGTGTATGTTAGCATTTATGTTAGGATGTTGCAAGAAAGATTTCCATCTTTGCCCTTTATTCCTTTCCTATTTAATTTCCTTGTTGAAGATAAGATGCTTTACAACATTTTATGGACAAGATTATTCCTCATATCCTTCTGGTAAAGCTGGAGATGAACTGTACATCTCCTAATTCCACTTTCTCAATTACTTCAATGAAGATTTCTTGTTCTTCTCACAACAGAGAAATTGATATTCTGAGCAGGGCCAGGCAAGGACCTATGGTTGTGTCAGGACTTTCCTCTTCTCTTTCCCCAGACAGTCGACCAGGGCTGTGGCAATTTTACCCTGCTGTGATAAATGATAGCTCAGCCAGCTCATGATTGTAGTGGAGGAGGGAGCTTAAAGATATAACAGGATAACCTTTCAGGGATGCACAAATTTGCTCAAATAAATAAAATCAGGAAAGGGCACCATGTTTTTCCTTGTATTTTTGCAACGTCTGAAACTAACCCATGCCCCAGCTATCACATTACTGTAAAGTCATTTGATTTCCCATTATCTAGGTCATCAGTTCAAATTCGGTCCAAGATGTCACTTGGCCCAATCTTCTGTAAATTAGGCACGCTTGACTAGGGGTACTGTCAGATACACAGTGACCATAAGTAGACACAAGAAATTTCATCTTTGCTTTACCAGTATAAAAATGGAGACAGAGACAAAAAATAGAGTAATATGAGTAAAAAGCAGCTCAGGTGACTTGCTTCAGAAAGCATAATGGAGTTTCCAGTTAGCCCCACTGATAAAGCTGCTATTTCTGCTTGCAATCTATTTTCCACTGAATATAATCAGCCAAACAAACACAAAATAATCTTGTTTGGTGCAGACTGCTGTGTTGGCACCTGAACAGAACCTAATGTGCCAGCTGCTGCTTTATTTTGTTTTGTTTGTGTGTTTCTTGCTGTATTAATGGATTTTACAACACTTTTATTATCTAGTTAAAATATAATAAAGAGCAGTCAGGATATATGGATGCCAAGGTGGTTTTGTGGAGAAATTAGGATACATAGCATCTATTTTTGAAATAGATGATCTTTGTAGGTTTTCACTTGATTATGCATGTACAAAATGTGTGACTTGTTTACTGCTTTGAGTTGGCACTAAGGATCCAGTGTGAATTTTTAAGGATGCCTACACACTATACCCCACATGGTTTTACAGCAGGCACTCCATTGAACTGCTACTGTCACCCTGAAGTGTCATTTTATGCCTCTCTTTAGTTTCTGCTCCTTTTCCCAAGAAAGCCTGATTTCCAACAAGCTAAAATTTTTAGGGAGAAGGTGAAAGAGAGGTCTGAGTTTTTAACTGCATCAGCATCTCAGATTTCTTTTTTTGTTTGCTTTCACCTTCTTAATGGTTTCTCTCAGGTTTATCAGTACCTTTCATCCTTGGATAGTTAAAATAATATGAGAAAATCAAATAGTATATTATTTTGACCCATAAGAGACTAATCAGAAAAAAAAATACTCATAAATGTGAAAGCCAAGATATTTAGAATTCTGTTAAATTTAGTTGGACAGGCTTGGTTAACAGATCATTTACTTTCCCAGGTGAAATTAGTGCTAATTTCTGAAGCAGGTAAGGGTTGAATTTTAGGACTTGTAAGAATTTTTAAATAGTTGTGGAGGGAAATACCAGAGAAAAACTCAGACAGCTAAGAACTACTTATGGCCTTTTGTGCACAAACTGACTATTACTTATCAAATAATTCTCATAACTTTTGAATATATAATAAGCATAGATCTTCACATACCCTTTAGCATTTACAATGTCCATGGGGGTTTTATCATACCATAGTAATTTAGATGGGAAAATTTGATTTATCTTGATTTTGTGTATTGCCCAGAGATCTTCCCACAACTAATAATAATTTCATATTTCTGATAAAAGCTTCATGCAATATTTATGGGCTTTGAAGGATTTGAGACTAGAAGTGTTTATCAAATACTTTGGAAAAATTCTTGTTTAAAATGTTGGAATAACAGCTGTCTGTAAAAACACTGATGATATTAAAACAACAACATAACATTCAGACTGTTTTTATGTCTGGTAGTGTGAGCCATACAACTTAATCAAAGCTACCCTAACCTCTTGTTCTTTAAATTTTTAAAGTAAAATGCATTTCAAGAATAAAACGGGTAAGTAGTTTATGGTATGTGATTAAACATGAGCAGCAATATGAAGTGCATAAAATATATAGAACACAAGAGTATATACAATGGTGTGTCAACATAGGCAAAAAAATAAGCATTTGAATGCATATGGAAACATGTCTTTTTAATATATCAGGATACGGAGCTTTACGAATCATTATTACCAGTGTTTACCACTTGCTTGCTTTCCGGTCTGCATGGCTTATTGCATATTATAATTTGAAAAGATTATCATAGTAGGGTAATGAACAATAAAAAATTGTAATTCATCCTAATAAGCTTGAATGGTAACCCACATGCCTTGGACATTTCTAGCCAGGCATAATTTATCCACATCTTTGGCTGTGAAACAGTGTGGATCTTCTTAACTGAGTCCCTGACAGATGGTTTAAGCTTTTTTAGGACTACATTTCCAGTCATTTTGCCCATATTGCAAAATTGGCCTTGAAAAAGGGTAAAGAGTTGTTATGCTGCATTAACATCTCTTCTAAATTGCTCGCTGTGAAGGACACAAAAAAAAAGAAGAAAACCAGAAGAGGAATGCATTGAAAATATGCTTTTGAATGTTACAAATGTTACACATAATGATGATCTTAAATTATATCCCTCACCTCACTCTTCATGTGAATGTGGTCATGTTATGTGTGATAAAGAAAACACAACTTTTGCTTACCTGGCTTCATAAATGATTCAGATGGCATTCATGGGGTAAGAAGTGTTAAAAGTGCTGTAGTTAGAAAGACTTCCTATAGTCTTAAACCCTGCTGATGGATAACACAATTGACTGCTGTTTGATGAACAAGGATTTCTGTGGCACGTTTCAAGATTTTTGCTACCCTGAATAGAAAGGCTCAAATATCTGCATTCATTTCTGCATGAAACATTCATTGATCGCATGTACTGTGCCAAATTTTGATTTTCTTTTACAGCTTCAGCCTACTGGCTTCTTCATATAAAGTGTTGTTCTTTTCTTCTTGCTGCCTTTTAGTTTATGATAAAAATCAATGAAAGCTGAAGCCTTCCACAGTCATCTATAAAATGCAATTACTGTATACAACACACAGTAAAACTCCTGTGGTGTATATGTTGAGACACAATTTATGCCACTTACCTCCAAAGAGGTATTGATCCTACTCTGTGAATATCTTGCAGAGGGGCTGTTGAATGCAACCTCAAGGAAATACGTGGTTATTTGGTCTGATGTATAATTTGATTAATAATGACCTATTTCTCGAACTCTGCTCCTTACCACACTGTTTTCTGTGACGAAACCTTTTGTCTTTGAATATTGCCCCTGCTGATCTCACTCAGGGGCCCACGCCCTCTTGCTGTCCCTTGGGCTCACTGTGGTGGCTGTGGTCCACACCAAAGGAGTTGTAGGAGAAGGCTGAAATGACCTGGCAGATTTGGTTATTATTTTTCAAACATCTGGCAATCTTCACTTGTCTTGGAAGTGGTGGTTGCCCAGGACATCCTGCACCCGTCCTGTGGTGGATCCAGTTCTCAGTTTCCTGCTGCATATAGGAAGCAAAAGCAATTCTGAATAGTCCAGCAAGGATTCTCCAAGATGCACAGGAAAGACTCCATCATTTAGTTTAATTTATGGTTCTGAGAGCTGCAATATAGCGTATAAAATGCAAGGAAAAACCTTCAAGAATGATGTAAACCAGAAAGTGGGTGGATTTAATGTGAAAACTTATAGTCTTCTGGTGGTGGGGTGATATGTGCACAATGAAATCAGGAGAATAAGCCTCTTCTGCAAGAATAAACCTCTGTTACTCAGTGTCTCAGCTCCTTGTCTCAGGTAAATTCATCAAATAAAGAATTGTTGAGTGGTGCCTCTGACCTGACAGTTTCCATTTCAGAGTTAACATTCCTTGAGACGCTGCAGGAATGTTAGCAATTTTCTGTACTATGTGAAAAAAACATTGTGTATTCATAGAATGAGAGTTCAGGAGAGTTTAATTTGCTTTGGGTAGAGACCTGGTTAGCAGCGTAAGCTTCTCTATTATATGATTACAGTAAGTAGTTCAACCTTGTTCTGTCATAAATGGCCTGTTTTGGGATTTTACAGAAGTTAATTGCCTATTGTGATTGCACTGTAGCTGATAAGTGCCATAGTGGGGCATGACAAAACAATATTTATTGAAAATGAGAAAAATAGCTTGTTAAAGGAATAGTAGCAATATAATTTAGGTCCAAATTTGGCCTAAACGGATTCAAAGCAGAAATATACATAATAAGGGATGATTTCCTCTCCATCTATTCATTGGTGGGGTTTTCTACCAAGCATTAGCTTATTTCATCAGTTCTGGAAATCTGAAAGTGATGCTTGAGTAGAAACTGAATAAAAGGCAAAGTAAAACACAAAAGTCTCACTATACATACAGAAAAAAACCCAAACAAATAAACCAAACACCCCCCCTCCCCCCAAACAACAGCAAAAAAAAAAAAAAAAACAAACAAAAATAAACAGGCTAAGAAAATAAAACCTGAAATCGAATTTGATTTTAAGATGCCTTTTGTTTTACTAATCATATTATTATGTAAACCTAGTCTCAGTGAAGTCAATGCTGGTCTATACTTGCATTCCTCAGTGCAAGGATTACAGCTGTCATTTCTGCAGCCAGCAGTTTTACATTCTTGGGCAAAGTCTAATCAAGGCTTTCAGTCTCAGTTTTCCCATCTATGAGATGTTTTATATCTTTACTTGAAGAAAAAAGAGAAAATTGCTTGAAAAAAGATCTTTTGAGACTATAAAGCTTGACTGTGCATTTAATAAGAGATGAAAGAATCAGTAAAGTTGGAAGCAAATCAACTATTCTAATTTATTTGCTGATTTAATATTTTTTGTAGAGTTTTGTCCACTCAAGTAAGACAAGTGACTTTTTAACATTGAGATGATATAAGTAAAAGAGCTGAGTAAAGTTCCTGATACGAAGCAGTAGGCCAGTCCAGCTGTGGAATGGAAATCCAATTCATGCATGGCTTTCTGGAAAGCTCTTATGCCATGAGTGAGCTTGATATTTTATTTGAAAAACAGAGAGGAAGGGTAGTGAATTGACCATTTTTGGAACTCAGCAACTGCATTTGGGAACTAACAACAAGAAATTACTTTATAAGCTGTAGAAAACGGATTTTGGAAATTGCTGAGGGAAAGGAAGCTTGGTTGAATCACAGGTTGACCAACATCTGCCAATACGATTCAGCTGTGAAAAAGGTCAAATCTTCCTGAGGCAAGTCAGATCAGGTACTTCTATTGAGATGTGAAATGCTATTACTGGTACTTTATCTGGAAAATTATGTGCAGTTCTAGTCTTTCATATTCAAGGAAGAAATAAATGACTCTGGGAAAAGCCAGGCTCATTTTGGAGAGGAGACTAAAAGACGTCTTGTTAAGCCTAGTGGAACTGCTCTTTGTAAATACACCTGGGGTAATTACAAAGGAAGAAGGAGACAGTTTACTCAACTAAGAAACAATGTTGCCATAAGAAATGCCTAGCCATTGCTGATGAGTAAATACAGACTGGAAGTCATCTAACCATCAGAGGTGTAGTTTGGCGCATCTAGCTACTTGGAATACCTGTATGAAGACCTTAATTAGCATTAAGGTGGATTTTGATCACTTTCTGAAAGATGTGATGGGATGTGGTGCCTGTAATAGCTCATTAGGGTCATTCTTTTTTAACTGTGCCTTTTAACTCCTATGAGCTAAATCCACTGATTTTAAATTGATGTAATGCTGCCAGGTTCAGTGTGACTGCACAGCCATATAAGCATAGCAGCACTTTATTTAAAATGTAAACGATGCTTTGCAGAAAGATAAAGATACTTAAAAAATATTAATGACAATTAGGGCTAGTGGATTCATCTGAATTTACTTCGCTTGGTGAAGGCCTAAGAGAAGGTCAGGGAGCTATCTATGATTTTTCTGATGCCAGAAATTCAGCTAGAATAGCCTGAAGCTAAAATCCAAAGCTTGACAAAATGTAGCCATGTTTCTTCAACAACTTTTTTACTTATTATACACACTGCCCAGGGCATGCAGGAGAGTGCATTGTGGAGACTATGCAACACTGTTCTATTTTGAGATTTTTTATTAATGAAAGAATTGTCAGGCAGCTGGTTACCTTTCCAGCTTATGGAATGAGACCAAACTAACTGTACTTGCCCAAGTATATTACAGTTCAGAAAAAAAGAAAAAAAAAGACTATTATTATTAACCAGTAAATGCTGAAAAACCTTTAGTTACCTGACAAGGTGGATCAGTAAGTTTTCATTCAGTTGTATATGAGGTCTGTAGTTATCAGTTGAGGCCAGTGTGTTGCTATGATACCAAAGCATGGTTTGGTCTAGCTTGAATGTCCCAGAAGGGAACAGGCAACCCAAGTGGTTTTTATCCTCAATTTGACAAACAGTTTATCAGAATGCGCTTGGTCACTGGCACACTGTCTAATCTGCCACTGAGATTTGATATGTTTGATCTACAGGATCATGACACTGGGAGAATCAGCCTTCACATTATCTGGCCAGTGTGTGGCCAACAAGGGGTTTTGAGCAGATGATTACAATTTCTGACTGTGAAATTAGATCTCATGTAAAGCAGTGCTTTACCTGCAGCATATCAAAATTTCACTGAGGTGGGGGTTAGATAAATGGCTGCTTTGGTCTGTCTTTGTCCCTCCGCTTTCCCATTCCCTGTTTCTTGACTATCACGTTGCGTTCTGGCAGAGGATTTGCATGGTGGAACTGGGAACCGTCACGGTAAACAGGGGAGGAGCGTCTCCCAGCCCTGTATCTGTCATGATTTCCCCCCACGCAGAAGAAATCTGTAAGCAAAGAGGAATTACTTGGGGGCTTTGCATGCACTTTGCAACATGAACATACCTCAAAGTGCATTAGCCCTATATTGACATGCAAAATGTTATATACAGATGAAATACACACAGAGTCCATAATGACTGTTTCAATGGTTGAAAATTCTGCCGTATTTCCCCATGCATGTTTTGTGAGTTAGACTTTGGCTATGAAAACATACTAAGGGTAATTCATTCGAAAACTTTGGCTCAGACAGGACTTAGCTTTGTGACCTAGGATGAACCTGACACCTGCTTTGAATTTCTTTAATTCCATAGAACTGTAGAGAAGACATGGAATTTAGACCTTTGTGGGATTTCTTGGTCATTCATGATCTTTACTCACCAAGTCTTAATATTAATTTATGTCCCGTCAGTTTCTATCTCCCATTTCAAGTGCAAAATCTGGACTTACAGACTTTTCTAAGTAGTTTAGAACAATGGGAGTTTGTGATTTTGGCCTGCATTCACATAATGGAAGTTTAGGCTAGTTTGTAACTTTGATTTGTCCAGGCTTAGGGTATTGACATATTACGGTAGTCGTTTTGCCTCCGCTGATGGATAATTTGCAGAATCTCAATTTTATTACTTTCCATTGTGTGACTGTATACCAGAAATCTTATGTGGAAACTGGACTGAGAACAAAGCAGGTAAAAAAACTGCCTTGATTCTGAAGAAAAGGCTCAGCAGATTACAATACAGAATACAAATACAACACAATACAGAAATACAAATGATCCATACATCTCCCAGCCACATTGTGGCACACAACAGTTCCCATGGGTATACAGAGGAGTGTTAGGTCTGTGCTTGCCTTGGGGACAGGATGCAGATCATTGAGTTTGTTTGCAAGTGTAGCAACTACTATGAACCATATTTTCTCTTATCAAGGTTGACTCAAAGGAAAGCAGCCACCAGGATGTGAAAGGAGTCCAGCAGCAGACTGGCTCCGCACCAGCCTGAGGGCTGTTGTGCCACTGGGAACAAAGCCAGGGCAGAGGCTAGAGAAAGGGCCGGTCACAGACACTGATCCCAGTGCTCAAGAAGTATAATCTGGAACTTGACAGCTGCCAAACTAGCCCTCAGAGTGGCCAAGCTAGTTGGCTGTTTCTGGAGGAGATGACAGAAAGTGGCCAAAGGGACAAGCCATGGCAGTTCTCCAAATACAGGACTGAAAGTCAAGCCCCTGTTGTGATTGTACTGGTGTTTTTGAAAGAAAACTGTCAGCAGAATCCTAGTTCAGACATTCCCTGTTGTTGCATCTGCACATCCTGAAGGGTCTGAGATAAAATCTAAGAACAAAATGGAAGCTTCCCCTTGTTTTTCCTAACTCCATCCCAGTCTGGGGCAATGGCAAAATAAAAAATAGGCAACCCTTCCTTCTCCCCAAATCTCATAATCCGTGAAGCAAGATGGTCTTCAAATTAGCAGCCCAGCCTTGATTGTTAGGCAGCTGGGCACTGGCCAGATGGGCCACCCACTTTAATGGGGTCCACTTACTATTACACAGCATAATGTAGGGGGTATTCAGAAGCAACTGCGACAGCTTGGTACTTCCCTGGAGTTCGTATCAGGCACTGCAAATTCTCACTAACCTTCCTTTGGCCTGCTGCTGTGCCCAGTGCCCACAGATGACCTGGCAGCCTTCCACCCTGTGGCTGCAGACCAATCTCACTCACTTGTGCCATGGAGGTCAGGGCCAGAGGCCTCTGTCCTCAGCCTGAACACCTCTGGTAGCATGCTCAGCTAACGAAGCTCCCAAATTGTTGTGTTGCGGTCCCAAGGGGAAGATTGATTCTGCCACCAAAACAAGCCAACCTTTCTCACATTTATTTGGGTCTCTCTAAAACCCTTTGACATGGTTAAGGGTGAGACCTCATGCTAGGAATGAGGACAAAAAGATTTAGAGAGGCAGACAGGTTGAAGTTAGAGAGATGATGTTTTGAAAGTAAGAAAAAATAGTCTGGGGAGCAGATCAGGAGAAAGATTTCATATTTGAGAAACAAGTCAAGTGTGAAAGGAGATTGATTTCTGGGGGAAAGGCGATATGAAAACTGTTACTAGAATTGACTTTTATACAATGCGCATCTAGTACATCTGAAAAGATTCTTTCCACTTTATACATGTAGGATAGGCCATGTGGTAAATTACAGAATCACATGAGAGCTGAACAGGTCATATTCCTATGACTATCTTCATCTATCAAACATCCTTTGTCAGGCAGTTCGTCTTCTTATAATTGAGCCATCATCTTAACAGGTTAAAATTAGTATAGAAGGGAAATGTTTCCTGTTTCTTCTCCTAAATATAGAATTTACTCCATAACAACATCAACCAAGTACTCAGAAAGAACAAGATACAACCATACTTTTCTATATGCAAAAACTTGACTCCAGGGTACCTCATTTTAAATCTTGGGTTACCAAGTGAGCAGTCAGAAAGCTGAGATTCCTAATTTTCACTCACAGCCCAGGAGACAATGAAATATAACTTATGTTTTTATACTTTAGCAAGCCAGGTGATTCACTGCCTAAACATATTTGCTTCTCTCCATTAACTACAAAGAGAGCCTGCTATGGCAAATTCAGTTTTAGACATTTGCTTTGTAGACATCTGTAGGTAGATCAGGTGAGTCACACTCAGTAGAGTCTTTATGGCTTGATGGGAGCCTGGAGTTGAGACCCCAGATTAATAGCACAATCCTTTTCTTAGGGCTTGCCTACAGCTTAGTAAGTGAGAGACTCAGCTACTTAGAGACATTGTTCTCATTGCTTGAAAAAGTGGAGTGTAAATTTTCCATGTCTGCATGCTGTACTTAGAGGGGAGCTGCACCCTGGGTTTTTTTGTTATAAAACATATGAGAGAAGCATAAGGTGTTATTATTACAACTGTTATCACAGAATCTGATAAAACATGTCTGGAACCTATTTGTAAAAAAGTCCAATGATATAGATTTTACAGTCATTCCAGGCAATCTGTTCCAATGCTTTCCTCATGTTAGAAAGTTTTTCTAATGCTTAATCTAAAGTTTCCACATTCATTTCTTGCTCTAATCCCCGTAGACATGGAGAACAATTGATTCTGATCCCTCAGCAGGATACTATTGAAGCCTGTTACGACATTTCCTCTTAAGTGTTTCATTCTACAGACTGAGCAACTGATTTTGTTCAATCTTTACTTGCAGACCACTTTTTTCAGCTCTGTAATCCACATTGTTGCTCTCCATGGACTGCTGCAAATTCACATCTCTCTCAAAGCACAATGGCTGAGGGTGCACACAGTACCTTAGCTGCTTGTTAATTCTGGAGCATACATAGACAAATCTTACACATGATGTTGCCTATGCAACCTGTGCCACAGCTTTTGTAGGAAGGCAACATTTTTTGTTTCTTTTTAGCTTGTGATCCCCCATAGACCACAAACTATTTACTACTGACTTTTTTTTCCATCTTCTGCTTGTGCAGTTGATTACTTCTACATAAATGTAGCACTTTCACTTGTCCTTCCTCAATTGCATCCCATTGATTTCAGACCACTTCTTCAAATTGTCAGGTTCATTTTTAATAGTGAAAAATGAGGTCTCCTGCCTCAGAGCCTGTCTGTGCATAGTTCAGTATGGTAACACAGGAGGTGGGAAAGAATTCAGTCTTTCCTCCACTTGTATTGCTATGGGTTGGCAAGGCACAATGACTGCAGCTCTATTGCTGTGTGTTCATCCTTTGGGACAAGAAGAAGTAATCACCTTTTGTAGAGCCTGAAGGCAAGACAAGTTTATCCTCCTGTTAGAAAGTGTTTTCTAATGCTTCGCATAAAGTTCCTCATTCCATTACTTCTTGTGTTGGAAAAGGAGAAAAATTTTCTCTCATCCCTCAGCAGCAGGACCCTTGCTTTAGGTACTGCATTCAGATGAATCAGGAAATTATTCCTGCCCTTTCTGTTTAAAACCTAAACAGAAGAAACCAGGAATGGAGACAAGGGCCTTAACGGATAATGAGAAAGTGGCAAATAATATTTTCATTTTTGGCACTTTATATGGAAGTGATCAGTCAGGTGTTGATGAGATAAATGGAAGACAAAAATGTAGGGAAAAGTTACACTGAAGTGAGGCAAAATGAAGGGGACTGGCCATGCTAAAGGCAGCAGAGAGAGAATGAAGATGAGGGGAGAAGGATTTGGCAGGAGTTTGTAGAAAAGAGTCAGACAAAGACAAGCCAAGAAAGTCCAACTTAACCTGCTAGCATTGTTTGTCTGTCAAGGAGTCCTCATTTTGCTTCTGTCAAGGAACATATCTCCAGCTGTGCTCACTCTAGAGTTCGGCTTTAAGGCCATAAAGCAGGAGAGGAGCATGCAGAGGAACGGAAAGGGGAGCTACTAGTTAAGTGCATTTTGTCAAGAGTCTGCGTGGAGATGAGAGTGTGAGTCTCATGGGCACAGTTTGGGGAAGTGCTAAGAGGTGGCATTGTTGAAGCTACGTTCCACACTGAGTGACATGTCATTGTACAGCAGACTTTTCATGAAAGAAATTCATCCCGTAGATTGGAAGAGGATGGTGACACAACTGTATTTTTTTCCTGATCCAGGGACATTGCCTTCAGGAACACTTGCTATGGTGTTCTTCTGCACTGCCTTTTAAGCATGCTCCTTCTATGCACCTTTAAAACTCTCTAACTCAGTGGCTAGAAAATTACAGTCTATTTTCAGTTGCTGACTAGTTCATTGTGAATGAAAATGGGGTGTTCAGAAGGGTGAAATCAGAACCATTTACAATCCAATTTCTTTCTTCATTTTTTCATTTCTTCTTCCTCCCCCCTCTCCTCCTCGACATAATTGGGGCACATTATCTTCACTGTCTCAGTTCATTAGGTCATTTCTGAAAATCGAAAATCTCAGTTTTGTATTTATTGGTGTCTTTTTACTTGTAGGAAATAATTTCCAATTAAAATACTTCTAGATTTCCCACTGTGTAGAAGACTCCAGAGCTGCTTGCTTATACTTCATCAGAAGAACTGCTGGAAATAATAGCTCTGAGCTAGGTAATGATGTTGCCCAAGGACTCTAGCTTTGACAATTAAAAATGCCAGTCCCTCATGGTGTTGAAAACCTTCAGTTCTCATGGACTGCAGAGGGTCCTCAGTTCTTTTCAACATCAGGACCTATCTGTGAAGTGAAGCAGTAAGCTTTTCAGAACGTGCACAAGGGCAAGTTTGTTTCTGCTTCAGTATAAAAAACCAGTGCAGACAGACAAATGACATCTATGGGACATCCAAGGGTAGTTTCTTTTGGCTTGGTTCTACTGATGATAGTCTCTGCAGCCTATGATTTTTCTAAGAGCTAAGATCTGCTCTGTTTCTATTTATATCTGACAGAAAATAAAAAGAATCAGAAACTGAAAATTTAAAAAGATGACCCATCAGGAAAATAGTTTAAAGTTTACCTGAGAGGTACTTCCATTGCATCACTACATGGACTTTACAGAAGAAGTAAAAATTCAGGATTATCTCTACAGGAGGGATAGTCCAGTCATTTACATGTTAAAAGATTATTGGTAAAGGGGAAATATCTTCATTTTGCCTTTCACAGCCTTTTTACTCCAGATTTCATGTCTCTCTTTTTCTTCTTTACCCCTCCTTGTCCCTTTTCCTGTCAATGGTATCTCTTCCCTCATTTTTCCAAATTACAATTTAAAATGTCAACATAACCTGTGGGACTAGTAAGCTAATTTAGTCTATTTTTAATGGTGTCTTTGAGTCCAGAAGATCTTCTCTTGCCCATTTTACTGCCTGTTTAAACATATTCCCAGTCACTGTGAATATGCACGAGAGGTTGTGAGATGTGATCTTGAGTAGGAAGACTTTAGCTAGGGATTCTAAGAGGAGAAAATGAAGACTACTCTGAACTTTCAATGAGCAGAACACTTTTGCAGAATATTTACTTTATATTCTAAAGTCAGTGCTTGGCTTAATTCTAAGACTGACTACTGCCTGAGCAGGAATTTTGTTTGTTTGCTAGGTCTGCTTTTGAAAGTAAAGACTTTCATTAGGACTTCTGTAATGGACTTGTAAATCTTTTAATCCAAAGTTTTATTCCTGGAATGATTAGTTGTCTGTGCTCTAGACTGAAGGAAACTACCACAAGGGAAAATTATATGAAAAATGGATGTAAATGGAGAACTGTGCACTACTACTTAAAATTCAGTTCCTTGTCTGTGATGTTTTCAAAGAATGCAAAATCATTTAAATATGCAAAAAAAGTGCAATCCATATCAGTCATAATAAATTGGCACTTTGTAAAAGAAAGAATTTTGAAAGATAATTTGCACATTTTGTTTGCTCATTCATTGTAATTTGTTTTCTGTGGAAAATATCAATGCTCTCGGCAGTTCAGACTAAACTCTGTAAGGGTGAAATTGTTACCAAGAGATGGAGTTGGCAGTGGAAAATTCAGTTATTAGTCTGAATAAGTCACTTACTGGGTAGGCGATGTTTGGGAAGGTATGTGCGACAGGCGTCAATATGGGTTATTTCCTGAGATGTCAATAAAGTTCTTGCAAGACCTGGGAGATTCTTCTACCCAGTCTGAACTTGTGACTGTGAATTTGGAAGTGGGAAGGGAAATGAGTCTTCTGGAAGTTCCAAATTAAATTACCAGGAAAAAGGTGCACCTTTAAGCAACACTTTCATTAAATGTGTCCCAGTTTATCAACACAGGGGAAGTATTCAAAATCTCAGAACTGTGGTGACAGAACTGATGTAAAGGGATTTAAATCTACTCAGAATCATAGAAGTTTTGAAGAACAAAAAGCCTTTAGAGAAAGTGATGCTTCAGATTTGCCTAACAGAGCTAAAGTGCAACCACAGAGAACTGATGATGTTTAGGGAGATTACATAAAGCAGGAGTGGGAGAAAGCTGACAGGTGCTAAAGAGTATTCAGGTCAGACAAAGACATCTGCCAAAGACATCAGTCATATGAGATAAGGAAAATTACAATTGAACTAGGGGAGGAACAGGTGCTGCTCACAGAGGAATATCCTGGGAAGTTAACGGTATGTCAGAACACAAAGTTAAATAAAAGACCCTTAAAAATAAATAAAACCTATGCATCTTTGTGAACAGCTGAGAAGGCTAAGTACGTGAACTTCACTGCTTGGCTATGTGGCAAGGAGACTCCTGAAACATGGAGGACAGAAAGGTAAAAATAAAATGTTCAAAAATCTGGCTTTGACTATTTGTAACGAGTAGGTGAAGTCATCAAATAGTTGAGTAGTGTTAGATGTGAATTATTCTGTAGACTTCAGGGACATACATTTTCTTAATACATGGAAATGCCTTCAGAAATATTGGGTTTACCTCACAGATTATTAAATTACATTACCAGCTTCCTGACCAAGCTATTTGGTATGAAAAAGCAAAGGCAATCAGTAAGATATCAACTGGTTAAAGACGACAAAAAGACTGAATTTGGGTATCTGGCTCTAAACTCCAAAGAATAATACAACTCCTTTTGTAACAAATCAGACCAATTGGAAACAGCTGAGGTCCCAGATGTGACACTGATTTAATTAAGTCTGATTTATTAAGTGACCATGGAGTTGGAAACAAAGTATTGGAGACTACTTCGGACATCTCACTAGGAATCTCCACAGTAAGCAGCAAAGAGAAATAATGTAACATGGAAGAAAAAGGAAGATATAATACCATCACTTTATTTACTCTATAATCTATCTGCAGCCATATACATATAAACGAGGACAACAGCTACAGTGCAAAAATGGATAGAAGCGTGAAGCAATTTTAATCCAAGGAGAGAGATGAAGTAATGAATTTTAGAAAAGAAAAAAATACATAATGGAGGTATACAAGATAGTGAATACTAATAAGAAGCTAAATTTGAAGCTTCTATTTACTTTCTAAAGATTTCATCAAAAAGGGACTCTGGTTTGAAATTGAAAGCCTCTGCAATTAAAACTGATAAAAGGAAATACACTTAAAGACAATACTTAATTAACCTGTGGCATTTATGTAGACAATGCAAACATTCACAGTACATTAAATAGGAAACAACAAACAAAAAAATAATAAGGGATTTAAGTCCTCAGATGTCAGCATGTTTGCTAACCTGGGAAATAAATCTTCTCTGTGGGCAGGTTATGTTAAAAATTGCCACTTATGAATTTTGTTCTTTATTTTCTCTCATGCACTGGATGCTGTTTGGCTTACTGAAGTATCTGTGGGTCATTGATTTCAGAAAAGAGGTGAAATGTTACATGCAAAAATGCCCACTGCAAAAGTTGCAGTAAGTACTTTGACTTGCTAGATGTTCTCTAGAATCTCATACTCCAGATCTTGTAGACAGAATATTTTTATAGCCCTTCTAAACTCATACGTCAGAGATAATATATACTTTTGTTGCATATTCTTCACTTAAAAATGGAAATTAATTTGCTGTACCAAAGTAAGGGACAGTAACAATAGATACTAGTTGGTTTGTGTCTGTTTTCACCATTTATGTGTATGGGTGAGGGATGGAATGAAAAGACAAAATCCTATATGCATTTTGTGATTTCTATGGGAAATGTGCCAACATGAAAAAGAAAGGAAGTGATGACCCTGAACCACCTTCCCTGAATGTGAGCATTATTTCAGGTTTTGAGGTTGTGGCTTCTGTGGCTGGGCTGGTGTGGTTGAAGCATAGCAATAAGAGGCAGAAAGGTGATGTGATTAGTATCTTATCTGTCTGTCCTTGAATTCCCCACTCCTGTGACCTTCACATAGATGGGCTGGGGAACTGTGTGTTGGGGGAAATTCAGGAGAGATTACAGCAGAAGTCCATAAGGAAGTGGGCTCATTTCAAACACAACATCAAGATACCGTAACTATTCTGCTTCTGTGCCCCATGATGAATTCCCTGGTAGTGTCTTTTCACTTTACCTGCTGGCTATGGCTTATTTGTATATCTCTTAAAGACATTTATGGTTAAGAATGCATTTTAATAAGGTTTTTCACACCCTGCAAACTTATTTCAGGGGTCACACATAGCATAATCTAAAATCACATCACTGCAGGTCATCATTTGACTCTGTGAGGATAGTCAGAGGACCAGGGAAGTATAGAACCAGGGATCTATGCCCACATCAGGTATAGTGGAATGGCAAACACCAGAGCTGTTACCTGGCTGTGAGCAATCTGGAATTGGGGGACGCTTAGGTCTTCCTCAGAGAGAATCAGTTTATTGACAGAAGATGTGTGTGGGGAAGGGGTACAGGGGAGGAAGTAATCTTCATCCTCTGAGATCTGTCATCCCTGAGATGGAGGAGGGATTAGAAAGGGAGCTGTGACTCAGGCAACACTGTAGTGGAGACGTAGCAGCTAAGATTATTCCATCCACTGATAGAAATTCTCAGTTTAGTCCTTAGCAGAGTATTTTTTCTTATGAATGCATTTTTCTCAGTGCATTCTCTCAGTTCTTTCAACAGCAATAATTACATGCCCCTGCTCTAAGAAGCTAATAATTTGCTTTCACACAGGGTACTCTAAGAGGGACAACAAACAGCAGGATGGGGAAGATCAGAGCACTAAGGCTGGGGAGATTATTCAGAGACGATGTGGACATGGCATGAAGGAAGACTACTTTTGCATTTACATCCATTTTATGATGAAGGTCTACACTGCTAAAGTGGCATGAAGAAGCTGCCTCATGTAAATGAGTCAAACCTACACGGTTAAGGGATTAAATAGGTTTTAGCTGACACACATTCTTGTAGCAATCATGGCAGAAAAAAGAGTGGCTGAAGACAGTCACAATACTGGCGTTGACAGCCTGGTTTGATATTGGCACAGCCAGCCTAGTAGTCAAAGAGCTTTCCTCTGAACATGTTTGAGACCACCACAACAATTCAGAGACAACCATCCTCCAAAATGGACGATGGCTGCTCCAAAACCATTAGCCTCATGAGGCTTCTGATACTTTGGACGTTTTGTGGGAGAAAGTATAATAACAGAAGCCTGCTGAGTGTGGAAATGGGACATATTTCCAAAACATCTGTTGACATTATATATGCCGAGTAATTGCATTTTAAAATTGTCATGTTTTTCAACATAGGACATCTGTGCTGGTAGGCAATATGTGTGAAGTGCAAACAAAAATGAAATTAAATGTACAATAAATATGCTCAGACAAATAATACTTTTCAGTAGAGAAGCAAACATGCAGAGTTACTCCTTTATCAGCTATTGCCTTTTCTCATGGAATGCACTTTTTCTGTTCAACAGTCTAGCAAGAGACCAATATACAGGTTACATACCCCAAGCAATTCTGGGACTATAAAAGCTTTCTAACCATGTAAAACAAGTTTGTTTTCCTAGCCCTAGCTTCAACACTCTTTAGTACTCGATCTTTGTAGAGAAAGTTGAATGCATAATGCCAAAGCTCCCTGCACAGAGAGTGAAGCAGGCACCTAGTAAATAGTATAGTATTCCTATGTGGGTATGGAGTCATGAGAGCTCCCACTTGCATTATCTCCATGGATTTTGCATACTAGGCAGTGCCTTCAACACCAGCTTTTTGGATGAATGTTCTCCATGCCCTTTCTGTTGAGCTGGGCTCCTGCTTTTGTGTCAAGTGCTTCAAACACTCAGCTGCCACTTAAGAAATGAGTAGCACCAGCTGCCATGGCTCTTCACACCACTCAAAGCAGTCTGAATGAGTTAAGTTTGGTCAGAGTAGGGCTAGAAATCTAGGCTCTGCTGAGGTCTCAAACATTAATGCATCTTTCTGAATTGTTAATAAGAGGTGACTTATCTAGGCATCTAGCTCAGTGAAGAGAAAGATGCCTCTCAGCTTCCTCAGGAATACATCTGTAATTATCAAAGAGGCTTTTTCCAGAAACCTAAGTGGGTTAGGTAGGGTTTTCCTCAATTGCTTTCCTGATTATAATAACGTAAACTTTATCTATGTCACATTTTGCTTTCAAAGGAAGGCTGCCTATGTTCCATCAAATGCCCATGTTCCAGCTATCACAGAGTGTCTCAGGGAAGAGATATGACAAGTAAGTGTGAATAGAGAGTTTTCAGAGAACTCTCAGTGTCTCTGTCCCACTCTTCCACACGAAGGAGATGAACAGTGAATGGGGGATAAAGGCCAGAGCAGGAGGGCGGTTGAGCTACAAAGGGGGTGGGAGGAGTGGCTGAAACGCCAGAAGTCTGTGCTGCCATCCAGCAAGACCTGGACAGGCTGGAGAGTTGGATGGGGAAAAATTTAATGAAATATAACAAGGGCAAGTGTAGAGTCTTGCAGCCCCAGGTTCCAGTATAAATTGGGGAATGACTTATTAGAGAGCAATGTAGGGGAAAGGGACCTGGGAGTCCTGATGGACAGCAGGATGACCATGAGCCAGCACCGTGCCCTTGCAGCCAAGAAGGCCAATGACATCCTGGGGTGTATTAGAAAGGGGGTGGTTAGTAGGTCGAGAGAGGTCCTCCTTCCCCTCTACTCTGCCCTGGTGAGAGCGCATCTGGAATATTGTGTCCAGTTCTGGGCCCCTCAGTTCAAGGAGGACAGGGAACTGCTGGAGGGAGTCCAGTGTAGAGCCACAAAGATGATTAAGGGAGCGGAGCATCTCCCTTATGAGAAAAGGCTGAGGGAGCCGAATTTCTTTAGCTTGGAGAAGAGGAGACTGAGGGGTGACCTCATTAATGTTTATAAATATGTAAAGGATGAGTGTCACGAGGATTGAGCCAGGCTCTTCTTGGTGACAACCAATGATAGGACAAGGGGTAATGGGTACAAACTGGAACACAGGAGGTTCCACTTAAATATGAGAAGAAACTTCTTCACAGTAGGGGTGACAGAACACTGGAACAGGCTGCCCAGGGAGGTTGTGGAGTCTCCTACTCTGGAGACGTTCAAAACCCACCTGTACGCCTTCCTGTGTAACCTCATCTAGGTGTTCCTGCTCCGGCAGGGGGATTGGACTAGATGATCTTTCAAGGTCCTTTCCAATCCCTATCATTCTGTGATTCTGTTTAGCTGCAGAGACCTAGGTTTACAGGTCTTGCTGTCACAAGCAATTGCTGAGCTGGTGGAGCCTCTTCCACCTATGAAGAGTACTGCCTGATATATTCCCACTTGTCCTGCAGCAACAGCAGCACACAGCTTGTGTTTCTAGGGCTTTGCTGTTGACAAAGCAGGTAGAGTAGTAATGGCTTGTTTTGTCATTCCTGCCAGTCAATCTAAAGAAACACTTACTTGACTTTTACCTAAAACAAGTATGTCTTTGACATAGTAACACATTTACTGATCTGAAAATGGAAATGTGTCCAAAATGCTATTGCTTCAGAGGATAATGCTCGCTCTTTGCAAGTATGCCTTGGAATTAGGACTGCTTTGGAACAAACACTGAAACACTTGCTTGATGAGTAAAGCCTTTCTTTTACTATGTGTTTGTAGTAATTCTGATAAAGCCTTATATGGAAAAAAATGGATAAAAATTTTCACAAGTCCTGTTTTGACACACCTGAAATGCAAGATTTCAGCCTTTCACTTTGAAACAATAATTTTTGCTCAGAAATTTATCTTCACATATAAAATAAATGTATTTAAAGTCCCATGGATATTTGTATTTGAATACTGATTCATGAAGATATTGGGAAAAAAATAAGTTATACTTGGGAAATTATTTTAAATTTTTACTTTCTTATATGAATTTGGGAGAACAGAAAGTTTGAAATCTTGCACTATTTCCCAGGCTGTCAAATACAACTTACTATTTGCCAGACTTTATAGTGAAAACTTAAGCAAAAAACATTAAGTTTTTGTCTGGCAATTTAAGTATTTAATCCATTTGAAATGAAACCCGAGTCTAGTGAAGTGTGCAGGCTGCTGTGCTGGAGAAAATAATTTGAAAAACATAACCCAACTCTTTTTCACTTTTTTTCTTGAGCAGCGTTGGAGAGATAAACACAGTCAAAGGATGAACCAAGAAAAAGAGCAAGAAATCAGCCTTTAGGTTGATTGATGCCTCGTAGAGAATAAATCACATTAAGTACTAAAAGTGAAGTTGATAATTTGGAACTGATTACAAAAAGCATTACAAAAAGCAGAAAACATTGTTGCTTGTGCTTCAGCAGTGATTTCTTGTTTTTTTTTTTTTTTTTTTTTTTTTTTTTTGTAATTTATTTCATGTCCTTTAAAGGGGGTTGCATTTGAGTGGACATGCTTTTAGCTAAGCAGGATAGGGTTTGCCTCCTGCTTCTTGTTGGATTTCTGTGGTTTTCATCTGCAGGTGAGTATCAAGTGATTTGGGACTATCTCTTTTTCATATCTCTCGTGCCACCTGAGTTTTGGGTGTCATTTGCCCATTTTTGTTCGAATTCAACAAGGTTTAACAACAACAGTGATAGCCAGACTAGTAACTTTCTTCTTCCTTCAGGGCATGTGTGATTTTTTCCTGTTTCATCCACTTTGATTTTATTGTGATAACAAGCAGATACTGTTTACTTTTTTTTTTTTTTTTTTTAATTTTCGGTGCTTTACAATGCCACTGTAATATTTAGAATAACTGGTGAGAACTTACTGGTAGTTGAACAAGACAGATGCCTAAAGTCCATTATCTTTCTAATCTTGTGCTTTTACAACTTAATTTTATATCATAGAGGCTGTCCATTTCTAGTGGAAAATTCAGTGAATTTCATCACAGTCTGTATTTGGTCTCCTACAGTAATTTTGAAAATTGATACCCCGTGTATTGAGAGATAGGGTTCACAAGGTCATTTTTTTTGTCTAATGCCTTTGAAATCCTCTCTCTTCCTTCTCTTCCTTCCTTCAGCTTTTGCCTAAATCTGACAGATAACAACTCAGTCTCCAAGGCAATTAAAGGTGTTTCTGGACCTGCATTTTTGAGCCCTGATCTGAATGAACAAACACTAAATACAAAGCTCATACCAATAGCTGAGGCCAACAGGAAAAGGCATTGATTTAGCTGTCTTACCTGAAGGGCTGTCTGTTAGGTAAACTTTGAAGACTGAATATCACATATATGTCATCTTTTCTTCAAAACAGAACCTCCTTATAGATTCATTTACCGTCTATGAAACTTACCCAGACCATGGGAACCATGGTTCAGACCAGGGTTCAGACCTTTGCTTTCTTTCCTTCCTCAAACTTGCATCCTTCACCCTTCAGAAAGGGCCTGTTGCTGAAGTTTTGTCTTCAATGTCTCCTCTGTTGTTGATTGTGATGTTGGTTTTGTACATCATATTCTGAGGATTCCAGTTTGCCTCTGCATTCTGTGTAGAGTCTGTGTTCCTTTGGACTGTGGTAGGACAACCAAAAAAGTAGACAGATGTTTAGACTCATGGTGGCTATTTCCCTTTGTAGACCTGTGATATTAGCAAAAAATTAGCAGAAGTAAATGAAACAGGAGTTCTTGACTTGTGGCTTAGTCTACAGTCCCTGGGCATGGAGGCTTCCTTTCCTCCATGAAACAACTTTTTTTTTTTTTAAATAAAACTGTTGTCACTAGCTTATTGCTCTGTTGTAAATATAATAACCCTCTGGAAGCACTGGGAAACGGCTGAAAAAAATTAACAGGAGCTTATAGAAGAGAATGTTTTACTACTTCTCAAGAGAGGCAGACATAGTGATTTAGATACAGTATGAATAGCTGAGATAAGCGATGTTTCTCATTTGAAGTACCTGAACAGCTACAAGTATTTTGTTAACTTGTGCTATAAAGAAACCTGGCCACTGGTAGCCAGGGAAAGTTTGGGAAAAGTTATATTTACCTTGGATAGAGAGTATAAATGTCACAGAGCGTGCTTTAATTTTGCCGTTGCCACTGCATGAAAACATTTATATTCAAGATCTGTTCTATTTCCTGCAGTTAGGATCATCCTTGAAAATATATTTGTTAGCATAACTCTGTGGTGTGCTATATGTCAGGTTTATTGATGATGAAGAAAGTGCCCTTGATATAGCATTTGTTCCAACTTCTTTAGGTATCAAATCAGTTTTGAGCCTTATGTTCCAGATTTGACATAAATACATCTGCAGATATTATAGAAATGATCCTGAACTTATAGTTCCCAGGGGTTGTTTGTGATGCAGCTTATTTTACAAACAGTATTTGGCTATGAAGCATAATTTATTTTGTATAGCAAAGACTTCCATGCATCTTTCACTGTGTTATGCTATTCATTGATAGTGTGAAACATATTATTGATTGCTACAAGGTATTCTGGTAGAGTACTGTGCAACGACTGAAGTTTACAGATTTATTATAGTATCATGCAGTACATTTATTCTAGGCGTAATATCTACTAATCTTATATTATTCAGAAGACAAACATTAGTTTATGAGTGTGAAAGAGGATATTGCTTTAGAAGAATGCATATAAATCTTTTTATGGAAGATACTAGCTATTAGTATAAAAAGGATATTTTTTCATGCATTCTGGAGAAACCATATTTATCAAGGATTATTAAGATTGAAAAATCAACCCTTCAGACAGATAGGAAGTAACAGATTGTGTATATACTTCCAAAGATCTTCAGTCTTTGTAACATGCTCCAATAAACTGTGGTAGGATATACTGATACATTGTAGATGTTCTTCAGTTTGGGATACCTTTGAATTTTATTGAAATGGCAAAACAAGACATGTTTAAAGAAAAATAATAATTCAAATTTTAAAATAGACTCATGGCATAGTAAAACGCTGTTCAGATTGCACATATTATAGAGCGACCTTCAGAGTCCTCTCAGTGGTTATAAAAGCCATAGGTCTAGAGAACGTGTCAAAATAAATGATATCCAATTTTAAATCTTTCATTGCCAACCATATTTTTCTACACTTTCTGCCTGTTCTTCAATAAGGAAAGTAAACTATTTATTGTAGGAAGATGAAACTTGCTTTCTTAGACCTACTGGAATGAACAAGCCAATTTTGAAGACTGCTAATAAAAAACTAAATTTGCCAGCACTCTACTCCAGAACTGTATTACACAAAGATTCTTGGCACACTGAATATCTTTACATATGTTTTTTTTTTTTTTTTTTTACCTGTAATGACACCACAAGACTTACTAGGTTCTTTTCCAGTAACAGATGAATCAAATTTGATCAGAGTAATACGAAAGATTTTTGACACTTAAAAAATATTATCGTGAAAGAATTGTTAGACATACAAACAAATGAAAAAGAGAATGGAGACCAGAACATCTTCTGTACATGAGAATAAATGTATCTACCTGCCTTTACTGCCAGCCAGAATAACAGAGCAAATTAACTTCAAGTGCTTGAAATCTTACGATGTGCTGTCTAGAAACAGTGATTTATGGATAAAGCAGTAAATAAATTTCTTATACACAAAAATGAGGTGCTTTCCCATTGTGACATTTCATGATAAGTTTGAAACTGATTTTGGCAATGATATGCTTATGAAGATAATAGCAATCTCATGCAAATATATACCCTGTATGTAAGTAAAACAGAAAACTTGTTGTCTAGTATTTTAGGGATTTAGCATAACGTGTTTTGAAGTTTCAGCATATTATTACTGCAAACTATTTTTTTCTTCACAAGTTTTTCTTTAAAGCTTGTTAAAATAGAATCCTCTTTTCTTTCATGTCTAAAAATAAGTATAGGTAAACTCTGATTTTCTGAAGGTCGTGATGGGTGACTGAAATCCTCATAAACCAGGGTTAGTTATAAGAAATTACAGGCTTGATACAATTTTTGGGTACAAGGATTGCTATGAATTTTGAATACCAAAGACGTTCAGGGCTTAGCTGTATTTCCTTCCTCTACAGGAATACTAGTGTTTATTCTTTATAAAGTGAAATTATTGTGCTTTGTCCAGCACTTGGCTCTGACAATAACTATTACAAAGAAGACCCAAGCATTTCCATTCCCTCAGCAGCCATACAGTGCCTGAATAACAGCAAAATGTATGTGGCTTTACTGCATATAGTGGTTAGGGAACAGTCAAGAGAAAGCTCACGTAGAGATGGAAGTGAGGGTCGTGTGTACTCAGAGTGATGCTCTTAAGGTCTCTGTTTATCATTGCAGAGGGAATGAGGGCTTTAGGGACTGGGAGAAAATGTGGTGAATGCAGATCTACCAGTTAACCTCCTGACAGTGAGTGAGTATATAGGGAGCAGTTGCTATGCAGGATTTAATCATAAGCCTCCAAAAGAGTGTAGCAAGCATGTTGAAAGCAGGGTGAATTTTTGGAAGAATTCACAGTCTAACAGAGGTGTTTAGAAACGATTATAAAACTATCATCATCCGACATGTTTGCCTGGCTTCTTCAGTAAATTACTGAATCAATAGATAAAGATGTGGCCATGCACGCTGCTTAAGTGCATTTCTGATAAGCATTTGGTGGTGTATCAGAAATAAGCTGATCTGTAATATCACAATGTACAGCTTGCATGCTCGAGTCAAAATGAAACATCTTACATTGGAGAAGTTGGAATGGGAAGGTACAAGAGGCAAGAAATTTTGGCAAATTGGATTCAGGTTGTGGTGGAGTCTTTTATTATAAATATCATAATGTATACATACATAAAAACACTTTGAGAAAAATTTTATTTAAAATCAATTTAGTAGAATGAGTATGTGCAGGGTGCCACTTATTTATGGACTTTATACATAATGGTGAGCAGGAAAATGCTGGAGAATCTGAAGTGAATACATGTTGGCACATACATCTATGGTTAATCAATGTCTTTGATTATGCAACAAATACTGGGTTATGGGAAAACCTTTGATCTTAATGAAATCAGTGGCTCCAAGACTGAACCTCAGACACAAATCCACATTCCTTCATTGGCAAACTGACTAGGAAAGAATGTCTAAAACTTTTCTAACATTCTAACCAACTACTATATGGGCAAACATTCTCCTTAATCACCTAGGAACAAGGCTGACAGGTACCCAGAGTACAGGTTAAATTTTGGGTTGTAGATTTCTCCATGTATGAACAGAAGCAGCAGAAATTGAAAATGACTGGAAGGTAAGAAAACACAGGTTAAAAAGATTTAGAACACCAACAGTAAGGTTAAAAAAAAATGCAAGGAGCTTGAACAACAGTAGGGAGGAAGGAATCAGCAACTGCTGAAGAATGTTTTGAAGTCAGAAGTCAGATATGAAAATCTGGTAGGAAATTAAAGCTAGCCTGGAATACCAGATATGAACCATGTACTGATCTGGAGTGTTGTTCTCAATGTTGTTACTATTTTTCAGTACAGATAAAGAGGTAAGGAAAAATGGGGTTAACAAAGAGGAGACCTAGAAGTTTCTTGAACATTCAGCACTTTCTGGTTAAGCAATGCAGCTGGGAAAAAAGAGGACTGAGTAAGACACCATTGGGAAAACTTTCTCATGTTATTACTTTTCAAGGGATTCATCCATTGCTGCTTATGAAATTCTGAAAGTTATAAGAATCCCATGAAGCACATTTTAACATAATATCTCCAATTTTTTTTTTTTTTTTGGGAGTTGATCAGTCAAGAGGAATTATAAGCTTCCGTTCAATAGTGACACCTTTTATGCTGCTGCAGAATATAGTGCCAAAAAGAAAGAATGGATTGTCTAGCTTTATTTTTGATACCTGTATCAGTTGTTTGATGCTGGCACTTTGTGTTACCTAGGACTCCTTAAAGGGAAGGGAAGAGAAAGGGCTCACATACATGTCCTGACTGAGAATCTAAACCTCTTGGTCTATTGAGGACAGCCAGAAACAAACACAGATCCCCAGACAAAACTGAACATTTATTTACCCCTGTGTGGTTTTAAAATAAGCATCTGTGCATAGAAGATGAAGAAAAATTTTCACAGTGGAATTTTTTTCATTATTAGATTCTCTCCATGCAGCAGAAAGAATACCTGTTTCTTATGTCCAAGATATATCATGAGCCCTGTAGGTATAAATATGTCTAGTGTTCATGATAAGAGAAAGGGATACTAAAGCTGTGTATGAAATGCCTGAGATACTTGGAAATAAATTAGATTTAGTTCCCAGAACCAATAACCTGTGCAGTAATGCAAAAAGTAAAAGAAATACATTTCACTAAATATTGGTACTGTGAAGATTGCTTGTGAAGTGCTTTTTATAAACATAATGCAAAACAGGAAGGCACATCAACAGCCCCTTCTGAAAGGTTCATTCCTGCTAAGGAATAAGCAGAAACAGAGTGAGTGGAAGAAGCAGAACAGAAATATTTCATTGCAGATACTTGGTTCAGTGTACGTGAACTGTGCAGATAATGCTCTGAACGGCAGAGCAAGATTCTGCATGGAAAGGAGCAGAAGTAGTGGAAATATCTCTTTGATGTTCAAGTGTTAATCTGGAATTGGGTTTGATTTGATGCTTGGAGTCACAAGACTAAGCCTATGATTTTCAGAATTGTAAAATCTATACTATTACTGGACTGTAATAGAAGAAGCCAAACAAGTGGTTCGCTGCTCAGCTGTACATCAAAACAGTTTAGTTTGTATTTTGCACTCCTTATATAAACTAGTGAGAGTTACAGGAAAATCAGGCCCCAGAAGAGGAATTTGCCATTGGGCACCATTTTTGGATTTAGTTTCAAATCAGATAGCTAAAATTAAGTGTCTGCATGTCAGCTGGGAGTCTAAGTTCCCAGCACAATCAACAGGGCTTGATTCAGTTGCTGAAACATAGTTACCTAGTGCCATTTGAAACAGACTTCCCTGCTGTGAGCTGTTGGTCCAGAAGGGTTTAGATTTCCCATGTGTCTTATGTCATTTTTACCACCTTCGTGCATCTGGGTAGCCAAAAGCACCGGCGTGGTATCCCTCCCACAGGAGAAAGCCCTCCACAAACTTCTCCAGTGTGAGTCATTCCCATGTGCTACAGTTCTTCATGAACTGCTCCAGTGTGGGTACCTTTCATGGAGCACAGTCCTTCAGGAACAGACTGCTTCAGCATGGGTCCCTTATCGGGTCATAACTCCTGCCAGCAAACCTGATCCAGTGTGGGCTCCTCTCTTCATGGGTCCACAGGTCCTGCCAGGAGCCTGCCCCAGTGTAGGCTTCTCCTTGGGCATCCACCTGCTCCAGTATGGGATCCTTCACAGGCTGCAGGTGGAGATTTGCTCCACCATGGACCTCCATGGGCTGCAGGGGATGGCCCACCTCACCATGGTCTTTGCCACAAGCTGCAGGGGAATCTCTGCTGTGGTGCCCAAAGCACTTTCTCCCCCTCGTTCTTCACTGATCTTGGTGTGTGCAGAGCTGTTTCTTTCTCCTCCTCTCTCCAGCTGCAGCTGTACAGTTTTTTTCCTCCCTCCTCTTAACTGTTATCCCAGAGGTGCTACCACTGTTGCTGATGGGCTCGGCCTTGGCCAGTGGCGAGTGTCTTGGAGCTGTCTGGCATTGTCTCTGTTGGATGCAGGGGAAACTTCTAGCAGCTTCTCACAGGAGTCACCCCTGTAGCTCCCCCTGCTACCAAAATCTTGCCACACAAACCCAATACACCAAGGAAACTTGGCTTAGAACTCGAATGGGTTCAGATCTAGGTAATCAAAACTAGCCAGTGCAATGCACCAGGACGTGAACACACTTAAAATTCTGGAGCTGTCCAATCCCTGACTCTATGACATTTTCTAACTGAATAGCATTTGGAAGTGTATTTATAACAATAAAGGATAATGCTGATTTTTTTTTGAATTTATGATGCTGAGGTTGTAGTTTATGATTATGACATCACTATATTCAGCAGTCAGACTTCTCTCTGTGTGTGATATAAATAGAGAAGTTTGAAACTGTGTCTTAGTATCTTATACCAGGGTCTCGTGAACAGAGACAGGGACTTGAACATAAGACCTATGGGGAGAGGCTGAGGGAGCTGGGGTTGTTTAGTCTAGAGAAGAGGAGGCTTAGAGGTGACCTCGTCACTCTCTATAACTACCTGAAGGGAAGTTATAGCCAGGTGGGGATTGGTCTCTTCTCCCAGGCAGTTAGCAACAGGACAATGGGGCATGGGCTTAAACTCTGCCAGGGGAAATTTAGGCTGGATATTAGAAAGAAATTCTTTACAGAGAGAATGGTCAGGCAATGGAACGGCCTGTCCAGGAAGGTAGTGGACTCGCCATCCCTGGAGGTTTTTAAACTGAGATTGGACATGGCACTTAGTGCCATGATCTAGTAAACGGACTAGAGTTGGACCAAGGGTTGGACTCGATGATCTCTGAGGTCTTTTCCAACCCAGTTGATTCTGTGATTCTGTGATTCTGTGATTATTTTGCATGTGTAGTAAAATTTGCTGCCTTGCCCCAGATCATCAAAGCTCCAAGACATATGCTGAAATAAATATTAGTACTGTGTTATCTAGAGTAATTAAAAAAAAAAAAAAATTGGATAGTTATAACCTTGCATGTGTTAAAACCCACAATGTCACATTTGCAATGAAGTTTTTGCTGATGTCAAGATACAGTATTTTAATGCTATCAAGCTTAAGGAATGTGTAAAGTACATCCTCTTATCTCTCATTGCTAGGAGAAATGGCACTGCTCTAAGATCTCGGAAGGTGATTGCAGGACATCAAGTACACAAATTAAAAGGTGGGAGACAGGCCAAGTTGAAAAGTTTTCAGAGGTCCCTGCTGTCAGTACGCAACTTCCACATAAAGTTGAGAGAAATGAGACCTGGTGTTTTCTGTGGATATAAATCCAAATTTCATGTGATGAAAAGTTTATTTTTTCAGGCGGCTTTAGCAGCTTTCAGACCTTGGTTCAAGGAGAACTGAAATAATCTGTAAATTATGCTGTAGCTATTATGGCTATTTATTCATATGGTAAAAAGGAACATTATTCTGTCAGTAGATCACAGCATTCTAGAAGGGATAGAGAAGACCTTGAAAAAGTGAATATATTTTCAGGAAGGATATTTTCCTCTCCCCAATAATCAATTGGTTAATTAATGGCCTATTTTAAAAAGTAGAAATATTCTATAATATTGATTGTTTTCATAATTAAAACAAAGCTAATTCTAAATATCAACAATTTTAGTGCAAATGGCTTCATTAACATGCGGCAGAGAACATACGCCTACATTGTTGATACCATTTTTCTTGTTTAATCCATGGCAGCTATGCAAACTGGCAGCACTTAACATGATTATGTCAAGATCTCACACAAGTTAGCTCACAGCCAAGGGCTGACATGTAGAGTAAATACGCCCGGGCTAATTATGTTGATGTCAAAAAGTTACCTTTCTTTGTGCATCATAAATGTTTCACATAGATTAAAGCATGTTTGTGTACTGTGAATTTTACCTGAAAGATTGCACCAAAAGGTCAGCAATCTTTGATGCAATTTAATTACAATATTGTTGATTATGCATGCCTTGTAATCTGATACTCTGATGAAAGTCAAGTGTGGGATTCAGGAAAAAAAGTATGTATTATGACTTTTAATCATCATTTCTGCTCAGTGATTATGCCTGGGAGGAATAGTACAGTCTGCATGTTAACCTTTGAAATGAATGCTTTGACTACATCCATTGTAGTTCATTTTTAGCACTTCCCAAACTGAAAGCCTTATTTTACTATTTTCTCTGAGGTTTTATGCAGTCCATGGCATGAACATGTAAGAAGGAACAGAGATACCAGAGAGGCTCTTATAGATTCCAGGTTTGAACATTTTACATGTTGTTGTAGTCAAAAAATGTTCAGGGCTTCCAGCTCTCCATTCTGATTTCTTATTATTACCTAATGGCCTTCAGCTGTCTGGTTTGCTTCAGCCTTCTTCAAAACTGAACAGGCTTTTGGCTCACTTTCCCAGAAGGACCATCCCTGGGCAAGATATTTCATAACCTTTTCATCCTCTTCTATTATCAGGATTGCTGCTAGTTTATGCAAATTATAATAGTGAGAAGAATTGATGTGAAAATACAGCAAATGTCCCACAAATTTTCTTGATCATATTTTCATTGTGAGGTAGAAATAGTTTCTGTAGGTTCATACAGTGCAAAATTGATGATTTAACCCCTATTTTCTTGCTGTTTGCTCCTAGTGCAGGCACAGTACTAGTTTTTTCTAGGAAAACATCTATCAGAGGCTGGTGATAAGCATGCTGTGTGTATCTTGTGCTTTTATTTTTTGTATACAGCGAGAAAAGGGATGCATCTACCTGTCAACTGGTGTGCACACCTTGAATATATGCACAGTAACTGTTATTCTGGAAATAGAAACCGCTCTTTTTTCCAGTGTAAGATTATCAGAACAGATTAATGAACTAATATTTTTCTTTCCATGACTGAGAAACCAACTTTTTATCCTATTTTGATGGACAAATATGTTGTGGCACAGCCGAATTCTTTAATCCCCTTTTCCTTTCCTCTCCATCCAAGTACATTTCCTCAGTAATGACAGTTCACAGAAAAACTCTCCAGAGGGATATATAATCTTGGTATCTGTATTTCTTTTTGGAAACAAGTATTCTGAAAAGCTATTCTTGTTGCCTAATGAACCAGAACCCCAAACCTTGGATTTTGTAATGGTTATGATTCTTTAACCCGCTAGAGTCTCTCATCAAAATGTGGTCTCATTAGGTGAAAGAGACGCTGTGCACCACTCCATTAAAATATGTTAAGCTAACTTGTTGTCTGACATGAGATGAAATGAAATATAATTATTTCACATCTGTTCCTAGTGGACTGTAGCATACAACACAAGCTGTAAAAAATATGTAAGACAGTTTGGTATGCTTAGTTCTGGAGGTCCAAATCTGAATACATATGTAAAGTAAGGAGTCCAGAGAGGCATGCTTTTCCTTTGGGTGAGAAAACCGGAAGCGTTATGTTGCGGTCCAGATGCAGCCAGTGACTTCTGTTGCTTAAAAAATACCTAACTAACTAACTAACTAACTAAACTAACTAAATCACTGCAGCTTTCATTATTCCTGGTGTTAGCACATGTGTCCAGGAGGTTAGGAAGCAAGGAACCTTTCTTCGCATACATATCCCATTTTACAGACCCTGGGTATGAGTGCAGGCTCCAGGTTCTTCCACATGAAGAGACTCTTCCTTGCTAGTGACAATTTGGAGATCTACAGAATGATTCTTGTGCTTTTGCAAATAGAAAGATTTAGTGAGCTGCAACATACTTTTAGACAGGAAACAATGCATTTGTCCCAAGGAAGCTATGATAAAATTTAAAGATTGGGAAGGGGAAGAAAATACTTGCAGTAGAGTGGCTGAGGTCCTTTGGGAATCCGTTATTGAGGGAAAATCCAGTAAAGATCAGATTTGCAAACAGGAAGTCAAGGCTTTGAGTATGCAATTAAGTACCTAATTTCAATGCAGAATTTCTGTAACTGGGACATATAAACTTAACTCATAAGTGGGTGTTCAGCTAGCTATCTACATATAAGTGATATTAATATATATTTGCATATGCAAATAAAGCTTATTGTTCTACACCCCTATTTCATGCAAATGCAGCTTTGGATTTCTATAATGTGCTAGAACTTAAAATATTCCTCCTTGATTTATTTGACAGTTCTCTGAAAAGATATCTTTTAAATTACTCAGTGGATTTCTAGATGGACTAATGATAGTTGTTGAAAGGGCATGATAGGATGAGATTTTTTATATCCAGCTGCATTCTTACCTCACTTGGGAAGGTGATATCTAAGCATCGTACACCATTATTATAGTTTTTAATTGAAGCCCTCTGTAGCTGTAAATCAGTAAGTTGGTTTTATTGTCTTGTGTTATGTTGTGCATACTATCGGCACGGTAGGTAAAATCATGACAGCACAGGAGAAAAAATGAGAATTAGCATGGTGTGTGATAGTAAACCATCTCCTTTGGACTGCTTCCTGTCAGAAATCAGGAAAACATGCTGGACTTCTCTGTCAAGGGTGTTCATATTGACCCAGGCATCATATGGGTCACTGAATACTTAAATAATTCTTGAATATTTCAGCACATTTAATTCCTCAAATGCCACTTCAAACATTGTGCACAAGGTTGATGCAGCTGCATAGTGAGTTATTGTTTTTTGCTCACTCCAAGAGTTAATTTGACTCTTCCTGTGACTGAGAACAGTACTCCTGTTTGGCTTAAACTCAAAGATTTGCAGTAAAAAGAGCAAACTGGAGAAAGAATAATGATTTGTAGGAAGCTATAGGAGGCCTGAGTCCCAAATCCAAATGTGACATTGCTTACAATTACATAAATAGTGTTCCTGTGCATTTATCCCAGCTATGGCCGATAGCTAATAACAAATTATAGAGGCCCAATGTGATTAACACACAGAGGTTTCTATACAGGACTTTGTGTGAATAAAAATGACTATTATTCCTTTCTCTATCCAAAGAAAAGAATCAATTGAATTCTTGTGGAGAATATAATTTTCTTCCATTTAGTTTTAAATAGCATTAGCACAGCAATCAGATTTTGAGGTGAAAGATAAATACTTCTGGACCTGGGTCTGAAAATGTACAAAACATTAGACAATAAAGAGAACAACTCCCTTGCCTTTGTATTTCAAAGGGCATTAGCATTTTGCTGTATAGGCGGATAGCTTCTCAAACAGTTTTGCTTCTAAGTGACCTATTCTTTTATTTTTAAACTGTGTTAAATGACCTCTGAATGTTTACTGAAAAAAAAAAAAAAAAGAAGAAAAAAAGAGAAAAAGATTTTAAGATTAAGATTTTATCATTATTTTAAAGACGCTTTGATATCACAGTATAATAACTATCAATTGATGATTGCTTCTGATGGTGCTGTACCACCCACAGTTGGAATTTCAGGGATTATTGTAGATGTGTAACAGTATGAAGAAAACAGTCTAGCTCTGTCAGAGAAAAAGGGTATGTAATAGCATTAATCCTTAAACTACATTTGAAAAATCACAGGGAGACCAGTGTCCTATAATTATAAAAGGCAGCAGTAACATTGTGACAAAGACAATCCCATGGGGTCATCTTCAGGGATTAGAAAAAAGGAAACCAAATAAATATGGTTAACAATCCAGTTCTCAGCAGTGGAGGAAACGTCTGCCTGTGTGCAGGTTGGCAGGGGAGGGTCAGTGAGAGCAGGTAGGGAGAGCACCGAGGGGCACCTGTGGATGAAATCGTGGGGAGTAATAAAGGGAGAGGATGGGCAATAAAGGGAGAAGATGGGTGATAATGGAAGAGAATAGGTAATAAATGGAAAGAATGGATAACAAAGGGAGAGGATAGATAACAAAGGGAGAGGATGGATAATAAAGGGAGAGGACGGGAAGGTCTGCACATGGGCGTTGGCTACAGTGGACACACGTGCTGCACCACTGTAATTTTTGGGCTCCAAATGCTGTGTTGTAGACTTCATTCGTCTCATTTTGTAGATGGAAGAAAGATTTTCTTTTCAATGAGAACACGCTGCAGAAGCCAAGATGAGATCATGGTTTCTGGTTCACAACTTCTGTTTACTAGCATTGAAGGTTATCTTGTTTCTTGTACTAGTTCAGAACATGTATACAGTACCTCACATGTTAATTGGCTTTAATTATCCTTTAAAAAGAGAGTGATTGGAAATGAAGCAAGTAGGGTTAAATCTTTGGGCTGCTACTCCAGTTTCACTGGTCTTTCATTGGGTAGATTCCTCTGACTGCAGTGAGAATTATTTGCCTGAGGAAAAAAAAAAAGGAATAAGAGCCTTTGGTTATAGCTGTAATTACAGAAGAGAACTACAGGAGAAATCAATGTCACATTCATTTAAATTTGCCATATTGGAGCATGCCATTTACCTCACTAAACCAGTGCCCTGCCTCTGTTAATTGTGAAGATCTGAGATGATCTTGCTGATTTTTTTGCTGTCACCTTACAGGTGGATTGCTACAGTTCCAAGTAACTGCAAGATGTGGCAGCAGCTGCTGCTATTTTTGATAAATGGTGCGCCCAGTTCGACTAGGACACACTGACGTGCCTAAGAGGATTTAAAGGCAAAGCCCTACACAGAGTGATGTACGAAGGACTCACCCTGCCTGGTTGTGGATGGTTGTGTTAGGCTGCGCTATGATACATTCTCAGTAATGTGCTACTGAAGGCAACACTGCATACTTTGAAATGTCTGGGTAAATGCTGTATAGCTCCACCACTCCTCAAGAAGACCTTAGGGCAATATCTCATGTGCTTCCCTCCCTTTCTGGGGAAAGCATGAGTTTTTTTCTGTTTCTTAGGGAAAAGCTTGCTCCCAGTGATGTGCCTATTTTGGGCTGGGCTCCTCGCCTTCACTCTAGCTCTTTGCTTACTGGCGAGACCTGGGTTTGCTGTCTTTGTTCTTCTTACAAGTCAGGTTAAATACAAGGAAGCCTCCCTCTCTTCTTTATTGCCCCACATATACAGAGCTGTATTGTATCGTCTCACTGGGATCCTTCCTCCAACATTCAGACTTTGTTATGGGCTTGTTTCCTTTTCTGTCACTTGCAAGAATTTTTTTTTCCTCTGTTTTTACATTTTCGGATCTGAGAGGAAAAAACTCAATCACACATTCAAATAAAAACACAGTGAAAATGAAAAAAGAAACCACACACAGAGCCCAAGGATGTGCACTCTTTTGGTTGTAATATACTCGAAAAGCCTTTATACTTCTGTGCAAGAGGGAATGATTGCTTTTGAAGGTATATTCAAGGATATTCACAAAAATGCTTTGTGAATATCAGTGGATGAAGACTCACATTTATAGCAGTCAATGACAGAAAAAAAACTCAATGCAGAGGCAACTTTTCAGCTTAAATGAGTTATGAAAATGCAGTGTAGTATAAAAACATACTGTCACTATCAGATTCTGAGGATAAGCAGGGAGGAAGCAGCTAGCAACACTGAAAAGGCAAGTGTTAGGATTAACGATTAGAAAAGAAGACTATGCCATTTTGCTAGAATACTCAACAGGCTAGTTTGTTTGCACTCAGTAAAGCAAAACCTTTTTGCAGATGTCACATTGTTTTTAGCTGACATTTTGAAGTATGCGTCTGTGATAAACATGTAGGGGAGATAACCTGTATTGAGATGACAGGAGATATGATTAGATCATGAGAAATCCAGATCTCTCAGCAGAGAGATGATATTCAGAACAGACTAAGATGCAACTAGACAGGTTGTGAAGAGATTAAGGTTTGCGTGACACAAAGCTGTGAGCTGGTCGCACAGCATGATACGGGCTTATAAAGCAGGCTTTCCTCCCTCCTTCCAGGAACCTTCTAATCACTCACCCTGAAAGGAGATGATTGCTGAGAATTTAGGCAGGGTGCCTTGCACGCCTACAAGGTTGTGGCTGACATGTGGCAGAGCAGAGCACCAGTGTTACAGCACAGGGTGGCAGAGTGAGACCCAGCAGGCTGCAGGAAAGGAAGTTACAATGTGCACCTAAAAATCATAAACACTCAGGACATTCTATTCTGTTGGTAGAAACTGATCTGGCTTGTAGACTGATTTACAGCATTTGCCTTGGAGGCACGACAAAACATGCTCAGTTGTACCCTTTTGTACACAGTTGCTGGGACTGTAGCCTTCACTGTAGCCTTCACCATGACCTGTCATGCAAGGTACCAAAATGTTCGTTGTCAGTATTTCTGTATCTTCCTGAATTTAAACATTTTGTAATATTTCTCTGCCTTGTTTCTTTCAATCACACTACATTGGCTGTTTATAAATTAAAAATATTCATTGATACTCTTCCTTTTCAGAAAAAAAAAAAAAAAAGTTCTGCAGTCTGTACATCTGTGGTTCATATGCCATCTTTACTTGACTGAAATTTCAAACTAATGTTAATTTTGTGCAGAAGCAGTTTGACGGGGACTTGGGATTTTTATTTACTTATTTTTCAAGCGGTATAGCTGTTTTCAACAAAAAAAATCCCAAGTTTCCATCACTACTTAAATCTTATTGCTCAAGTCCAAAAGTCCTGCAAGAGAAAATATATTGCATTCAGTTGAATTAAACATACTTCAGATAGTTAGAACTAGTATATTATCAGATGATATATTTATAATCATGTCAATCACTTCTCCCTGAAATTATTAGGCCAAATTGCATTTTAAATTTAGGGTCCTTTGTTATATTTGGGCTGTCATGACTCTTCACTGCCATCTCCAGATGTCTCAATAATTGGAAATAGAGTAGGGATTTCACATCATTCCTACAGGGGACAGAGATGAAAGGATCAAGGCTGAAGGGATAACACATGAAAAGAAGCAGAAGGAATTATTATTGCCAAGTCCAGCAAGCGTTCAGAGCAGAGTGTCACAATGGATTGACTTCAATAAAAAAAATTGCCCTAGTAACAACTGAGTTAAATGTATGAGTAAGGACTTCAGGAATTGGACTATTGTTTGGTATTTCCACAATCACTTTGCATGTCAGCCAGCATTAGTGACTGTCTGGGAAGCTGACACTGTCTGAAATAGTTTGGTTGTCAAGTGTTGGCAATGGTCTGATTATTCTTGTTTCAAAGGAACATTTGGGGTGTAGATTACTGTCCTTATCCTTGGCTTGTTGACTTCTAGGTCCTACTATTTCTCACACTTGTTGCAATCCATTTTGAAGTCTGCTTTGCATATGAATACTTTGTGGTAGTGTCGCCTTCCCTAACAGCACTTCAGCATACTCCATCCTCATTCATAACTTATTTAATGATGAATGGAAAATATTCATAACTTATTTAATGATGAATAAAAAACATCAGTAGTACTGAATGTAGCCTTTGAATATATTTTTGTAGATCTAACAGCATGTTTGGCTTCTACTATAACTGATAGAGTCTGAAATTATTGAAAACTCACTCTTGAATATTATTAGTTTCTTAACTGAAGTTAATTCTTTATAAGCTGCACACCAGGAGCAGGCAAGTCAGTAGGGTGTAAGGAAAATTTTGCTTTTTATTAGTGTGACTATGAAACTATAGGGTCTGTATTCTAGTGCAGTTGTGTTCTGATAAGTGACAATGCAAAATATTATTTTCATAAACATGCTCCCGCTGTGCATGAGCTATAGATTTATTTACAATAATGACATTAAAAGAAGGAAATTTCTCTTAATGGTAAAATGGAGGTCTTGAAATAGGACAAGTGATATATAATTCCCTGGCACTGAGGTTTCCTTAAGCTTTGAATCAAGTTTGCCAAAGTGTTAGCAGCTAACTAATTTTCTGAACCTTGGCTGTGGATGATTTCAATCCATTTTTCTACCCAGCACTGCAGCAACCTTTCTTTACATCAGAGCCCATATAAGACTTCAACTTCCTAACCTGCTCTGTCTCAAGAGGTGGACACAGAGGGTTGACAGGTAGCCATGCCTTCCCACTACTACTCTTTGCAGCAGCATTTTTTGAACTTTTCTGCTTTACACATGACTGTTAGGTGGAGGCAGCATCCACACTTGCCCTTATCACTAGGTATGAATAATAGAATAATCTTTCTGGTTTGCAGGAGCTCTTGTGCCATCCCTCTGGCAAAGAACTGTGTCTGGACAGAAGGGATATGACCAAAGCCCAGATAAAGGCTGGTGCTACAACTGACGCTTAGGTCTGGGAGCAGTGAGGAGCTCTAAAGCAAGACCAGACCTTTTGCTTCAGGCCCTCAGATCAAAGAATTGCAAAGGGAAATAAGATGCACTTTTGTTGTCATATCACAATTTTTCATGGAGCTCACTGTGATGGAGCACTTAAGATGCCGTCCTGAAACAGAGTAATGTGAGTAAGCCCCGAATCAGTGCATTAGCTGTGGAAATGAGAGAGCTCTGCTGCCAAAGATCTTTGCTGTTGAACTTTGAAGAAGCAACAGGGACAACAGGGAATATAGTGCGCAGCCACCTAGTAATTTAACTCTGAATCACAGTACATCTGTCAGCAGCTGATTCCTGTTAGTGGCAGGAATCAAGAAAAATAGAAACACTACCTATCAACAAAACACACTGTTCAAAATAGAAACACTGCCTATCATCAAAACACACTGTTCAGAGCAGACCACTTTATGAATCTAGCCATAAGCACCATTCCCTCCCTTGTAGCAGACTTAATTATGTGGGACAAAAAGTACAGTTGGATAATTAGGCAAACCATAAAATAAAGTGTCATGTGTGCCTTCCTGTTCTTGTTCCTGTGCCAAACGGGTCAGTTCACAGATGTGAAAGGTCTTTTCATAAGATACTTATAATCTGTTTCCTTTTCTGGACACCATCACATTCTTGTTTTAATTGATGCTATTTGAACTATAAGCAGACATTAATTAGGCAATGATTTAAAACCTGAAGGAATTAGGTGCCCAAATACAAACGTGTGTCATAGAGAACATTTTTCTTCTAGATGGGTTTAATATATCACAGCTCATATTTCACCACTGCATTGAAGAATATTTTCTGGGTAATTGATAGAGAAAGAAGAGAAGGACAGCTGGAGTATCTAACAGTATGTCCAAGGAGACATTTTTCTGGGCAAAGGTTTGGAGAAAGAAGCATCAGTCATACCTGCTATGATTCAGGTTATATAGCCACTCAGACATGTAAGCAGCCAGCTTTGACACATAACAGTAAGATACACATATGTAAATTGTGATGTATTTATATAGGAACTTTATTTAAAAAATGTCTGATTTATTTCTTAAGAATCAAGCACTTTGACAGGCTTCCTCACATCCTTTCTTTTACAGTACTGCCATGTTTTTCTGCTGATGTTGCAACACTTACACTGAATTTCTCAGCTCTTCAACACAGTTTGGGAAAGCTTGCAAAACACAGGAGAAGAAACAGAATAGCATGGACTCCAGATTTCCCCTTTTCTCTGTCTGTATTTTTATATGTCTCTCTTCCATTAACACCTTTTAATCTTCTTTTCTGGAGGAAGTGACAGGACTTGAATATTCTACACAAGCCCTGATTCAACTGAAAGGACTGTAATGAAATCTGGACATCTATTGGCAACCTTACATCCCAGTCACATTTTATAGGTTGTATCCATATGGGTCAGAGCAGGAAAGCTGTTACCTTTTCAAATTGTGCTTTAAAGGTTTGTATACTATTTCAGACATTGTCAGATACCATTTTGGTTTAGCTCACATAAAAGGTAGACTCTCAGTAAAGCTGTAACTTTGGATGTAATTAGTGGAGACAAAATTTCAACAGATTTCAGTAGCTTCTTGGTAGTTTGTTTCTTTACCATTTTTTTTTTTTTTTCTGCTTGTCTAGCACGTTGACAAAACCAGAGTGGATTCTGGCATGATAAAAATAACTTTTTCTTTGTCTTTGAAAGTTCAGACAAAATCTGAGATGGGTGTCCTTGAGTAAAGCAGTATAAGAACCAAGAGAAAGTTTAATGAGCAAATGAGTTGGAATACGTTTTTCTAATTTCCTTGGCATTTCACAATACCCCAGAATGAGTGGGGATGGACCTGTGTTCCTCAGGTGCACTTTATGGAGGTGCTTTAGCAAAGGACACTAAAGCACCCATCTTTCAGTATATTATCTCCCTCCCTTCCCTGATAAAACTGCCACAATTATGAAAGTCACGTACCTACATTTAAGATGTTATTCCAGTGTTACTTGTTTTCTCACAGACGACGGATGAACTCTTCTTCTATGTTTGATACCTGCCAGATCTAGCTTAGAGATTTTTAAATGGAATCAAAAGTGACTGTGCTTTCATTGATATTTATTGTGCATGTTTGAGAAGCGGGAAAGAAGGTAGAAAAACACAGTGAAAAATAAGTGTGCCTTTAATAGCTATTATTTTTTTATGTTACAGTGTATGTTTAATAAATAGTATAAGTGAAGATGTGACTCATTTTTTAAAATCTGAAATTTGTATTATTTGCTACAGTTGTAGGTAGTGACTGAGATAAATACTGCTTGTAGCAGCACCAAGCAAACTGGTGTATTTACAGCATGGAGTTGTTCTGAGGACACTGCTGCAGGACAAGCTTTACATATGCATATCACAGAAAATTGCAATTCAGAAACTGTGATTGCTGGTTAAGTATGATGGAACAGTAAAATGGACAAAAAGAAGGAAAAAAAAAAAAAGAAAGAAAATGTGATTGCCTGGAAGCACCTTTCCTTGCTAATGGCTTGCAGTTGCTGAGGAAAGAGGATCACAAGAGCTTCCTATCCCAAGGGCCCTGCAAGCTGGTGGTGGAGGGAAACGCAGGGCAGAGCCCACTTACCATGCAAGCCCTGCTCTCTACCTGAGTGAGCAGCCCTGGAGGAAGGGTAAACATCCCCCAGTGAGCATCACAGGATGCTGGGAGACTGGCCTTATCAGTACATCCCCTGGGCTGGGCCACCTTCTGTGAGAAACTTGGCTAAAATGGCTGAAATTAGGTGAATCTCTCATTTTCCACATGTTTCAGTTCTACCTGGGAATTTACTTAGTTATTTTAGCTGCATCTCCAACAGAGAGGGAGGATACACTCTCACTGCTTGAACACAGGAGGTAGGGAAGGGGCTGAACACCTCTCCCCTCCATAACTCTCTGGGCAGTTTTCTTAATCCCACAATGCCTGCTGTATTTCAGCAATCTGTTTGCAACAGACCTATTTGGTAGTGGGGAGGGCCAGCTCTCTCTTGATCTGCAAAAACATTCACTGCTGCTCTGATAAACAGATTGCATTTCAAATGAAGTTGAAACATGAGAAGATGACAGCTTGGGAAATGTAAAATTGAAATATGAATGGGTTATATGCTACTGTATGTGTGGGGGAGGGAAACGTGATAACTGAGCAGTTTAAATAGCAGGGTTCCCCTCCATTTCTTTTCTTCCTAGTGCTTGTGGTAAATTACGGGCTTAGTACTCAGACTCCAGTGCATATTTTACCACCTTGTTTCATAAGTCTGAATACAGCATTTAGTGGGAGGACAGCCTGTAATTATGTTGTAAGTTATCAAACAAACTGCAGATGTATAAATGCGAGGGTAGGCTTAACTACTTTGTTTTGAAAGAGAACTTTAATATTAAACAAATGTGTACTTATTGGAAATGGCAGTGTTGAAAGACAGCATTGTGAGTCTGACTTAATAAACCTAATCTTTCCCTAAAGCTCTGTATAGTATGGAGAAGTAATAAGATAGCTTGACTAACTTAAATATTTCTTTTCATCTTAGGAAAAGGACCCTACTCCTAAAAGTAATTAATTATCTGATTTAAAGCATCCCATGTACATGACCGGATTTTTAATGTTACCTGTACAGATTAGTTGCAACAACAAGGCATGTGTGTGCACAGTAGCTAGTTAGAACATGTAAATGAAATGTTTGTGTGCATTTAGAGAAAGGAAAAGTAATATTTTCTTGCATGTATTTTTAGAAATCCTCCCTGTAAGAATCAAGCTTTAACAAACAGAGCCAGATATTAACCAACCTCCACCAAAAATTGCAACTGATCCTAAGGCAAATATTTAATACTTCTCATGAGCTGTGCTTTGTATTTGTTCACTTTTTACTTCCTTTTCTTCCACCTTGGACAGAGCAGAAATGGGGAAGCACCACATGAAATGCGCAATTTTAAAAATAATTCTAACCCATTTTAAAGGACAATGTACGCCAAACCTCATTTTTAGTCTGTTTTTGTAGAAGCAGTTTGGGTCATTCATACACAGACTACATGAGCACATGGATCACTGGCACTTCTGTGAGTCAATATAAACTATTCTCAAACCTTTTCATAGTTTTCCTGCTTTTTACTACTACTTGTGAACGGGGTGCCAGTGTAAGTACTATACAGGAAATTTGTTACAAGGATAAAGGTTCTGTCAGTTTTCTCACAAAGTAGTTTAAGTGGATGTGAATGAACAGTTAGACAAAGTTGATCTCTTCTGATTACCTGAATTATTATAGTAAAAAGTCCAGACCTTTAAAACTTATTTGGTATGGAGAAATATGCAGTGATTGTCAGCAGGGACAAATGGGAGTCAGCATGAATTATCCTGAGTTGGTGATATGGCTTTGAAACCCAGGTCATTACCGTTCTAGTGGGCTTGTTTATTGTTAGCTACACATATTTAAGGAGCAAGGAAGAAGAAGACTGTAGTGAAGATAAGTTGTGAAGAGACAGTGCATTGTTCACAGTCCTGAGGAACAGAAAAAAGGAACGAGAGAGGAGGGGAGCAGGGAAATGGGAGTCTTGCAATTCACATGGATCTCAGTGGGGGAACAAGGGGTGGTGGCAGATGGATGCAGGGAGTCCATTCACAAGTCATGCTTGACTTATTTTTGGTATTCGTTTTCTGCTGCAGTTTGACCTTTTGTCTGAATGTGTCAACTCACCTGCTGTGGAACCAGCATCCAGAACTTGCATGGTCCACAAGGCTACGGGTATTTTGTGCTGGATCAGGCACTTTATACATTGTCCAACATATAAGGCATGTAAATTGTCATTGCAGCCATCTGCAATTCTTTGCCAAGGTTAATGCTTTTAAATGATTTTTGTTGCTGTTGTTGTTGTTGTTAAATGAATCTATCCTAGAGCAAAAAATTGGATTAAAATTCCCTTTTCCAGTGCATGAGAGTGATATCTTAAATAACATACTTGAAGACATGGTATAATGAAGAGGAAAGAGCATCCAGCCCTGTGTTGTGTGAGTGTTAAAGGCAAAGCGTGCAGTAAAGTAAGATGTAGCCACAATCTCAGCATGTAAGACCTTATTCTGGGGTAATTTGTGAGTCAGATGCACACCATGAGCCTTTTAGGTCCCAGGCTGAATTTGAGGGGCTGAAAGACTGGAGGGAATAACCATTACATTTGTGTTAATAAACTCAGCTGGTGGGCTTTTGCTATAACAAAAGAACAAGACAACAGAAATATTAAAATTTGAAAAACTATGTCATGTTCATTTTGTACTTAATTATACTTATTCATTTAGATCCTATGTACGTTAATAGTAAAGCTCCAACAGTTATCCACAGGCTTTGTACTGAGTCTTGGGGACGTGGTTCTGATCCTATGTGCTTTAGTGATCAAAAGTCATAAAAGTCATCTGACCAATAGGCACAGTTGCCATGTGTGTTCTTAAACTACCCCAATTGCAAGATAATGGGACTTACATTAAAACTCAAGGGAAAATCTAAGCTAAATCTCATTATGTTGGATTTGCGGTAGTAGAATGTGCATGTTAAGTGTTATGATTATTCAGTTGATAGGGTGTTAACTTTACAAAAGCTTTTGTAGCTTTTAGGTTTTAGGTCTGAGCACTCCAATAAGTTTTTGTGACTGATTCAAAGGTAGATATCACACATGAGTCCTGCTTAAGAGTAGGTAGGTAAGGTCTGCTGCTTGTAAAAATATGCTTGAAAACTGGCACATATTTCTAAATCTGTTACTGACAAAAAGATTTACTGAGCATTAATATTTGTATTTTGACAGAAAGTAGAGGCCCTAGAAACATTTGTGTGAAGTATAATTCATGAAAAAGGCATGTGAAAAAATTTGTTCTGAGTTACCTTATGATCAAAAGACCTGGTTTAGTAGAAAAACTCTTCATTACTTTTAAAGAGAGGGCATAAAATCAGATATATTATGAATTTTCTTGATAGAGAACATTTTACTAACTTCCTTCTTTAGCACATGGAAAGTGAAAATGTCCCTTGAAATAGCTTTCCTCTTATTTTAGTGACAGCTGTACCATAATTGGGAAGAAGTTAAAAGTACTGCTGTGTCCTTTATTTCACTAATAGTGTGCATTTATTGTGCTTTTATATTTTGATTTATGAAGAACTGGTGAAGTGAGGAGCAGGACTAGAGAAAGTAAAAATGAGGTTTTGTCCAGAGTACAAATTGGGGACCAAAATGTATTGCAAACTTGAATCCATCAGTGACAATCTAATTGGATCAGGATGTCTCTGAATGCATGAGACTGGCGACAGCTGCCCCATTAACATATATTTCTAGCTATGTAGATACGAGACACAAAAAAGGTCATTTACAATCCATGAATCTCTTGATGGAGACAACAAAATTGCATCAATGTCTTTAACCTCTTTCTCAGTAATCACAGAGATATTTCCCATATGGCCAACTACCAGTATGAAACTTCTAATTGTAAAAGTCAACAATACCTGCCAACAATTTTCATAAGTAATAGGCCAATAACATGCAGATGCAATCTCAGCCACCAATAGAGAAGCTCCACTATTGCCAGCATAATGAAGAAAATTTGATGGGCATATCAAATGTGCTCCTTGGAGGAACACGTATTCCTTCCTAAGAGGAAGGGAAAAAGAGGGGCTAACTGAACAAAGAGGCTTGGAGAGCTATTTGTACTACAGCATTAAAAGACATTATTTATTAGTGCTCTATGCCACAATATATGCAAGTAGCAGGGAAGAGAGCTGTAAGTGTGAAAGTTCAATGGGGTCTGTGCTTTGTAGCATCTACCCCACTATTGTTCTGGAAGGAGCACGGAGAGGGAATACTGCAGAAATAATAATTGGAGAATCTGCCTCTGTGGTCCAGGAGAATCTAATTTCACTCAGAGGTCTGCAGGGCACAGTAATCAGTGTATTGAAAACTGCTAGTGATGCACCAAATAAGCATTTTTTAAAGTCAAAAGTATATGGGGAAAGAAAAAATATGTCAGTCACTGTGATGACTCGGCAGCTGCCCAACAGCCAGTGACTAGAAATGTGTGGATCAGCATTTAAGAGGTTTGCGAAATGAAGTTTTATTGGCTCTTCGGAAAATTTCATCTTGCCAAAATAGTTTTCTTATTTACTTCTCTTGAAAAACTGAGTACTTTAGCTGTATCAGATCCCCAAAAAGTTGAACCCACAATCTAATCTTCTACAGCTGAACAGCAGTAACTTTTAAAATCACAATTTCCCTCAGATACAGTCCTGTATCTGCTATAACTGGTCGCTAGAAACAGCTTTCTAGTGCTTTTCTTGCTTCTCAAACACACAATATCCTTCCTCAAAGACATTATGTAGTCTACAGACCACATTTTGTGTTAATTTCATGTAACATTTAATTGTAGTTGTAGGAAATCTGGTCTTGTTTCTACCTATCTGAAGTCACTGGAAGCTTTGCTATCATTTTAGGTCCTTCAGGTGCCAGAAATCTTCAGATTTTGTTTCAAAACAATTACACCATCTATGTACAAAATCTGAATGGACTTTCTGGCAACTTTATGAAAATTCACTAGAGGGAACCTAAAATTCTCCCGAGCTTTTGCAATTATGCCATAAGAATTTGTAAACTACAAAGTTCTTCTGGTTCAAAGAAATTTAGGTAAAGATCTGGGCAAGAAACTGGCAGAGAACACAAATGCCGGAAGCTTGCCCAACCTACTGCTTCCCTGGTACAGTCCATGTTCCTTCTTCTCCGAGACTGCATTAAGTTCTATAGTTTGTAAACAGTTCACAGTTAGCAATTATTTGAACTCAGACTGAACATCTTTTTCTATTTATAAAATGTTCAATAGAATGCCATTCAGTGCTTATCTTTCCTTCATATCCTAGTATAACCAATTAAAAATGTAGTCTTCACATTCTGAAAAACCCTCTGTAGGAGTCTGAAACTGGTCATGAGCCTGTTGCATCTGACCGATTAGGCAGCTGTGATTGGTTTGAAAATTAGCATTCTGCACATGTTCCTGACTGTACAACTGTGGTTTACGATGACTTACAGAAGGAAAACACGAAAAACTGGAAGTAAAATTATCTAAAAACCTGAAAGGAAATAAATAATTTTGTGTATGTCTGTCTGCATCCATCTGAGCGGTTCTGCGAGACATAGGGGAAACCCAATTTCCACTTTTCAAAAATCTGAAAAGAGTGTTTGAAAAAACAGGTAGAATTGTAAACCATTTGCATACAATAGTAAAATCTCTACTATTGCTCAGATTTTGCGTGTCTTGAGTTTTGAAATTTTTGTGGGGACAGGAAGGCCACAGCACTTAATACTTGATAAAAAACTTGTTCAAATATTAGCCACCTATCTGTTTTTAGTATTCTCCATCAACTTCTAGATGATTAGTATGATTTTCACTGAGATTTGCTTTTCTGACTCCTTTTTAAAAATTCCACCTTGTATGTAACATTTTACACATGAACGTGTGCAGTATGCCAATTTCTGTAGAGTGCTTTCAAAGCATACAAAATCCATGTGATCCCCAGCAGCATTCCTGAAGTCATCAGCACCCTGTCATATTAGGTCCTTGCGGTCTGACAGGCAAGCTCTGTTTTAAAAGAAAAGTGCCTCAAAAAACAAACACATTTGATCTTTTCAACTACTTTTAGTTTGTGTCAATCTTCTATGGCCCTGGGCAACACAGGCAAAATGCCAACCTCGGCAATCTTTTCACACACTCTAATATGCCAAGTTCTGGCAGCAGCACATTTTTATCAGAATTATTTTCCAGCCTTAGTAAATGGCTTCCAATGCTGGTGTGCCTGTTATGGATATGACATCCGTGGAGACCAAAATGATTGCAATCAAAAAGTAGTGGAGAAAACAGAAAGAGTTAGTGTCAGTTCTGATTCTCACTATCCCCTTCATCATGACAATAAATTAATACAGCTCTGCTTCTGCTCTGGTAAGCCTTTTCCATAAGAATAAGGTATTAGAATCCCAGTGCTTAATATTCACAGTGAAATATTCTGGTGTTACAAATGTAGTGGAAGAGTAGTATGAAATGCAAAAAAGTATGTCTGTGTGATGTCATGATAAGAATGTACATGCACAGAGGAGTCAAGGAATTCAAAGAGTTGATTCTCACAGGAATTTTAACTTAGTTCCCTTTTACCTTGCAGAAAAATTTCTAACACTTCCTTTGGCAGCTACTTTCAGGCCTATGTGCAGTGTGGATGTTGCATTTGCCACAGGAATCATAACTTTGAATTACTTGACATTTTGGTGAGTGTGAATTTCTTAACCTAATGTCACAAAAGTTCTATTTTAAAGGGTGGGTTTTTTATTTTTTTTTTTTTTTTTTTTGAGTGCTTCCTTTGTTTAAAAAAGTAAATATGTAAAAAGCAAAGATAGTAAATTGTGATATGTAGTGTGATATTTTAGAGAAAATGGCATCTGTGTTTGCATAATGGTAAGGTTTGATCAGAAGAGCTGAAAAGACAAGGAAATGGTTTGGATTTTGTTACACAAATTTCAGCACTTCCCAGGATGCTAGAATGCGTTATCTATGTGTTTAGTATCTAATGCAATACCCAAAGACTTCATGTTGACTTCACAGAATTGGATCAGTATCCGAAACCTCAACTTTCTAGTACCTTAAGTGTACTTGTAGTCCTTTTGCATTGGAGCATGAAATCAAGATTGTTATAAATATCATGTTCCACATAGGTCCATAGATGTGACCATGACTTTTGTTCTGGAATATGTTGGTTTTATGTGTTAGTGCATTTGTTTCTTATCTACTCCTTCCAAACTCAGTCAAGTATGAAATGTTCCCCTTTGACTATATATGTACAGCATTTGAAGCTTGCCAAATAACTCTTTTTGGACTAAGCAGTATACAAAAAATGACAAGGACATTTTCTTTAAAGTACAAAAGGCAATTTTTAATGAAAAATAGCCACATTTTACTTTATTCGTCATGAAAGGTGGTAAACCATGGACTGAGCATAAGAATGAAAAAAATCAACTCAGATGATATTTTTGCTTCAGAAAAACAAAAAAGAAGCACTCGAAATAGGATTTGGCACAAAATTGCCTCTGTGCTTGCATTTGCTCTTTAGTTTGCTATAAAAATATGACCTTTTCAATGTTTTCTCCTTGGGAGGAGGCTCTTATCTCCAGTTTCCTTTCCAAAGGAGATTAGCGCATTAGTACTAATGCATCCTTCCACTAAAAGAAGCCAGCAGCAGGACCAAGCATGATTTCTTCCTTCACTAATCAATCTGGTGGTACCATGCTATCAGCTGGACTCAGAGAGAAGCAAGTCTATTCTTTTCTCCCCAGGACTGTGGTCTCAAGAAGGAAACTGAATGATAAGTGGACTATAGATCCCACTCTAATATTCTGCAAAGCAAAAGTGTTGTGTAATTTCTCGAGTGAGGTTTGGTCACAACATTTTGGCAACTGTTTCTCTAGTGTTATTGGACACTCTTGTTTGTCAGGGAACCTTAACAGTGCAAGATGAATGGGCCATCCAGTGTTATTCTGCTTTAATGAGCTGGCTTCTTTCCCAAAGGAGGACATCTTGATCCTATACAATTGTGCAGAGTGAAAGAACAATATATCTGGAACAATAGAATACAGGGCGAAAAAAAAACAACCCCAAAAACAAGCAGGTTTTTTTTGTCGTTGTTTTTTTTTGTTTTGTTTTTGTTTTTGTTTTTCCCCAGAATGAAACCAAAAAGGGATAATGAAATATTAATGCACTATTAGATACCCCTGCTAAAGCTGTCAAATATCACAAGTAGGTGAGGCAGGTTGTTGCTCTCCTACGCTGTGCTGAGGGAGGGATAGAAAATTGTCTTTGTTGCTGATTGCTTGTAATCTTTTGTACATTCTCAGATGTTGCTGAGTGGTAAGTGACCTGATTTATGGTAACACAACACTTACGGTAATACAGATCAAACTGTTGTACTTGCTGTATGCTCACTATCTATCTTGGAATATTAATATTTGAGTAAATTACTGAAAACAACTGAATGTTCTGTGCAAAGGTGTTTTCTTTTGGCTTTGTAGTTAGAACTGGAATTATTTAGCATTTCTCGAATCTGCTTTTAAGATGCAGATGTGACTCTTGTAGTCATAATCCTTTGTCAGATAAGTCAACTTTAAAAATTGTTTGACCTTAAAGACAGAATTAAGGCTTGATTGATATGCTGTGTATGCATTTTATTCACATTTACAAAATTAGGAATGCCAGAAAATCTTGCAATCGAGTTTTCACAAGAAAATATTGTAGCAAATAAAAACAGACCAAAAAGGAAATAGATGCTTTGACTGTCAGAAACATCATGTTTATAAAACACCTTTGAAGTCAACTAATGGTGAACAGAAATAAAAATCAGTTTCAGTTATCCCAATATAAAAAACAAGAAAGCAGGCTTTGTGGACAGTTTCCCTCTAGAACTTCAGAGTGGAAACATGGGAGAGCCTTCCCCTTACAGATCAGTAAATTTTAACACAACTTCTGCAGAGCTGCTGTTTTACCTCTGAAGCTGCTGTTCCTGCAGTACTTCTCCATGTTTTTTTTAAGCGGAAGATTGATACTGCTCACTTTGGCTATAGCTGACTTTACGTCTGTCTCTGCTAATCTACCTGGAGGTCTGTACTCTTCTTTGAGCCTGAACTCTCCAGTTCCTACTTTTTGCAAATTGCACTGTTACCTTATAAATCTGCAGCAGAAAGACAAACTAATATGTAGTTTTCATAATTAAATGTATTCCACTTCTGAAAGAAAACCATTTTTACTTGCTAACATGCTGTAAATGCGGTGAGATGAAAGTGGGGGAAGCTGAGAAACAACTTTGCTTAGAAATTCCTCAGCTTGTGGTAATGTGAAATATTCAGTGAAAAATTAAGATTAACACTTGATGTGGCGTTTAGGACAGTCTAAGGACATTAAACCTATGTATGCCTACTGAGAGTTACTACCACACGTCAGCTGTTCTTGGGACTGTTACTAACTTTCTTCTACTACTGAAATAGCTCTGTTTGTGGTCTTTGAGCTGCGGTGCAGTGCAGGTTGCTATAGAGGGCAGGTATTAATGTGAATTGTAAGGTGTCCAACCTTTGTCATACTGTGCCAAATCTAAAAGTACAACTGGCTCTGTAACATTTGCCCCAACAGACATTTGACAGATGCCTAGAAATGTCTATAATTTCTCCGTAAAGCATACAGTGATGCCTCACCAGAACACCTCTTCACCCTCCAACAATCTGGAGCTCAAGGACTGCCTCTGCTGAAGGATATAGAATGGTAGTTGTATGATATAAGGACAGAGATAGGACAAGTCAGGTGACTGAATCTTCTTAAGGGATGATGAAAATAACGACTGATTGACCAAAAAGTCTGATTCCAAGCCAAATAATTTCTTCTGCAATGAGATTTAATATAAAGAAAGTCCTGATTTTCACATTGTCACCATTGTTATATGCGATAAACAGGCTAACAACAGAATCTACACAGACTTTCCTTAAGCACATTTGAAAAAAACAAAGCAATCAGTTTGTGAAAAATAAGAAGCACAATCATTTTGCATTTAACCAATAAGCAAATTTAGAAAATACAACACTCCAAAATTAATTGCTTATGTTTCTTTCCACTGGTTGTCTCTTTATCATATCAAGCTGACTCCCCTTTTGTATTCCATGTTGACCACAGCACTACAGTTAGACTGTGATTCTGCCACCACAATGCATGATTAGGAGAAATCTGGAATACAGAAATATCAGCTGCTGGCTTAGCTAGAAAAACTTCCTCTCTGGTAAGTCCCAACTGTTGTAGAATCCTTTGTAGGCTAAAATCAACACCTTCACTGTGTAATGCTCCATTTAAATATTAATGAAGGTCTACCTTTACCAAAATTGTCATGTGAGATGATATTGGTAACAGTTATAATCCATGCATTTAAAATTTCTAGGAAATGAGATTTTGAAAACCTTGGCACTTAAAAGGGACTTTGCTGATGGGTACCTGTGAAAGAGTATATTACATGCCCATGAAAAAGGAGCTGAACAAGTTAAAAACAAGGAAATATTTGGAAATAGAGAAAGCACAAAATGGTATCTAGTTAATTTCAATATTCTACATTTTAATTGCTAGGATAATTAAAGGAAGGGAAACATTTTCATGATCTTTTGCAAGAAGAAGGAGAGTTTGTTTTGGAAAATGCTGATGTTTTGCATAAATGAGAAAAAACCAACACTGATACACTGAAAGCTTTCTTGACAGTGGCTTGCTGGTGGGAGTGATGGGGGTGTAAAGGCATTTACTAATTTTGAGTATTTTATTTGACTTCCTCCATGACTTAGTTCTAGTAGTATTTTCCATATTCAAGACTTGGGATTTTGCCATCTTCAATGAAACATGCAAAAACCTTATTGCTTGCCACACCTGTGCTTCTCACTTTCCTTCAAACCCTGCAAATTTATCTGGAAAACCTGAGTCTAGAGGTGTGAAGAAGTTGAACAGCTTGAGGGTACTTGTCCTCCCATTGCAGAGGTGGTGGGTGGCCCACAGGAATCAAATAGCTTCACCTGCCAGAAAGAGCAATGAATAATTTGTAGATTACAGAACATTCTTAATTTTTCCGGGTATTGTTACTGCAGGCCATAAGTTTTCCTGTGAGGTGGCTGGCACTGACTGTTGAAACACCAACAAACCTTTACCTGCAAACTGTTAGCATCTTTTGCCAGAACTATTCAGAGACGGAAAATCGCTGATATTCCACAGCTTGTAGGGGCTCTCAGTTTCTGCCTTTTTCTGTGTCTTTATCCCTGGAAAGAAGGGCTGTTCTTGTCTGATGGAAGAACTCTTATTTGAAGCTTTCTGAAGTTGTGAGACCCCTCTGGACTCCCCAGCACCTGTGTGATCTGGGCATGTGGCAGCAGCTCTCTTCCTCAAGGGTGGGGAATGACAATCAAATTCTGATCATTGGCTGATGTTTTAAATATGTTCTTAGTCCTGGAGGATCTGAGCTTCTGTGGAAAATTACAAGGGTTTAGTAGCCCTCTGGCTCGTTTAAACACTTGCATCTACTAATTAACAGTAGCTTTTCACTTCCCTACTCTGAGAGAACTGAACTGCTGCTAAATAACAGTGTTTCTGTAGTGCTATGTTCAATTTATGCTAGTATGTGAAGGGTAGTCCTGCACTTCCCTCCAGCCTTGCCTTTTTGCTGTGCTGGCCCTAGTGAGCATGTGATAGTGTGATGGCTTATACCGAAAACTAACCCTCCAAAAACCAGAAATTTTCCTTTGGGTCACTAAACTCATTGCTTACCTCCATTTTGTGTTAGAACTGATGAAACAGAGGAATTGGCAATCTGGGGCCATGGGAGGGGAGATCATTCTTTTTGACAGCAGGGCAATCTTTGATTGGCTTAAACCTTCATGAAATGACCTCTTCAGACCTTGTGATCCCCTCTGAATCATTTATTGTCTCTCAAGGGACACACAACTCATATTTTAAGAGCAGAGTCAGGGAAAAGAGAGGAGTGAATGTAACATGATGAAAAGAAACAATGGAAGAGTGGTTCAGTAGGCATGGGTGGTTAGTGACTCTTTTGGAATCACTTGCAGAATTAGTGTGAACCTGAGGCTACTCTAAGTTCTGCAGACTTACTTCCAACAACATTTTGAATTAAGATGTTGGATAAGTGACACCTGTTCCTCACTCTTTCCAGCTGCTTCCAGTGATGCCATGGCTCTTGTGCTTGAATACATTCCTCTTTAACCAAAAAGTGACTTGTAGTATTTGCTACAAGGTTTTTGTTGATAAAAAGTGATTTCACTTTTAATCTGTTTGTGGCAAGGCTGTGTGCTCAGGGCAGTTTGGCAGCACAGACTGTGCCATTCTAATGGCAGATTTTTGTTTTAGAGGAATAATATTTCTACAATAACGGAGTTTTGACTTTGCAAGTTTTCAGTCATTATTGGAAAGGGTTAAAGTGTCTTATCTCTTGCATTCCTCTACAATGGGTGACTTTGTATAGAACATCTGTCATTTGCTCAGTCTTTATTGCCATTCATATTGAAGGAAATGATGAATTGCTGTTTCAATGTCTTCACCAGATTGTGCAGATATTTTCTTTGAGCGTTTATCCACTTATCCTCGAAAGGCTATCTGGATGGTTTAATTGATCTAATACAGCACAATGGCATGTGTCAATCTACCAGCCAACCCTTTTTTAATATCTCACTCTTATTCTCTTATTTTGGCTTTGGATAATGCTACATTATAACGGATGAGTAATAACTACCATACCTCCTGATTGTATAGATGAATTGATTGATTCACTCTGTCTGTTAGGGCCTCAAGATCTTTCACAGAGTTAAGAAAGCAACGTGCCTAGCAATTCTTTTTTTTTTAGTAACTCTGCATTTACTAAGTAATTGGCATTTACTAAGTAATTGCATTTACTAAGTAAATCGGGATAATTTTTGTGACTGTTGCTGCAGGCATGTCTGGTTCCATGTCACCTCTTAAGGCCGTTGAATTTATGCTAATATGTTTTTCAGAAATTTACCTGTCACATAGTCCTACTGTATATCTTTGTTGGACACAGCTTGTTTTATAGGCTTTTGCCTAACTTGTAACAGATGGAGATCACAGTAATTCTTTCGATAGAAGCTTTGATTCTATTTCAAGGAGTAATAGTAAAGTCAGTATTTAATCTTTTTTACGTTTGCCAAAATGGTTTTGGTGTGAAATAAGGAAACATGTATTTCAGTATCTGTTTAGAAAGAGGGTCTGAATGTTAATAAGCTTCAGTTAATAGGACCTATTTTGTGGTCTTCAGAAAGTCTGTATCTGTAATAGGGGATTAATCTTATGGCTAGTAGCCAGCTGAGTTGAAACAAACACTAAGCTGAATTTTGTATATATGTTTATGCAGTACCCATAAAAACATGTAGTATGTGCCTCTTCAGAGTAGTAGTACAAACAGCCTTTTTTATTTTTCTTCCCTCATGTATCCCCCAGACAGACTTCCCTCTAGTTAGTTTCTGTTATCTTCTTTTTAGCTTCTATCACATTTCCCCTTCACCTAACATGCTCTCTGTACTTAGAGCTGTGGACAATATAGTCTAGTGTCCTTCCACATGAGATAAAGGCTTTTGTCTCCAGGTTATTCCCAAATGGATGGAGGAAATAGTGAACCATATATCAGCTTCAAAGTCTAATGAATCTATTAGACTTTTTGTCTTATCCAGTACTTTGCATTTTGACTCCACAGATGGCTGAATCGTCTGGATTTATAATTTTCTCTAATTGATTCCAATTTTGTATCCTTAGAAATCACAGCAGATTGCCCATTGCACATTTTTATGGCCATTCCTCCAGCCCTTGTGTTCCCATGCTCTAGTGGAGATCACAGCGAAGGTTCTCATTCCAGCTGTGCTTCTATCACTGAAGATGGCCTATATCATTATTTTGCTTGGCAGCATCTTGAATTGTCCACGACTTTGCATTTGAATTTGAAGAAGTCATTAGAATTTATTTTTACCCTATCCTATAAAAGCAACCACAAAAAACCTGAGCAGGACAACCTTGACAAACATTATGCTAAAATGCTCTTATTTAACAGAGTGACCTCTAATTCTTCATCCTCTATTTTGATTCAAGAAATAACTGTAGCTGGAATTTTCCATCTGCAAATAATTGCAGCTACATTTTACAGCACTTAGACTGATTACAGTTCCCACAGAGCTATGGTGAAGTGTGAGTTGCATGTAGCCCTGCTTCTATTATGGGGTCTGAGTTTATCCTGTATTTTTTCTGAACCAGCTGATTCTGAAGAATTACACTGCTCAGGCATATTTTGATGAAATGGTACATCTTAAAACCACACCAATTTATTGAAACTTTTTTTTTTTTTTCACAGTAATGTAAACATTTCAGTAAGCCTAGAAAAGATTTCTTTCCTCTAGGAAAGAATTTCTGATTAAAACCAGTGAGACAGATGGAGATAGAGCTGAAAACCAAGAGAGCTACTGTCTCATACTACATTAATGTGGGGATAGTATGAAAAGGAACTGAAAATGAGTCTTCACCATATTGATGGCTGGTCACTTTTCTCCTTAAGATATCAGGTATTCTGGATGTTCAATGTTTGCTTACTTTCTCTTATAACCTCCCTAACAGAGGAATCACCTCCCATCTCCTACGCTTTTCATCTAGTTTAAAAACTAAAAACTTGGATAATGATAATAGGGAAAATATGAATGAAATCTGCAGATGTATTGGCAAACTGAGAAGGAACTGGGAGGAAAATCAAAAGAAAATCCTTGCCATGGTTCCACACATTTTAATGCAGCTTTCTTCTGCTGCTCAGTTTATGTAATTTAAGATCTCAGGGTTATAAAGATGAAATTAGTCATCTAGAGGCCTGAATCAAGCAAACTGAATTCCATTTACAGAAGCTGCTTTCTGTTGCTCTAAACCTCTTTTCTCTCTGTGCAGTTAATATGCTGCTAGGTCAGCAATCTCCAAAAACAGGGACAGCAGTTACACTTCATAGTACCTATTCTGTTGAAAACTGTAGCTTTGGTTTGTTTCTGAAAGAACAATATTAAGTGTTTAATGGTTAGGGTGTTTAATAAGTGTTTAGCGATCCTTTTGCTTTTTTGGAAGTTCAAGTAATAGGTTCTTGATAGGGTTAGGAATTCTAAGCTACTACAGTTTTATTTTAATATAACATTAACAACTCTGATTAGTTGAGTATGGAACTGGAGTCAGTTTTTCAGGGAACATCAGGCTGCATTTTGTGTCTGGCAGTCTGCCTGGAGGTTGCTGAATTGTGCTTGTTTTCCTTAGAACTGTTTGTGGTTACAGATGATACTTTTTTTTTTGCTATAGATGTATGGCTGACACGACTTTCCAGAAGTGAGAGAGGAGAGCTTGTGCTACCAAAAATTTTGTAAGAACCTCCTTCACACTTGGCTGTATCTGCTGTTCAATCAAATTCACTACTGTGACAGCCTAACTTAAGATGGCTTCCTTAGCTGAAGATGGTAGATTGAGATTTTATCCTCCATTCAGCTTGTTTTTATGGATTGGAGAATGAAAACATAGTGCCACAACTTTTCTAAACAATAACATCTGAAAAGAAACGTAGTGTAGATGACACATTCCAGGCATAAAGTTATGCAGAAAATTATTAGTATTAATGCTCCCAAAAATCTTTTCGTCCTTATAGAACTATCTTTATCTCTTGCTTTCACTCCCTAGTTGATCCAACCCAGGTGATGAATACCCACAAATTTTTTGTTGCTTGGTTAGATTTGATAGAGTTCTTTTCCACTGACTGGATTTCCTGTTGAAATTATTCAGTGCAGTGCTTTTTCTTGACTTTATTTTTTTTTTTCAAACTGATGATGACATATTGTCTGTGAAGTAATCAACTTAAAACCTAGCATTTGCCAGCAAGTACCATGTGTATTTTACAAAATCATCTTCATCATCTGTGATGTAGCAAGTGATAATGCGTAAGTGAGGATTTTGTTAAAAATTATCTCTTGCATGGCAGGTGTAGTAGAAATGTACCTATTGCTATGGATGATACAGCCTGCTTCATCTGTCTTGTGTTTGATGAGCTCTCTAGGCCCAGGGAGTTTCTGGTATCAGAATATTTTTATCCCTTTTGATCTTCAAAGTGACCTGGGTCTTCAGAAAACAAAATAAATTTTTATGGATTTAGGTGTGGAATATTTCTGGCATTCAGATGCTGTGACACATCTGATGCTTTGTTGTGTATGAGGGCAAATATCGATATAAGGGTAGCTCTATGAATACACTACTTAGTTGTCCTACAGGTATTATGCTAGTACCCTACATTACCATGCACCTAAGACTCTTTACAGATATTGATTATAAAGTAAAAAATCTGTTAGGATATGGGTTTGATACTACCAGATCTTAACATACGCTTAACACATTTACATTAGCTTTTCATGTGTGCAATGTGCACCATCTTGCAATGGTGAATATTGACTGCAATCCACAGCTCTATACTCCATGATGTTTGGGTGTCAGTGCTTGACCTGTTTTCTTGGGTTTACTGACTCTATTAAAAATCTTTGTAGAATTCCTTGGGATATGTGAAAACAAAAGAGCTATACAAGAGTAGACAAGTGTAATATGGTGACACCGCTTATGTGTCGATTTTGGCACAACATCATGCCAGTCAGGGGAAGGCAAAGGCTAATACTCAACAGATGGCAAAGTCCTAAACCCTATAATAATGGCTGCAGTTATTTTCATTACTGTCATTAGATGACACATACAACAGTTGGAAAACCCTTGAACTGAGTAATCACAGCAAATATACTCCAAAGGACCAGATGCACTTCAAACTATCAAAATGGTGATGGATGTTCAGGCTGAGTGCCACTTCTGTCCATATTCCAGGTATATTTACTGCTGAGGACTAGAAGCCACATTGCTTGCTGTCATACACAGGGCTGGCACTTTTTCCTTCTGTAGTAACCAGGAACAAAACATAAAAATTGGCATCTGTTGCATGTGGCGAAATTATTATATATTGTTGATATGTCTGCATACTGTTACTGCATGTATAGTGAAATATGTTAGTTTGCAATTTTTTTCGTGAAGATCAAAACATTAAATACCAAAAATGTTTGTTGTGGAAGCCTAAAGAATTTTAAAAATAGATCATAAGCTTCTCTGAATGGTCCTGATAAGTATCATACCAGTTTATCAAAAAAAAGCATCAGATGATTATACCTCAAAGTTTTACAAGGTTAGAGGTACTTTTATCCCCTTAGCTTATGAAGCCTGTAACTGTATGTTATTATCTTTATAGGGGACTTTCATTTCACAATTTGAAGGGTTTTTAAGTGATTTAGATTTTTATTATTTTTCTTTTCCAAAAATTATGATAATCTGTGCTCTGGCAGAAAAAGACATTGGCTTTTAGAAAATTAATTAGATCATATTTGAATATTCATATTACTACTTTGCATCTGTGTAAAAATAGTTCTTGTTGATTGCCTAGAGATTTAGGAATGACCTACTATGGCTCAATTAAAAAAAAAAAAACCCAACCCAACAAAGCAGGCCTTTTTATGAGCTATTCATTACAACATCTACCATCATGGTACATTCACAGGCTTTGACTCTGTGTTAACAGGGGCATGCAGTGATCCCTTCATGTTTATTTTATTTTTCTAAAAAATTAAAAAGAAAATAAAATGATGTTGCTTTATTTAACAATTCTGTACAAGCCTCCAAACACTACAACAGAGCTGGAACATTTCACATCTGCCATCAGCGATCTAACACTCAATATTAAGATAGCTCCTACTGTGACATGTTTTAAACTGTTTCTTCCCTCTGCTGGGCTAACGACATAATAGGGATCAGGAAAACAGCTCTGAACATGGTGTTGCTAAAATCTCTGCAAAAAATTCTATGTTAAGCCTTCTTTCTGACCCTACCTTCTGTAATTGGTGCAAAGCAGATTTGGAGGACCTGCAGAAAAAATCTTGTTAAATCAGACTGCTATTTTGTCAGCTGATGTGGAGCTACTTATATCAGGTCCTTGGTGCAAATCCTGATGTATTCATGGCTCTATAAAGTAGAGCATTAAAAAAGCCATAAACAAGAGGAGAAATCCATAAATCAACCTGAATGGGAAATTGAAATTACAACAAGACTTTTACAAATCTTCTAATAAAACGAGAGAGGTGTGTTTTTTTGGTGCCTTTTTTTTTTTTTTTTAACTCTACAGTCTTGAAAGGTATATGTAGCACATACATCTTGAAAGGATTTTCTTATTTTTGCAAGTAGGTTGTGTGTGCATACTTGCTCTACAATATCAAGGCCACTGATCTCTGTAGAAAATCCCTCCCCAGTGTTTTCAGTGCATCTTAGGTCAAGCTCCTTTAATTTTAAGCCCTCTGTAGAATAAAGCTGGACATCATCTAAGACCAGCCTTGCAAACAGATCTAGAGCTGATCAGGGAAGATGATATCACAGCCAAAGTATAGGATCAGGACTCAGGAATTTAGGATTTGTTTCTGTGATGTCACATGTCTGCTGGAGAAAGTAATTTTGCTCTAGATTATAATTTTAAATACCAGTATAAATCCAGGAATAGCTCTGATATGCTGTGTGTTGGAAGCAGATACCAGCTTCTCACAGTCCCTGTCCAACATCTTGCCTGCTTCAGGGCTGGAGAGGGAATTTTTTTGCTGATGGGAAAATTAGGATACTAGTTGCAGAACAGAGACCCAACTAGCCCAAGTCTGAAAGGGTGTTAGTGAGTAAGCTTTACCTGCTTATATGAAGCAGTTTACTTGAGGTTTTTTCTTTCTTTAAAATACTGAAGAACTCTACATTCAAAGTTTGAGTCTTAATGCATCTGGATGCAGTTGACCACTTTTGCTCAGACTAGTTGGTTCCAGTGATGATGCTCTGCGAATCTGCCCTCGACAGCAGAAATCAAATTGTAAGTCTGTGCTGAACACAAGTGAGAGACGAGTCGTGTGTCTCCATCATCTAGCTGTGCAATAGTGTAAATGACACTCTCTTAATTTTAAAATATTCTGAATACAAACAAATGATTGCAAACTGCTTGAACTACTAAGGCGCTGTGGCCTGTGTTAAATAAACAGCCAGCCAGCCAACCTGACACAGAGTGGCACAATCACAAAAAAAACTATTCAAGCAATTGCTCTTTCCAACTTATTTGAATAGGTCTGAACCTCACAAGTGTTGTGGGCAAAGGTTATGTACAGATTTCATCTGAACTCTTGTTTTTCCTGAACTTAATGAGTACCTTTGAGCATTGCACTCAAGAAAACTTTCCATCTGGTGACGGCTTTTGTACAAATGAGAAAAAAGGACATTTTAAACAAACTTCATGCTCAAGTGGTAGTGTATAGTTTTTGTTTGTTTGTTTCATACTCTGCTAGTCTTGCATAGCTTTACAAGCACAGTTTTACGTTTCACAGGTCCAATACAAATTAAAAATGGTCATGAGGTCGTTAAAAATATATATACTACTATCAGTTATTGTCTCTGTTAAAATTAATGTTTTTTATGCTACTTGGAAAGATCCATAAGAATTCTGAATCTATACAAACTTTAATAATACTGTTGTCATGGAATCCTGCTGACCTTTGGTTCTAGTTTTTAGTAGATTGACATAATTGCAGATTCACTTACTGTAATAGCAGGCATAAAATTAAAAGCACAAGCAATTGTCATGCTGACACTTGAAACCCATGGCTAAAAGTGCAAACCTGTCTCTATCCTTTTAATTTGTATTGTTGAATAGGGTAAAAATCAGATTTATGAGCAGAGGTAGTGTGTGGGAACTACGCTAAACTGATCCAGAGGAATCAGCTTAGATTCTCAAAGGTAATTAGAAGCTTCAAGTCCCATTCTGATTCTTGCAGGCTCGCTGCAATTAACAGGAGTGCAGGAGATTGGAGCACTGTTGTGGAACTGGTTAATTTGATGCAATTTGATTCTAAGCTTACTTCAAAAACTGATCAGCTGTAAACAAATACAGAGGCTATGCATAAGAGCATCATCTCCCTAGGGCAAGATTAAAGTGTAGAAGTCTGGCCCGTCAGACATCTCATGAAGCCAAAGAAAATGGTGCATGACCAATACTATGGCCCTGTTCTTTTATGATGGTGCTGCTTGAATTTATTTACCAAGAACAATTCTGTCCCACCTTTCCAGTGCCCATAGCCCTGGATACTGAAAGACCCCCACTGACCTGTCTCTCCAGTCCCCCTGTCCATTTTCTTTCTTTTTGTATTTCCATTTTTCTCCCTTTAAATCTTTGTTATGTGGAATTCAGTTTTGACAAAAGGTTGTGTCTGAACCAGATGCTTCTTCCAGTGGCTGGATGGGGTTTCAGTGTATTTATGGGGTTTCTTCTTCATATGAGCGTGGGAAGCGAATGAGGTCCCCAGGTCTCTGTGTATGTAACCTGTCTTTGGAAGTACGATGAGCTGCTGATTCTATATGTTTTTAGTTTTAGAAGTCCCGAGGGGCTTTAAATGAGTCTGAGGGCCACATCGTATTAGAAGCCATGTGCATAAGGACTAGGAGACAGTGCCTGACACACAAAGCTTCAAGTCTGAGCAGCAGAAGGCCAAAAGGGAAAAGCCAGTCATACAACGAAATTATGAAGGTTATGGACCTCAGAGCAGACAAATTTGAATTAGTTTCCTGATTTCTGAAATTCAGTCCACTGCTACATACTACTTTGCACACCAAGAATATTCTTATATGGGATGAAGGGGTGTACTTTTAGGACTATCAGTTTCTTGATAGTACAGGGACTGAAGCGATCAGTGAACCATGTATTTTATCACCAGACCTGTGGTTATTGCCCATGCACTCTCACCACAGTATATGCCAAGTAATGTGGGTTTTTTTTTATCCCGCTGTCATTAGATTAATATCCAATTGTGGTCTCTGAGACTAATGATACCTGTGGAATAGGATAAACAGGGTAAACGAAGAACTACTTTAATTATTTTATCATAATCTTTCTCTTTTTAGCAAAATCTGTAGGATGATCTGCTATACCATCTAGAACTATTATCGAGCTGTCTATAAAAGAGTGATAAAATTTGAAAATCCAACAAGAATTGCCATCAGCCTTTGTTACACTGAGGTCTTTTCCTCAAACCTTTACCCTAAATGAATTTTTGATTATGAAAATCAGGCTAAATTTTCATTCCAATTACAGCAGGTATACCAGCACCTTAATATAAAAAAAAATCTATTTCAAATTGCTGCACGTAGCTAGAATGGGATTTCAAACCTCCACAAAATAAATCAATAATGAAAGAATTTATTTATAACATTTCATTTTCAGTCACATTGCATGGCATTATAGTTGTAGAGATGAAACTTATGATCGGTTTCTGTTTTTCTGTATTGATGCATCCCATGTTTGACATAGGTAGACAAAAGATAAAACTTTTCTCCTTGTTTGCTTAGGCTATTTTTAATACTAGAAGGGAGAATTTATACTTTTTAGCCTTCTGTGTGTGGTGAGTACTGCTGAAATTCATGGGAACTTTTCCAGTGATAACTAGAGCAAGCCCTTCCTAACTAGATGAATAAAACAGTCCCTAGGTCAGCAAACCTCTCATGTAGGGTGCCAAACTTCTCAAATTTCTGCCTCTTGTTAGAAAGTGGACTGTGTGGTCTCATTTAAATCTGGAAAATAAGACTGTGTACATCTGAATTTATGCTCTCAAACTGATCCATTTGAAATAAGCAACTACTCCTAAAAATGTGCATTTGCCTACCAAAACTGTAGTTAGGCTATATGGTACACTGCTAGAACAGATTAGGTAGAAATATATTGCATAGAGTTACTGGAGTGTAACCACAAAGTTGAGAAATAGAAAAATCTTACAGTTAATATATAATTGTCATATACAATTGCATAGTTCCATTCTTTTATTAATGATTTAAGAATGGAAGGTAGACTCTATATGTATACAAGGTCTTTAGAAATAGAAAATATCTCTCTGCATCTTTGTATTGTACAGAATCTGAACTTGCTCAATACTTGTTTAGTTCACCCTATTTAGAGAGTTTAGATTTGTCCCACAAGGAAGCAAACAATTTGCATAAAGTGATAGGAAAGAAATAAGAGCAAATTATTTCTCTGAATAGATAGATTTTAAATCTATTATTTGAAAAGCTCTTTTATCATCAGCAGGATGATGGATTATTTCTTTAAGGGAAAATGTCAGTAATTAGTTATAATACCTGAGAGAGCTCAATAAATATTTGCTAAATTAAAATTATTTATTATTTGTATTCTTGGAGTGTTGCAAATACTCTCACGAGATCTGAGCCCCATTGTTCTAGGAACTGCATAAGAGCAGCTACTGTCCCAAACAACATATTGTTCAATATAGATGGCAGAGAAGGCAGGAAGGGAAACAGAATCACAAAGAAACAAAACCAGTTGCCTGAAGGCACAAAGTTAGCAGCAGATCTAGGAGTGTGATCAGGTAGGTCTCTTCAAAGTCATCTTGGAGCTTTACTTATTGGAGCAGGTATCTCCCTGTCTCATCCTCTCCCCTCTACTTCCAACCCATCCCCCAGTGCAACAACCAACCTTTGATATCCACCATCAAGGCCTTACTCAGCTTCTCATCTTGCGGATACCTCAAGCCCAGTCTTTAATAGAACATTTCTGTTTTCTGAGTATGATATGAGTATAATCTTCATTTCCTTTGAGATGGTTCCTCTGTTCACATTCACAGCTCATCCATTATACTTAGATAGAACAGCAAATTCGCTTTAGATTTCTTGATATTTCTCACTTCTTTTGATCACTCTTTATAACTCCCCTCTTCCACTAGGTTTTCCCTGTGTCTTGCTGGCACCCCTGTTCTTTTGCAGACTGTTGTCATTACCCATTTGCCCTGATGTTCTTGATCTTATATAAACACATAGAGAATTGTGAGTCAGGGGAGTTCTTTCCTAGTGTTTTCCAGACAATCTTCCATTAGAAGAGATCTTTCATTAGAAGAGTATACTATATTGTCTGTCCTTTTTTGTTGCTGAGCTTCTTTGCCCTCTGAGCAGAAAAGGACACAAAATAGCCAGCAAATTAATATACCCAGGAAGGAGGCATATCCATGTGGACACCTATGCCTTGGATAGTGTTCTCCACATTCTTTTTCTTATATACGTCCCAAATTTAAAAGGAATTTCACAAATGACTGCTCCAGGCAGCTCAGTTAATGAAGTGGTTTTGGGCAGAAGCAAATGTGTGCAGAAAACCTGCATGGGGAGCTCAAGTGAGCCTACCCAGGAGAGAGCAGTGCTCTGCATGAAGTCACTTAATCTTGCATAAATGTCACTTAGGACGCATTAAAACAGTGTGGGGGGAGAAGAGCTCTGGGGACAGTGGCCTTGTCATAACATGAATCTTCTGCATTTCTTACACCATCTTCTCTTAGCTTATACATCTATCTGAAATTCATCTTCTGTTATTGCTGTGACAATTGGCATTCTCTTCTGCATAGGCTGCAATTCTAAATCCTGAGACTATTTGGTCCAGGTATTACCTTTGTTCAGAAAAGGTCTCCTGAGACACAAGGTAAGCTGTGCTATTGGGGAATTCTTTCTGGGACCATCCATTGACCAAGATCTTCTCTAATCTAGATAGCAATTGAAATACCCTGTTTCATAGAAAAGTGTTCTTTCCCTTCTTCTTGCATGTAGGAATAGGTCTATGGGGATTACTTACATAAAGCAATGAACTGATTGAGTTATGCAGCTGATATCATCAAGTTAGCCTTTTCTGTGCTGCTTCTTCAGGGTGAGTTCAAAGGTTGAGTGATGGCAGCATTAAACCCAAGGTTTGAGGGTTTTGTTTAGGCTGTGGTGGTGCACTGCCTTTGTACAAAAAAAAATAGTAGAACAGATCATAAAAACATAGAATCATTGTGCTGGAAAAGACCTTTAAGATCATTGAGTCTAACTGCAAACCTAATACTGTCAAGTTCACCATTAAACCATGTCCCTAAGTGCCACATTTACACACATCTTCTAAATATGTCCAGGGATGGTGATTCAGATATTCCTAGATGCTGAAATGATTGAAAATTGATTCTGTGACGAATGTTCCCTATAGCTGGCCTGTTGGGGAGTTTGGCTAGAAAAGGCATTCAGCATGAATTTTTCTAGGCTTTACTCCATTTTCATTTTAGCACTGTGTTTCACCTTTACCCGTAGTATGTTCCACACTTGAGTTTGATCTTGATATCATCTAGAGAAAATCTTTTGTGAGTTCGTAAGTTAGAAGCATTGGCAGATACATGTTCAGACGGTTGTGAACAGGTTAGCTCACTCTTTTTTAGAGGCCTTAAGTGTGTGATGCTGTTCCTACCAGGTAAACTCCCTAGTGGCAAGTAGAAGTGTATCCTTGATAGGAATCTATTTACAATTGATTTACAATTGAGGCAGCATCCAGAAGATTATAAAGTGAATTTATACAGCTGAAATAATGACATAAGCTGTCACTGAATGGATTTGGAGATAAATTTCTCCTTTTTGAAGATAAAATTCTCAAGAATAATAGTTTCTGTTTTGGAAAAACAAAATCAAAACAACAAAAAAACAGAACAACCCTGCAATGTTAGAACTGTTGATTTGTCATGTATTAAACCTAAAGACCCATAAGGGTTGTCTGTTCCCAACCCAAAATAACTTGTAACTGGTCCTGAGACAACCAGGTCTGTGACAAATCCTAGACCAGTGTAAAACTGCTGCAATTCTTGATATGAATGGAAATACAGTCCGTCATAGTTAATTGCAACATCAGAACCCAAATTAGCATGAACAGAATTTGAATAGACAAGAATCACAAGAAACAAGATGGAAAGTCTCATAGGCTTATAGTTATTTATGATGATTTTCAAAATGTTTATGCTTCAGCTGAAACACAGCCCAGGTAGCTCAAGTTAGATGAAGTGCATAGCAGGACATAGTGTGGGATAAATGGAACTTGTTGTGTAGGTAGTCACCTTGAGGAAGATTCATGTATCTAAATTTAGTTGCATAGAGTAGTTTTTGTTGCCTTAGGTTATCTGATATCTTAGATAACTTAGGGTATCTAAAATGTCACTAGATGGCTACATTTAAACATATAATGTATGTATTTGACAATTTTGCATGGTTTCAAATACATTTGGCAACCTTCAGTTAGCTCCATATTCCTGATTATGCAGTTCTTGAGTGAGTATGCCTTTGTATAGGCAAACTATGTTTCCAAACTCTGTGACAGAAAGGAATCCCAGGGAACAGGCAACAAGCAGACATACAAGATATCCCATCTTCTATGCTTTGCTCAGCAAGCATTTCCTCCCATGGAATCTTGAACAATGACTTTGAACTAAAAAGAAAGAGACTTTTATGTGCTTGAAGATATGGTTACGTACAGTGGGATTATCAGATGTGTAGGTGCTCATTTTCTTTTGCTTTCTGGATACACATCTTCCTCACATCTTAGTGTACAGACAGAATCTACTTCCTTAGGTGCCTCAACAGCATGACAAACTTGGCCCTTCATTCCCAGCTGTAAAAGTCAGGTAAGAATCCTTTGTATGTCTCAGGGGTGTTGTGAAGTGAAATCCACCGAAGAATTTGCATACTTTACACTGTGCAGCAGAGACACTCATGTTAGAATGGTAGAGTTACAGTCAGTACTATAGAGCTGTTTGTATGACCTTATCACACAGTTATATTTGACATGCAACAGATTTAACAGATTTAGAAGTAGAAAAGAACTGTGCTCCGCAAAGTGAAGTGCTAAATTCTATAAAGTTAACTTGACTGTGTTCCATTTCAGGATTTGAAAAGTCATTATAAACAAATAAGAATTGGGCTTTCACCATTTTGTGGTTTCTCCTTCTTGGGATCTATGCAAGCATTTCCCTCATGTTACAGCTTTAATCTCACTGTCCAAACCCTTACCACTTCAGAATGAACACCTAGCTGAAATCTGTCAGGGGTGTGAAACACAATCATATGTGAATTCTCCATTATTTGAGTGAAAGTCTAATAGGAGTAGATTGCAAACACTATTTACCAGGGTATACCAAAATGATAGTTTTTTAAATTTGTTTTACTCCAATGTCGTCTATGACAGCCACACCCACAAATGATAGCTTGTGCTTGAGGGAGTCCAGGCACTGCTCCCTTGACATGCTAAACCAGTGCAAGAACTCCAGGAAATCTGAACACCACAGGGATCTGCAAAGCTGGCCGGGATTATAGAGAACAGTGTGCTGTGTCATTCTTTTGTCAGTCAGAGAATTCTTGCAAAAAGTTTGGAACTGGAAAGGAAGTTTCATTTGAATTTCAGCTGACATTTTGATGACAAACTAAATCAAACGAAGTTTGGAGCCTTTTCAAAGCAGGTGAGACTTTCACAATTTCTCAGTGTCCCTAAATGCAGAGCCTGTTACGTACGGTTACCAAACCAATGTTCTTATTTCTTCTTGGGCGATTTGACACCAGGTGCAATATTGCTTCAGAAACAATATTGTTTATGGATTATACTTATTTCATTTGGTTTGCATATGCATCGGTGTTTGTACAGTGTTATGCAAGTATATTAGTGAGATATCTTCTGGTTTTGTCTCTCTCAGGAAGTCACAGCTCCAGGTGACATGATCTTATGTTGTGGAGACACAAGTGAAAAATAGGTATAAAGAAAGAATACAGAAGACAATTAAGAAGCAGTCAGAATCTAAATGTGAAGTACATAGGAGGATGTAAAAAATCACACTCTGGCAAACAAATGGTTACTCTCAATAACTGAGCTACAATTGTCCTTAGGCACAACTAGAGTTTCTACCCAAAACCAAATACTTTACAATATAGTGCAATTACATAGTTACAACACAGAAGCAGTAGAAGGTAGTGTCCTAAAGGTAGAGATAAGGATTCTACATGTATCAGGTGTTTTGTTTTGTTTTGTCTTCGTTTCGTTTGTTTGTTTTTTTTTTTTTTTTTTAATACAGATGCTCAGTGTTGCCAGATGCTACGAAAACTAAGTAGTCTTTCCCAAAATTCAGGTTAGACTAATAATGCAGTGATGGTATTGTTTGTTTAGGTGATTTAACAATATATTTGCATAATTTATACTGTGTTTGCAGATTTCAACAACACCTTTGAATTTCTAGGTTTTAGGTAGAGGGAACCTTTTACTCTTTACATCAAATCAAACCAAACCAAACCAAAAAATCCTTGGATGAACAAAGCGATTTTGTTTAAAGCATCAAACTCCTCCTATCTTAGTGTCATAACTATACTCAGGCAGTTTGAACAAGTACCCTGTAAGTCACACTCTTTTTTTTTTTTTTTTATTCAAGAATAGCTCATTTAAACAGAGATTCCTATTTCCACTGAATTGACTCTCTCAAGAAATACATTCAATTTTTATGCATAAATGGCACTGTTCATTTGCAGGTACAGTTGATTTTTGTCTATATAATACAATTTATATTTTAGATGTGCATTTAAAACAATATTTCTGACAAGGTATTATTTTAAAGGAAGATATTCAGTTGGCCAAGTTCCAGTTTGAATGCTAAAATAGTAGAAAAATCTTACTAGTACATAATTGGGTTCTGATTTTTTTTTCCTCTTGACCCAACAAAGACTGGATTTTTTGAGCTTTACAGCATTCTGTAAGCTGATCTATACATTTAGTATTTGTTTTAAGAAAGGACTAGAAGAAGCTGAGCTTTATTCTGTTATTTCAAAAGACATCTAAATTCTTTCCTCAGCTGTAATATGCAGTTGTAATTTTCATAACACAGTAGCCAGACATTAAGGTAGGCAGAAATAGCAAGTAAATAAAATAACCAGCACAGAGGTCTTTCAGTTATGACAGGGTATTCAGGAAAATTAGTAAAGATCATTATATAGCCTTAGATAAATGACACTATCTTCAACTAATTTTTCTTGATTAAAAAGCTATTGGTGATCTGTGAAAGGACAGCAGGGGCAAACTTTACTTAAAGTCTTATAATAATGAAATGCTACATGATAGCCCTGATTTCAACATGCGATTCGTTTCCAAGGTCAATGACCCATTTACCCTTCTTTTGGCCTGAAGATGCCAATTTGCAACTTTCTTCCTATCAGAAGTTGTTTATTACAAAGGAACAGGAATAAGAAATTGTCCGTAGGAAGATACGGTAATATCCAAAAAGAGTATCAAGTGCCCCTTCTGATGATTTCAAAATAACAATACAACTCATCAAATCAAAACTAGTAACAAAACAACTCAATCTAACTGTATATAACAACTGCCTAGAGCAATAATTAATAGATGAAGAAGAAGAGCATTAAATGGCAATTGAAAGTAATAGGGAAGGCAAAAATGATTCAGGTAGGTAACTTTAATTAAATCAAAACAGAATAAAGACAAATTGTAGTTGCATCATGCATATGAATATTAAAATTAGCCATCAGCAAAATTTTAATGTAATGAAGTACAGTATCAAGTTAAGTCTGATAATAATTCAGAAACATACCTCAAGCAAGGTATTACTTCAAGGGCAGGCCATAAATAATAACCATAACAAAGGAAGCTCTAGCTCAATGAATAAACACAGCTCACTACTGAGTCTATACTCAGCCTGACTTACTATTGAAATTATGCTCATGGAACTATCAATTTCAATGAAGGCCAACTGTTATAAAACTTGAATATCACTGTGATGAATCAAGCTCAGATTCCCATTTCTCATCTTTCCTCACCTTGACATTAAAGATTCTTAGCAGTACTTGCCATATTTTTCTGCCTCCTCCTTAGTCAGCATTTTACATGGTTATGCAATAGTAGTATAAGAATGGCTTTCCAAGAGATTTGTGACTGGAATGTCTTCGCAGAATTCTGACTGTATGTTTTGCTACTGAATTTGCTTGAGACCTCTTCTTTTTTTTTTTTTTTCCTACCATACATTCTTCATAAACTTCCTACAGGTTTCTGTCAGAGCTTTCCCACACGTAGTTTTGACTTTCATAATCCCATATTGTTGGCAAATTGCATAGGAACTTCCCTTGCCATAGTCTACTTTTCAATCATATGCACACAATAGTATCACCCTAATAATTTTGTTAGGCAGCTCTTTGACTGCAGTACAAAGACCGCGTTTGAAAATACTATCACACAGCTCTTAAAATCTATTTAAAATGTGTATGCTGATCATACTACAATTTTTCTTTGTCACTGAAGCACTGAAAATGTCTGATACATAGACATGAGATTTATGAAATGCTATATATGCCTGGAAACACCTGCATTCTCCTATTGTTTGTACCCTGGAAGAGCAAAATCTATATAAAAGTCTTAAAGCTAGGATTCTATGAATCACAATAAGCAAAGAAAGTAGACTGTCTTTTTATATTTTGTTTTCTATTTTGAAAACTAGAAATATGCCTGCTTTCTTCAGTTCCTTTAGCATGTTCACAGACCTCCATATCAAACAAATTATTGGATGAGGTCTTTAAGATTACCGCTTCTTATTTTTAACATTTCAGCAGCAACACTGTTGACACCTGGTGCTTGTTATTCCTAAGGGTTCTGATTGCCTCTTGAATCTCTTCAAAATTTGGCTCAGCTGCCTGGAAAGTGGCCATTTGTTGTTAGCCTTTTCATTCTCTTTCTGGAGCTTGTCTAAGTACTGCTACCATATTTCTGCAGTTGCATTCCTTGTAACAAAATGCTTTGAATTTTTATCTTTTATCAGACTTTCCCATTATCGATATTCTATTCTTCATGCATTGATACCCTTGTAAAATTCTTGCAAAGTCTCAGCCTCCCTAAACTGGATCATTAGAAGAAATTTCCCTACAAACTGTAGTCCTCTGAATAGGCCTGCTCTTGCCTGAGGAACAAATGTACAATTTGCCAGTGCTCACCATCACACCACAGTATCTCCTTCAGAGGAACCGTTGAAGGCCCTGGATCTTGTATTTGAATTCCCCAGAATATAATATATTTTACCTAGCATAACAAATGCCTTTATTGAAATCGGAGAGAGGAACAGGTAAAATTCAACAACAAATCCACACTTGAATGAACTTCTACAGAAAATCAATAATGGATATAAGCATCCTCTTTCGGGGGGGGGGCGGAATATTTCTCACAAAATAATCCTTCCTTCTCTGATCTTTCAGGCCTGATGCTCAAAGGAAAGGTATGAAGTAGCTTCAAAAGAAAATTTTGGGAAGGAAAATTTCTAATGCTATCGGATACTGAAAAGCTAGCCCTTATAGCTGCAGATCTCATGGAAGAAAAATGATCACCCTTTTAACACCAACTACCCTCTATTTCTTAGCTAATAATCAGATAATAATTCCTTTTACCTCTCAGTGTATCACCTGAAGTCTTACTAAAATTCTTCTTTTCTTCATCTGAAGGAGGGCTTGCATAACCACAGTTTGACCTTTTGTTTTTGACTTCTGGAGTCATTTACCCCAACCTCTTGTTCACAGCAGAGCTAACTTTGGAGTTAGGTTGATCAGGGCTGTGTTTAGTCCAGTGTTGTAAATGAAGATATTGCAGTCCCTCAAGCACCTGTGTCCATGTTTGACTACTCTCATGGTGAGGAATTTTTTTCTCATATTCAACAGGAATTTCTCTGTGAGTGTTGTTTCTTGTTTTTACACAAGATTTTGTAGAAAATCCTGTCTCCATCCTCTCCATAGCTCCTTTTAGGTAGTAGAAATCTGGAAATTAGGTCCTTAGATTTTTCTCCAGACTGAACTCAGTTTCTTCAGTGTCATATGTCATATGCTTTAGCTACTTAGCCATCTTCATGGCACTCCACTTGATTGCTTAGTTTGCTGCAATCTCTCCTGTATCAAAAGATCCAACATGCAGTTAACTGTGTCCTGAAGTCATGAAGGCTACACGTTTTTAATAAACTTATGCTGATTAATTCTCTCCCTAAAGTTTTGTATCATCTTTTTAGACCTGCAGCTTCTCCTTCAGCCTTTTCATATTCCACAGTATCACACTGATTACAATGGTACATTCTCCACATTGCATAGTAGTTCAAAGTTACTCATTTACAGTCTTCAGTGTGTGGATATATTTCTGAAAGCTGTGCTTTTATACTGCCCTTTATTTTTTTGATGTCTTTCCTTTCGGTATTAACACATCTGAAATTTAGTGCAGCAGACTCCAGATTTTGGTGATTTAATACTTCACATTTGTGTGCGCAGTTCGGATTGTCTAAAGACAGTGTCTTATATACGTACTTGTATATTTTGTATTTTCTCTACTGTCTACATCTAATTTTTTATTACATTTCTCTTACAGGACAGTCAAGGGATTATGTTAACTCCTTTTTGTTTTTTTATTCCAAGGCACAAGGACTTCTGTCTTGACTTAGTAAGTGCGTGATCAGTCTAGCTGATAGTAACTGCATCTGTGCTATTCATGTATGTTTATGAGTAGTTGTACCAGAAAACACAGTACTATGTAAAGGCACTTTACAAGGTCGGTTCAAATTAATCTGGTTTCACCATTATGAAACACACATATTCTTTCAATTTCTTTTTTACTTCATTTCCTGTTCTAAAACTGCAGGTACTCTAAGACATCCTACAGCTGTTGAAGATAGTCGGAGCATTCATTATCTAATAAACTTTATTTTTCTTCAGTGAAAATAGATATATTGATGAAGTCATTACTGAGCTATCTCATTTTAATCTTAATTACATGTTTTCCACTAATGGCTTGCAAGGTATTTCTGTTGGTAACATATTTAAGTATTCTCATTTCACGTCTTGTAGTCTTTCTTCCACTGTGAATCTAGATTCTTCTGTATTTCTCTGTATCTTACCTATGAGAAGGCTGTGATGCATATACAACTCTGCTTTCGTTGTGCTATAAAAATTTGGGGAACTTTTGGCCTATGTAAGATCAGATGTTGCACATTTCTAATTCCTAGTCTTTGCCAAAGCTGATGGTTTTTATTCATTTTATCTGCATTTTTTCTGAAGTTTTTTGGAATGTCTCCTTAAAGTTGTGCTCTGCTGTCAATTAAAGAAGCCATTATTAAATTTCTGTTTCATATATATGTGTTTTTTTTTAAGCTGTAGATCAAATAATCCCTAATATTCTGTAAAAGTATTGAGTTCTTGGAGTATTTAGCTACAAACAGATCATCTAATCTGCTAAGTGTGCTCAAGGCTCTTCTGTGAACCGAGTACAGTTTATCAACATTTCTCTCCCAAAAATCCCTAAAGATGCCATGCTGATAAGATCTTTCAGCTGATCCATTTTCCTCTCTACTCTGGTGCCTGGCACTGTAGTACATGGTGTGATGTAAGATTCTGACAATTCTTTGTTTATAAAATGCATATTTTCACTTGGTCTTTAGAAAATCTTTTCAATTGCTTTTGTCCAATTCATTAAACTATCCTGGTGGATTTGCATTGTCTAGTTATCTTTAGGTTTGCTATCTATTTCTTCCTTCAAAATCTGTGTAACTGAAAGCCTTTATCAGTGTTGATTTATGTCACCTTGTAGGTCAGTGACAGATGTTTGTAAACAATGTGGGGCCACAAAACATGCAAATTGCATGTCTCAGGTTTAGCATAAATTTCTTGGACAATTTCTATAAGTGGCACTTTATTTCTTCTCTTCATTCTGTATTTCTACTGCAGCAAAGCTTAGAATAAAACCCTCAAACCCTCAAAGGTAATGAACATTTATTTTAAGTTACGGCTACATCAGGCAATTTGACATTTTATACCTATTTTACTTTTCCTCAACTAAATGAACACTGGTAATGCATATATTTTGTGTACTGGAACAGGTCATGTCCCTTTCTGTCACAGTCCACCTTGTTTTGTGATTGTGCACCCTTGGATGCATAATGGAGATATGGCCACTTGTGCATAAAGAAACATAGCTTAAATGAACTGTAAAGCTTTGTTCTTTATTGGACAGCACTTTTTGAACTTTTTTTCCCCTGAATGAATTATTCAAAAGATCTTCGTAAATGGTGCATAACTTTAAATTGGGTCCATAGACCGTAGATCAGGTAATTGATTCTTGTCTTAACTTCGTTTGTTACATGATCACATGATTACTTTTCCTTTTTTGATGATTTTTTTTTTTTTTGGTGTTATTACACAAATAATATAAACTAAGGTCTAATATCTTAATCTGTTGTTACTTTACATTTCTTCAGCTCAATTAAATTGTCCTTCATGCTGTCTTGCAAGGTCATTTCTTGCTAAATCAGAACACAGTTTCAGGTGAAGGTGTCTGCTTGAATTTGGAGAGAGACTTAAATTTATATTGATATGAGACACACTGAAAGTGATACTAGGAAAGCTATCAAAACTTTTTTTTTTTTTTACCTTTTTCCTAAGAACATTTGAGGTTTTTCTCAAGGTGGCTCAACATTTTAAGATGGAATTGTTCACTTTGGGTAGCTTTCTGACACCACATGGACTAAATAAAAAAGTTTGCTAAAATATTTTTGTGAAAAGTAAGTCCTTAGACTGCAAATTGTTAAAGCTGAACTTCTGCTGTGCTCAGAATACATGAACCTTTTCGAATACATTGCATGAAGCGAAAGTCCATTCTTTTACAACATGTATCCCTCAGATTTGTATAGCTGCTAGTAAGACATTAGTGGGTGCTTACTATAGAAAGCAGAGCTTTCTGATAAGCTGCATTATTCACTATTATTCTTCCAATAGGTTTCTGATGTGAAAGTTGTAAAGAGTTGAATTTCTCTTGAGATAATAATTTACAATTAAACGGAGACTGGCTGATCAGGCTTGACACAATGTTGTCAACATGATATCAAAGGTGGGGACAGTACATTTGCATTTGCTGTCTGTAGAGTGAGATTATGCTAACAGCATGGAGCTGCCTCACGCCTGGAGGAACACAAAGAAACTGCACAATTGCAATTCTGAAATGCTTCTTGAAGAGGTGAAAATTATACCTGCTCCATGTTGTCTCCAAACTGCTCCTGTGGCAGAATAGCCTCTGGCTCTGCCTGGTGTTTGAGCTGCAGTTCTGGGCTTATCTCCCATAGATGCACTATGGGATTAATGAACTACCAAACCTCTATGACTGCTTAAATTCTTATAATTAAACCATTTTCCCATAACTCAGATTTATTAAAACGGTAGGACTCAGAGTACAGTCTTTCATGAACACAACTGATATAATTTGTCAGCTTGCATAATCAGTGTTCTTTGTTTACAAAATGGAAACAGAGGAGAAATTTACTATCAGGTTTTCCTGAAGTCCTACCACACTTGGACAACACAAAGTCTGTAACCTTATGTTTATTTATCTATATAGAATATATAGATGTCAAAACTGACTGTTTACCTGCAAAAATGAGTAATTGCTCTACGATTTAGTGATGTCTATGGATAATTTGATAAGTGTATATATTTATACGTTTTTATCACAGGTGTCTCTCTTTTTAGAAAGGTGCTAAACTTCTTCTCCAGGTTATAGGCAATTATCAGCTAAACACACTAGTGAATTGTGATTCTGACTAAAGAAATTTCTACATCTTTGTGTAGTATCCACAGAGATAATGTGTCAGATCAGAGAAATAACTACCCTCCCTGTGAACAGGGGTAGTTACTTGAGCAATACATGAGTGTTCGATTCATCTGGTAAAAGGGACAGAAAGACACAAATCTTAACAGGAAAAATACAATGGCTAGGGGCGTATTATATATATAAAGGACTTAAAAACCAAACTATGTACATCACTCGGAGATCCATGCAGAGGAGGTTCATTCATAGGAAGGGCTCTTTTTAGTGCAGGTGCAGAGCTGCTTTGGGTGTGTATATTATGGAGGATTACAAATAACTTTAAGATTTGAGCATGGAAACAATGCTGAGCCGAGAGGGTGTGAAATGTGTGATGAGAAAACATTTGCTTTTCATTCTGTTGTCCACTGTCATTAAAAAAAAAATAAAATATTTCTCTTCTTGAAGGAAATTCCATGGGAATTGCCAGAGCTGGAATGTGTGCCTTCAAAAGCAGCAGCACTTGGACTGTACCCAGCAAGCAGTGACAGTCAGGGAAGGAAGAATGGAAACCAGTAATCTGTAGGAAAGAGCTCATCCTTTCCTTAAAGAGAATCCTATTTGTTCTGCCCTAAGGGCAGGAACAGGATAGAGAAAAAATGGGGTTCAACTTCTTTGTTCTCTATGGAAAAAATATGCTGATACATAAGCTTTTTCCTCTTACCCATAGTTCTCCTTTTCAAATATTTTTTCTGAATAGAGGATGAATTGGTCCTTCACTTGTGTGTTCCCTTCTGAAAAGGGAGACAGGACTTTGAGATTATATTACAGTGCTTTCTATAATTACTTGCTAGAAGCTAACACAAAAGGGAAGTGTGAACATGTTTTCAGGAGCTACCAAATATAATGAGAAGGAAAAGCCTTTTCTTATTATTATTTATATTATCAGCACCAAAGAGCTCTAAGTCATAAACCAGGACCACATGGGGAACTATGATTCAGATGATAAGAGGCAACACATGGATCAAGACAGCTAAAGGAGCACAGGAAACAATGAGGCAATGTTGGTCAGTATGAGAGAAAGCGTCTCAGTGCATTATTAGCTTAAACATTTCCTCATGTTTTTTGTAAGCATCACAGCAAGAGAGTTTTAATGAGGGATTTGAAGGAAGATAATGAAGTTGTGTGGCAGATGCTTGGAAAAAAATCACAGAGGAGCTTGTTTAAAAATATCTGACAAATGGGTGATGGAAGCTGACATTATGGTCTAACTGGAGACAGAGATTGCTGGAGATGATAGGTAGGATAAAATGAGAAGGAATTTGAAGATGAAGGCAAATAACATATCTGATTCTTTAGAAAATCATAAATAGGTGTTGGTCGAAGCAGCTGACACTTCTGTTCCATTGGATTCTGTGTGAGGGCCTCAGAGTTCACCGCAGGAAGGGATATTATAATGGTGGAGATTTGAGGTAAATTATGATAGGCTGGCTTTGTGGATGAATATGAATGGACATTCATTAAAGATGCTATGCAGAAGCATCTACAAAATTTAGACTGATGTGTATCACATAGGACATTGATTTGTTTATAATGGATCACTGATGTTTCCAGAGACATGCGAGACAAGTTTTTATAGGATAAAGGGAAGCACTGGGTGATGTTGGGAGGAAATGGCGTCAGTGGTGTACTCTGTCCCTCTTTTCTAATGTGGAACACTAAGAATCTTTTGTCTGGGCAATAAGTTGAATAATAATAGCCATGCATGCAAATGTACATTCTTGCAGACAAAAACACAGTGTGAGTAGTCATAGTGACAGAAACTCACTTCTGTCCATTTTTGTTGGACTGATACGCCACCCCGTTAAGTTTTGCCAAAAGCTTTAGCTGGTTGCTTTGAATTTTAAACAATCCTCATCATTACAAGTTCAGTTGTAAGACTATACCAAAATGCTTTCAAAAAAAGTTATGTTCCCTGAAAATTTTAATACAGATGATCAAGGGAATTACTACATGCCAAAGTTGAGACCAGGTCATAAATGGGAGATTTGGGAAAAACTTGTACACCCAATAGCTTTATTTTTTAGCTTTTATAGAAAAAAAGGCAAATATGTGTTCTTTGTGGAAAGCCTAAGCCTATAGAAAGAGTCAACATTGGAGATGACAAGCTGAGCTGTTTTGTGAAGTAGTTTTAAGGTACTTTACCTGAGTAGTCCACAAAGGTAGTAGGAGTAAGAAACTAGTGTAATTAATGGGCAGAACCTCTAGACATTAAATTAATGATTTTCCTTAACATTCGCAAGAAAGTGGGTGACAGATACTGGAAATAGATGTAAATTTCCTAGGAAAGGAAGAAAAAGTACTGAGTGAAATCAAGACCATACCTGAAGAGATGGTCAGGATATTAGAATGTCTAAAATCTAGCAAAGCTTCAGGGGCAGGTGAAGTCTGTCCCAGAGATGAGAAACACAAGAACCTGAGCAGGTATAGTTATAACAGAAGTTATAAGTTATAACAGAAGGAGAATGTTGAAAGACTTAAAAATGGTGACTAGAAACTGGGAGACTGAAAATTACTGATCTTTAAGCATCACTTCTGCTCTTGGGGATAGCAACATCTAAACACACACTTTTAGAAAGGTTTATTTGGTTACAGTTACTTACTCAGGAAAGGAAGACATACAATTATTTTAAGTAGTGGTCTACCTCAATTGGAATAAAATCTAACAAGGGAGAGGGAGATAAGGATCTAAGTGGTGATGACATTTAGAAGCTTTATCTATAACACAGTCTAAAAGACAGACCAGACATTTAAGAGCTTTTCTAGTCAGCCAGCATCTCTTTGCATGTATATGTATCTTCCTTTTCAGAGCTGGCGATTCCTTGCAATATGTTCTGAGGGTTCAGTGGCACTAAGAAGGCTCTGCACTCATCAGATCCAGAGTGCACTTGGTGCAGTTTGGGTTAAACATTGGTCAGGGTCAGTGTCAACCACAGCAACCAATGAAAAGTCAAGCTTAATTGAACAGGGAAAGATGATTAGCTTCAGGAGATGAAAGAGTCTTGGCTTTAGCAGGTAGTGGCAAAAACAAATGAAGGCAAATGACTTCAGCCATTTTGCAAGGATAAGCATAATGAGAATTTTCATTTACTGGAGAAACACAAAGAAGCAGTGGTGTAGGTGAGTAAAATGATGCTAAGTAATGATTTGCAGCTGTGAAGAATTTGGCATTATAGCACAAGTAAGCAAAATAATTCACACTTGCCTAGGATAGCTCAAGAAGGTGGTTCAGCCAACTGGTTTGTACACACCAGGTAGAAAAATGTGAGAGAATTGTAGGAGAAACAAGAGAAAAAAAATATAAAAATGAGTAATCCATCATGAAAATCAACATTAATCAGGAGGAAGATCTAGATGAAAGAATGGTAAGCATATGACTATTTTTTCTATGTAATGTGTAATAGTGGCAAACAAAGCAAGAAACCTCAAGGATACATATAGGCAGCTATTGAATATAAATTATTTTTTAAATACTATAAAAATCACAAAATCTGTGATTCAAAAATCTCCATTGTCATTTAAAATCTTCTGATAACATCTTGATACATAGAGAATGTCCATATGAAAATACATAGGCTAGTAATTCTGCAAAGGAAAGCATATGGATCTGTGTTTATTGTAGCCACAGTGATTATTTCTAAAATTAAAATTAAAATATGTGTTTGCCGCCACTCAGGACAACAGTCATTCAGTGTTGGTAACAAAAAAAATGCCATTAGTTCCATACTTAATTTGTAATAGACCTTCTCCATTTAAATATAAAACTGGCTATTACAAGCTAGCAACTGTGGTATGGCTGTGACTATATCACCTGAGTTTTTCTTCCCTAGTGGAAATGTCAAGATTGTATTTTTTGTCTCTCTTTTTCTAACACAAAACCTCTCTACAAGACTCACTGTTTTTAACAGTGCTGGTTAATGACTTAAGACTAAAGTCTATCAAAGTGAATGAAAAGACTTTGTTGTCTTTTTGATCAATCCATGTGTCCTCTGGGATTTTGGACTTGTGGCCTTTCCATTCAGTAAGAAATTATTTCAATTGTTTCCTCTTTACAGAGCAAGGGAGATTTAGAGATTTACTTTTAATCAGACTTCCCCATTGAAGAATTTGTTTCTCAGGAGACACAAATCCAGTTTTCAGATTCAAAGCAGATTTTGAGGAGTCTAGGGGACAAGGAGGAAAGACCTTGCTAGATGCCTCAGAGAATTTGTGAGAAAGCACGCTGAAAGATTTTGCTTCATTTTCTGTTTCATGGTTCTGGAATTTTAAGGACTTAACTGGCAGGCTATAGACTTTCCCAGGGAGGACTGATCATACATCACAAAACCTGAAAGCTATAGAGTCAGTGGGAGCCATTGGAGAGATTACTTCGTATTGTTTCTTAGTGATTAATAACAGGCTCGAAATGCCATGGTGGGTTGGTGGTGAGAGTGCAAAAATTCTTCCCAGTCATGAAGAAGCACCTTCTTCCTAGGGAAAAACGTCGTAAAAGTCTGCTGCCTTGCCATTCCTTAATGTTTCTGGTGTAAACATTTCTGCTTCTGCTACTAAACAGTTGTAGTAGTTTCCTAGCCTAAGCAGATACTTTTTGCCATCCCATTGTCATTGCAAAGATCAACTGATCACTGATGCCAGATCTGCACCCTTTAAATCTTCCAAGTCAGACCTGCTTAGTTTGCTGACAAAAGAAATTTCTGCATTCAGTACTGTGGAGTCAATAAAAATGTAGCTGTGGCAGAGCAAGGTGCATTCTCTTCTCCCTGAGGCACCATAATCATCAAATTGTAAGCTAAGATACAATTCCAGAAATAATATTGCACATAATAGTTGATGTATGAAGCAGAAAGAATATAGTTAATTTGCAGATGTGAATTTGAACTTTCATGTCCATCAGACAGGAAAATCTGTTTTTTACTGAAGACTGAGAACACTTTAAATGGAAGCCACTGATGGAAATACATATGGAATGCAAAAAGTGCTTGTATGGTCAATTTTCTATCCAGGTGAACATTCTTATTTCTTCCTGTCAGCTTTACTGGTACTTTGTATTCATTTTCTTGCTGCTCTTCCTTATATATTTATCTGACTGTGAATTTTATCATGTTTTCTTCATTTTACAGAAGTATATTTCTTGCTGCACAAGAAATGGCACCTCTTTAATGACTTAAATGCAGGGGTTACAATTCAAAAGTGTGTAACACTTTCATTGCGATATTAGATTTCTATTTTCTTTCTCTAGTCAGTGTTATAGTATGCATCTCTTGTCATAGAAACAGCTATTCTGGACAACAATGAAACACCAAATTTAGTCCTTGATTTTAAGATACCTCTAGGAACTGTACCTTAAGCTGCATCCCTGCTGGCCAGTTAGTGTTATTTTAGGATGTAGGAAGCTTATTGCAGTGGAAGTTTAGCTATGATTTTAGATATTCTGTAATAAAAATCTATGTTCTTGCTTTTTCCCTGTAACAACTTGTTTTTGTTTATGGACAAGTGACCTTGACCTACCTTGAATTTACTGCATGCTAAGAACAGGTGTGTGGGCACTTACTAGGGATCAGCTGACATACGGTATCTGAACCTTTATGACTTCTTTTTTAAGTATCAGTGTGATCCCAGTAGACACACAGCTGGGAGTGCACCTTGCACATGGCCACATTTCTTTGCAACTTAGATATCTGTACCAGGACGTGCCAGAGTATCTTCAGCTGGTACTTCATTTTTAGTAGATGGGAGGACTTAGCCCTGGCTAATTGGCTTTGCTACCCTGGTACCAGTTTCCTTCACATTTTTCAGAAAAGTTTATGGTTGGATGTTAAATAAGATATATTTAAATGTTTCTGTCCAGCAACAGTAGATTTCAGAATGGAGTGGGCTGAGAATTCCTTGGCAAAGCCCTTTTTTATCAAGACTGAGGATATTCACTGCTAGATACAGTTCAAAATCTTCTTAAACACATTTGTTTTGTTCAGAAGGAGATTTTTTTATCAAAAACATATGAGAGAGGAAAACTTTTGGATGCAGGGTCAGGTGATGGTAGTATGCCCATCTCCATTTGCACAGTTGGTTATTTTTTGTTCCTCCAGCACAATTCTACTTAAATGTTGGCCATAAACCATGGCTGCATTTTAATATTGGCTGTGTACTTGTGATCTTTCTCTACTGATGCTTAAAAAGGGCATTGACTCTTCCTTTTATTTGATTTCTGTCTGCATTTATAAAATTAACCTCCCAGCCTCATGCTGCAATGAGCTGTGTCATTGGAAGAGAGATAAGTTTCATTTTTTTGCCTTAAAACTTCTTCCAAAGTTGCAAAGAGTTTAGCACATTTACTTTCTCTTTTCAATTTAACAAAGCCCTTGTCTTTTTTCTGCATTTCTATTTTATCCATGTCATTTTGGTTCTTTTGTTTTATACTTCACATTTTTTCCACACTCTTTTTCTTCCCTTCAAGCCTAGTTTATAGTCTCTGACAGGATTCTTTCTATGCTATCTGCCAAAACATCTGTTCCTTTTCTGAATAAAAAGCTTGCTTCTCCAGAAAGTGTCACACGGGTCCACACCAACTATAAACCTTCATTTCTCTCTGCGACTTTGCCAATGACGGACCAGCACTGGGAAGCTTTGTATTCTTGTCTGTCTTGTCTCATTTTTCGTTATGTCCAATTCAGGTAGTTTATTGGGGGGATAAGAATGCCATAATTTAGATTTCAATGTACACATTTCCTTTAAAAATATGCTGTTAGTTATTTGTACTTTCTATTTTTAATCTTGCGATTATTCCCTGAACTTCTGGTTAAAGCAGATATTTATTAGCTTAAAATTGTTTCTGGATTCTGTCGCCCATTCCTTTCTGCTAGGACCACACTTGCATTAATACCCTCACCAAGAATGCAATGTAACTGTCCTTGATTCTTCTTGGATCGATTTTTGGTGATGTTACAATATTGCAGACAAAATGGCATTCAGAGCAATTCTGGGTTCTCTTGAAGAAGTTGTGTAACTTTCAGTACTTCAGTTTTGCCACTTATAATTTTTAATGACTATAATATTTTTTTCCTTAGTAGACAGATGATTTTATTGTAAAGTTCTTTGGCATCTTTAAGGAAAAGTGCTGTATTTGAACAGGATACTATTTTTATATTGTGTTCCCACATAATAACAAAATTCATGTCAATAAATATTTTTCATATGACATTTTATAAATGGTCAATGCTAGCAATGAATAATTTCAATTTTCCACCAAATATGGAACGAGATATTTATTGTTTTCTATGTTGCAAAGTAAAGGAAAAAAGCGGCTTTCATATGTATTTTTCTGTGGCACACTTTGCTGTTCATATGTTGCTGAGATAGTCTCTTAACTATATTAATGGCTAAGAGGAGAAGGTTTGCTGGTGAGTGGTTTTAAGTTCCTGAAAACATCTGAGCCTTAGTGTGATAAATAATGTGTGAGAACAATGGGTTGAACCTTCCCCCTGGAGTAACTGTAGCTGTTTCACTATTTCAGTCCCCTGAAGCTTTAATTAATTTTCGCAGAAATGAATGAGAAATTTATTATTATTTTTCTTTTTCAATCTGCCAGTAGTTTCTTTGTCTTCTTCCCAGGGAAACTCTGTATTTCCATGGTAAGACTTGTAGCAGTTACTTCGGGGTTTGCCGTGTCAATCTGGTGTGGGGATGTGGAAACGTGCATTGTGCTCCATTGTTCCCTCTCTCTGCTAGACACAAAGAGGGCTTCTCATGGTGGCAGAGATTTGATAAATGCTGGGAAGCTGTGTAAAGAGCACTGCTAAGGAAATGGAATTCAAGTCCTCTCCATGGCTCAATCTCCCCTAGAACAGGTGGCCTGGCATACTGGCCACAAGTTCCTCTTGACTGAGTCCATCCAACCCCTCGTGCAGGTTGTTTGTTTGTGGAAGCTGGCACACTGCCTTCCTGGACAAGCTGCGACAACAGGAGGAGGACGGGGAATGGTTCAAAAGTCCTCGGTCTTTTTGTGGCTCTTGCTACACTTTACTGCTCCTTTGAAGTGCTTAAGAGAGATTGGTGTGTGATTTAGTATGTGAAAGTTTGAAAGTTCCTCATCAAGGAAATACTTTAACGCAACAGGAAACACACTTTCTCATTCAGCTTTCTGTAGGGACTCACATGTGTCTCTTGCTGAGATCTTAGGGCAAGACTTGTGAGAGATTTGTTTGCTTTCTTAACTTAAATAATCCAAAACATTAACTTAAAAATAATTTTTGTTGCCTATGTAGGCCTGCTGCAGTATGATCAAGACAACAGGAAAGTAAAAATGTTCTCAGTCATGGCAAATATTAATTACCCATTTCAGTGAGTTGATATTGACTGGGTTATTCAGAAACTGTGTGGAGCATGTTAGAATGTCGGTCATGCCAGTGTAGTTCTGGAGTAACTCCACTAAAATGCAATCCACTCTTACTGTAAATTGTTTTTGTTTGTACACTAGAAAACCAGTCCTCTCTTTTTGTCTCTTGAGGTACAACCTTAGCAGCTAAACTGTCAAACTGATAAGCACCTTTCAGTGTGTCCCTCTCTGTGAACCATCATGCAACTGCATTCATGAAGCACTAGTCTGAACTAGGTTCATACAGGAAACAGCTCACTCCAGTGGACATGTACAAATACAGTGATTTGTATTTATTTTGGAAGCTTTACATTTTTCAGTGGACAAAAATGAAAGAAATGAGGGATTAGCCAATACTGTACAAGGAACACAGTGTAGACCTCTGGGCTAGAACTGTGCAAGCTATCTCCTGAACCAGAAAGCACAGAGCTGCATCAGCTCAGCACAATGCCTAGGTCAATAACCTCTGCTAATGGATACGTCTAATCAGCTTCTGTGCAGCACCATGTCCAAACTGTCTGCTTTGAGGGACCTTGCAGGTATTTCTGTATGAGATATCAGTCAGTACAATCTCAGGGCAGTAGGCTCTACATTCCAGTTTGCAGTGAGGATGTGCTCTAAACACTACAGAAAAGTAAACATAAGCCATATAGAGAAGTCTTCAATAAGCATGTTTGAAGCAGAAATATGGTTCTAGGCTTAGTTACAAACATGATCTTAAATCTTGTAAAAAAGCAATATATATTGACATACACATGTAAGAAGCACGAACCTATGCGACAAACTGCAACAGTACTGGGCACTGGCATTTACGGGAAAATTAATATCAGTTTAATGCCATTTTAATCTGTCAGACAATGTGCAGGTGCAACCCCATGTTCTTCTGGTTTTAAGCTTTGCAATAAGACTTGGGTGCATGGTAGACCATATTGCCTCTCCATTTCTTCTCTCTCATTTAGTGAATGTTAGTCTGAAATATAATTGAATGTAAATTTGAAAATAACCAAGGAAAAAGATTAGATCTGGAGATAAGGAACTTAGAATAAGATAATCATATTCAGAAAACAAAAACCTCAAAGAAAATGCTCTTCTTGCTGTAGCTTGAAATTTGAGGAGGGGAAAACCTTCTGTTCATCTCTTTGCTGTATGATCCTCTTTTTACAATGAAATTCAACACAAAGTGTATCTCAGCTGGTTTGGAATTATATTACCATCTGGGGGTAGATTTTGAAACAAGCCAAAACTAACAGATTTTCACCCAGCCCCTTAAGAATTCTGATTGCCAAGAGTTGGTCATTTCTTAGGAGCAAATTGACAGTGCAGTAGTGTGAGTCTGCAAGATCTTCTTGGCTGCAGATACTTTTTGCTTCATGTAGAATCACCTAGAGCTTGGCAGATATTTTTAATGTTCCTAGTTGTTTCATCTATACTTCATCTGGAAACTACAACCAAAGCTGTAATTAACATCGTCAAGTCTGAGCATATTATTGATGATGTTGTTGGTTAAAAACTATGTTGAACAGAGGGGGTCAAGCTGCATGCCTCAGGGGCTCTATAGTGTACTTCAGAGTCCCTCAGTAGGGATTTGCAATTAAGTTGCTAGATCAAATCCAGAAAAGGTCAAGAGTGATTAACACTCTTTTGTTCCATTGGTTAGTAGGAAACAGCTGTAAAATGAAGTGATGATCAAAATCCAATTCCTAGTAGATATTTTACATCATAAACACCAAACTCCTAACGATCCCTTGCTGGCAATCTGATTAGAATGGGCAGTAATTGAATAGGCACAGAAACTGCCATGCAGCCCTTATTGCATTTCCCCATAGCAAAAAGTACTGTCATTTTTGGACTGAAGGACAAGCTGAAAATTGCAGTCTCTCTGCCTAAGCATTTTGTATTCGGTTGATATATTTGGAAACCTTTCATTCTGAGTGAAACCAAATCATATTTTGGACCACAAATATAGGTGAAGATTATTTTAAGTGCTTTGAATGAAAAAGAACTTGCAATTTAAAACTGTCAGTTTTTTTAAAATTTTAGATATATGTCATCAGTCCTCAGTTGGATTAATCTGACATGGATCTGCTAAAAATTAGTTAAGTGGTAGTCAATGAAGCCAACAAAGGATCTGATTCTGCATTACTCAAAGTACATGATCGTACTTGAAAATGCATGAGTAGTTGTAGAGAAAGTATGTCTTAGCTTAATTTTGTGCATTATATATACAATCTCTGCCATTCCTCTACTTCTTGGGCACCAAACAGATTAGAGTTAGGATTAGGTGAGAAGTTGAATGGTAGTGGCTTAGAATGAGGAGTTAGGGTTTCAGGTTGGGGTTTAGGCTTCAGGCATTTGGTTAGGGTTAAGACTATGTTGTTGCAAAACTGTAAAGTCCAAAGCTTGATGTTCTCATTCTGTCCTGCAACTGGTGAGTGATAGAATGTCTGTCTTGTAAACATGATGTCTTTAGACCATGTTGGTGTATCTGCTGTCCTCCCTGGAAAAATTGTTCTGAAATTACTGGAAAAGCTATTATTTTAATTCATCCAGGATGTTACTGATTTCACTAGATGAAAATGCTTCCATATTTTAGCAACAGCATCCATAAGATGAATGCACAAAAAAGTTTCAGTGGGTGGATAAAATGCTTAAAAGATTTTGTAACAAGTACCAAATGGACCTTTCTTGTTGCCCTACAGTCCCTTGTCTTAGCTATCTATACAGCAAACTAAGAAAAGTCTGTAAAGAGCCAGTAGCTTGAATAAGTTGAGTAGGATGTTGCTGGTTCCCGGTAAGATTATAAAATGATATTATTAGAATTTTATTAAGTGAATTTAAAACAATGGAGAATATTCTTGTTATTCACTAGGTAGCTAATGGACTGACAGCTGTTGACTGACAGCTGAAGGATAAAGGGGGAAATGAGGGATTCATATTTTGTAAGACAGATTACATTTGTATGATTACTATCATTTTTATCAGAGGAACATGTCAAACATTTCTCACTACTGAGGGCAGGTGTTTCTGCTCCTGGAGAAAACTGGGACCTCTTAATGCTCTACAAGTGGGTTTCAGGCTTCTTGGTGACATGGACTTAGTGAATTCAGTAACACAACCAATTTCTGAGCTGATTTTTTCCCTTGAGCCTGCATCTGTTTTAAAAAAGCTAGTGCCATTTTGTATCTCAGCCAGTTATTCAAATCAAAATTTTTTGGGACATCCTGGATGTGACAATGGAAAGAAACATCTAGAAATTTGTACTAACTCTTAGCTCTGTAGTTAAGTTAGGACATCACCAATATTTTTCTTTTAGCTTTGCCTTTGCCAGATTTGTTTCAATGAGACAGCTCTCAAGGGCAGTGACTATATGTATTTACTTTCTAGTACACCTTAATCCAGACCACAGGGTGGTCCATGAGCATTGCAGTAATAGTAATAATATATAACTAACTGTGGGTTTTGAAAGGATGTCTATTCTGCAAATACATTTCAGAGAAACACAGGCAGAAGTGTCATTTACTCCTTAAAAAATTGAACTACTAAGCATTTATATTTAAATTAAATGCTTTTATGAGTTCATTGGAAGTTATTTAGCAAGTATATGATAGCAAAGGCATGTTACCTATTGCCTTAGAATGAGGATTTTATTGCTTTTTCACAGTTTTCTTTTGTATCAGCATATGGCAGATAACAAATGAAATTTGCTTGGTAAGGTTAAATTGTTTTGTGCTGCTGCTCAGCCACACAGATACAGAAGATGAGACAATGGAAAAAGTTATTTGCTTTTTTGGGCAGACACAACAATATATTAATATATGGTGATCTTGACCTGTCTTTGAAGAAATTTTTTATTCTCTGAAAGGCAAAGAACTTAATTCCTGTCTGTATCACTCAATTGAAATCCCGATCATGCAGGAGGCTATACGAATGGAACTGCAGAGAGAAAAGGCCCAAATAATTCAGTGCTGTCAGGTTACTGATGCTCAGAACAGTTTGAGGTCAAAGCAGAATGAACTTCAAGTATTGGTCAAAAAAAAAAGAAGGCTCTCTGGAGCTTGGTATGAAAAGTTCCTGTGTCTCTGTCCATTTTCAGTACCACTGCTTTTGCTGAGTCATGCAGATTTGGCACCAATAGTGCCTCATTCTCCCTGAACTTGTTATACTTTAAGGATATGAAAACATGCTCTTAAGTAAATTCTAAAGCCCAAACCTCTAAGGATTCCACCTTATTTTTTATTATTTATTTTTTTTTTTTTAAATTCAGAAAAATTCTGAAAACCACACTTTGCAGGTTTCCCTTTAATCTAAGTCCATTTTGATAGGCCATTTTTTTTGGTGTCCTCTTTTTTTTCTTTTTATATACCTGAGAAGTCCTTATGGTGTAAGGTCAGAATAATAAATTTTATGTTTTTATTCTTTATGTATGAAAAGTAATATAATGCCATCACTACTTTATTACTCTGCAGTCATTCTGTTACTACGCAACTTAAAATATTTCAAGCCATCAGCATTTTGAGAAAGTTCATAGGTGTAGGGCACTCCATTATAATTTGCCTTTAAAGACTACATTTCTTCTAGCCACCTGCCTAGAAATGCAGTTATGGATCAAGTTCTAAGGTGAGCTGAATAGATGATAAACTGAGAATGTACTGTATTTGCACCAGTATAAGCAGTGCTCTAGTGTTCCAGTATTTCTAAGTTGAGCTAATATTTCTTCTAAATGGAAATGTTTGGGGCTTTTCTGAAAACCAAAATTTCTCAGGAGGGTTTGCAAGTCTGGTACTCAGGTTTTGGTTGCAAAAAGAAAAGTATTTCTGTAATTCAAAAGTGATCAGCAGAAGTCGGCAGGTGTAAAAGAATCCTAAAGATGTCAGTTTATTAGACCTTGAACTATCTTGTATTCAACTTGCTCCAGTACATCTTAATATGGATTTAAGGCAATGTATCAGAACTACTCTGTGTTACAGGAAAGGACTCATGGTCCTCCACAGACATGCTCCCATCACTGCTCGTTATCCTAGAAATCAGCGTGCTGAAACAATGTTCATTCATTTTCTTCCAAAGTTTTTCATTCCAGTGCAAAAAAAATAGCAATGAATAACCTCCTTCAACTTATATGTCAATGCCCAAAGGACTTTTAACTCATCTCGATTTAAATTAATGACCTTAGTGATAGTACTAGCAATTGGACCATGGCTCTCATGAGCCAGATATTTGCATATGGAATTTGATTAATCCTGCTGGCTATTAATTTTCACTTTAAATTAGGTATGATACTATTGCAGGAAGAAATACTAAGGCTACTATTCGGTACAATGTTAATCTTCTATTGGGTGTTCCATTTTGTTTTGTTTGGCTGTGCTAGGTTCTCTCACAATGTGTGTTTGGCTCAACTCAGAAAGGTATCACAGACCTGAAAACTGCTCTGTGCAAGTACACTGGAAACAAGTACCCTACTGAATGAATATTGCAAGTTCATAAGAGGTAGAGAAATTGATGTACAGTATCCCCTTCTAGTATTATGTAAGTGTATTCCTCTTAATGGCATAACAGGTCTCTTGTGATACCTGTGTCCAGAGTCAGAGAAAGACCAGCTAGGTAAGCAAATGGAGGTAGTACTTTTTCTGAGGTTACTTGGTCTGCCTGTATCCTGACTGAACGAATGTACACTGATGGTAGAATGCTGATCAGATCAAGAATAAATTTTGCCTGGATATTGTAAATATTATATATGTTGTCTCCTAGTTTCCAATAAGACAATCCATATTTCCTTGTAATCTCTGCACTTTGGGAGCATTTGAACATGTTTATGTACCTCATAGCCAGGAAAGCAATGTGCAGCACTGAGCTTGCTGAGCAGAGCCAGTGCCCATGTGCTCCTTACTGCTAAGCAGACCCCTCTAAGAATTAGCAGACCTTAACAAAACCACCAAGAAAATATCAATAAAAATTAATTGATTAACCCTGCAGTAGAACAGTGTTTAATCGTCCCCTTCCTTACCAGAACAACATTAAAGAAACATACCTCTTTCCTCAGAGATGGATTTTAATAGAATTTGATATCCATTGACAAAGGGATGGAATGATCAGTGCCTATTAAACAAACACAGTTAGAAAGGGAACGTATTTCTTCTTCTGGTTGAAATTCGAACAGAAGAAAACCTTCTTTTTGTCATCACAAAAGACTTCTGAGAAGTCAGGACAGAATGGGCTGTATCTACATTCTAATGCTGTTCTTTGGAAAAAAGTGGTAATAGACACATGAGCAATAAGATATTTTTGTAAAATGATGGAGTATTTTAATTTTAATAAACTTTTACATTAGCAGTGGTTGATTGGAAACTGTATGTAGAAAATGAGTAATACTAATAGAGCATTTTAATAGTGCACAGTGGCTTTGTCCATTATATAGTACCTGCATATCACATATTATAATCTTTTTCACCTTCTTCAGCAGATATGTCTACCCATATGAAAATGGACATTTTCTTCAGTGTGTTATATGTAAAGCAAACTAAGGTGCAAATTTTGATTAAAATGTGGTTCCGTGGTCTTTAATATAAAATCTAATTTTATTTAATATTACTTTCTACATGTATGCAGAAAATGGCAAACCAATATTAATAAAAGAAGGCTTATAGGAATGTGGTACAAGAACAATAGATCCTTAACAAAATTTATTTACCTAACTAGACTTTCATTTCAAAGTTAGCAGAATTCTGTGATACTGGCATAAAACAGGGTCTTAAAACTCTGTTAGACATTTTTAACCCACTTTAATTTATTCCATGGAAGTTTAATCCCCTGCTGAACAGAGATGGGGTGAATTTTCAAAAGTCATAATCCACTGCAGTAAAAAATCTTTAATGACAGCATAGGCAGCAGGCTTCAAGAGTTTAGTTTAAATTCTTTCTAAAAATGTAAAACGTAGGGCAAGAGTTAATAGGATATTTCATACAGTTATATTTCAATCCTTTTCCAAATCTTCAGAAATTCACTTGCATCTCCACTATTAGAAATATTTGGGCTGAATCCCTACACTTCTAAGGCAAAAAGCAAAAAGCTGTAAAACTGTGATGGGAAGATTTTCACAGCGTATGATAAGTCATTTGGTCCTTCAGTTCACAGACTGTTATGAGGGCTAGTATCATATTTTCTAAATTGAATGATAGATGATGTTTTACAAAACAAACATCTTCCATTCTGCCTTAACTAGGCAAGAAAATAAAAGCAAGCTACGCTATGTTAATCTTTCTGCTGCTCTAGGATTTTTACAAGTAACTTTAGTGGTGGGTCAGGATTTGGCCCATAAATTGGGCTGAGAGAGTCCATGTATTACCTATGTGTTGCAAAGCCACAGTTTTACACTGGCCCTTGACTACCACCTTTGGAACTGGCTGGTTGTGGAAGTACCTGTCACTCAGACAAAACCTTTTTTTTTTTCTTTTGTTTTACCTGGAAGCTCCTCTACTGCCAGCCATAAACTTTTACAGCTTTGCCTGGCCTGAACATCCAGGCATCAGGCTTCTGCTGGAACCCCACAGGAAAAATGCTGCTGCCTTGCCATTTTTTCTGTAGCCTGCTGGACAAGAGTTTGGGTGGCATCAAATGAAGCTAGGAGGTGACTTGATCATAACAAATAGGAGAAGGTTCCTCAGGCAGTCTGAGGTTAAGAGGTGGAACTACCGGTTGCAGGGTGTTTCAGGTGCTGGAAGTTTCAGAGAGAAAAAGGCAAGTTCTTGTAGGCAATATTTGTTGAAAGTTATTAAATTCATAGCCACAGTACCAGCTTAAGAAGTCCTTGATCTGCAAAGGCTTGAGGATGGGAAAGATTTTCTGGTCGAAGTAGTACATTTGCTGATTTTGGATTCTTTGACAAAACCCAACTTTTAGCCATTGTTGAATACATCGTAGAGGATCAGATGGAATTTTGGTTTGACTTGCTACTGTTCTTAAGCTCTTAAATTAAATAGGCAAAGGCAATGACTTCCCTTTTCTCTAGGAGCTACATCTTTGAAGGAAAAGCAAGAAGATTCTGTCTTTGAAAGACAAGAGTGACAGCAGTACCTTTCTTCACCCCTGCTTTTCAAAACAAAAAGGTGGAATATTTCTTAGGGCTGGTGTTTTATCTCTTCCTGTTGTGGATTTGTGGTTTTGGTTCCTGGTTCAAAGTTCCCAGTCTTCTCTAGGCACTTAAAGGAGTCCGAATGTTTAATTCTGAATCTGATTTCCACTCTGGAAGTTTGTGAAAGGGAAAAGAAAGTCACTGGTTCTTGTAAAGAGCTGTACTGCCACAGCGGAGAGGGTAGCACTGGCAGAGTGAAGCGGAGAAAAAAAGGAGAAAGAGAAAAATACCAATTAGGGAACTGCTTCCTGAAGAAATGTCTTCATAATTACAATCTAAGTCTGATGGATTTCAAGTGCCCATCTATTTTCAGATGACTAAACACTTTTTAAAAGCCTGCTTACTAAACATTTTTTGTTGTCAATAGCAAACAAAACAGGCTCCAGATGACCAGTTTCTCAGATTCTAAATACCTGTGAAAATTCTTTTTATGATTAAATCGAACCTGAAAGATAACACAATAGTGTAAAGCTGCACTGTTTCTGAAATGAAACCTTCACATGGGAAATTTCCCGTATCTAAAAGGATGAGCAATACTAGCAAATTTGCACACCTTCCTGTATGTGTAACACAGCACTAGCTTAAGTGTGCTGACAGATGTATAAGGAACATTGGACATGAACATGACTAAACTATATCAGAAAGTGTTTAGATAGAGCAATTATTGTCCTGCTTCCAGCTGGCAGCCTTTCTGTTCTCTCCATGGTGTTCTTTCTGGGGCAAATGATGCACCATAGGTCAGATTTTTCTTGCTTGCCCTTAGGCAGCTATATGAAGAGCATTTATTCAGTCCTTGAAGGTTCATCAATAGCTAATGGAGACAGAGGTAGTTCTTTCTATTTCTCTCTCTTGATTATGGAATAAGCCTAGATTAATAGTTTGTATCTAAGTTCTGAATTCCAGGTGAATGACGTGATCAGTGACATGATTCCAAGACTAGATCATGGACTGGGCCGGCACAGAACATGTTCTGACTCTTTCCTAACATGTGGTGGCAGGCTGTCACTTTCTTTCATCAGTCTGTTACCATTCACAGGACCTGTGGCAGTGTCACAGCTTAGCCCACACTCAACATGAATGCAAGGGAGAGGAAATAAGACTCTGAAGCAAAATTTGACATGGTAATTCTTAAGTATTCTCATTGGAAATCAACCATTGAAGGTGTTCTATCACTTTTGCATTTCCTGAAAATTGAGACTTGCTAGTTTTCAGACTTCTGTATAAAAGGCAATTTATATGGCGTAGAAGAACACTTAAGTTGTAACTTGTGCTAGTTATTTTTCCTTTGCAGAACAGCTCACTGCAATATCATAGTATTTAATGTTCAACAACTGTTGAGAATTATAATGTGTCTAAACAAAATAGTGTGTCTGATGTTTTATTAGTGCCCTCATCTTTCTGTGGTTACAAATTTTCTAATTAGTCTTTGATTCCTAATCAGATATCAAACAGATATCAATTGATATAAGCGTTCTAAATTCAATGATGTTAAATTTCACTGAATTTATATCAGCTATTATCAGCTGAATTTTTATCAGCTTCTGGTCTTGTATAACCCCTGTTTTGTCAATGATGAGAAAAGCTCAGGTAGCCACATTTTTTTTTTTTTGGTAGCAGGGACCATTTGGAACAAGCACAATAGTGTGTAGATTAAAACAAGAAAAATACAGCGTTTAAAGCTGAGCTGAGCACAGTAGATAGTGTTAAGCTGATTTTTATGGATCCTAACATAGATCTACATAGTAAAAAACCAAACCAAACCAAAACAACACCTTCTGTCTTGTTTCTGTGTGACAAAAAAAATCTATTTTTTATGTTTAAGTGAGTGATCCCAAGTGATTTCTTTACAAAATATTATTGAAAACTTCAGGTGCTTCTTTTCCTATTGTCAGTAATGGAAGAAGGTCCCCATATGGATTCTGTAGGGCTCTGTGCAAGAACCTCTGCTGTTGAATATACTTTTAAGTGACCTGGGAAAGGTGAATGAGAAAGTTTATTGATGACACAAAATATTTTGGAGTAGAAAAGAGCCAGCAGTGAGGAATGTCAGAAAGATCTTATCAGAATTAGTAAATAGGCAGTAAATTAAGGAATGAAATTCTGTGGTAGCAAACGTAATTGAAACACATGGGAAAAAAAAATAAATCCCAGCTTTGTATATAAATAGAATTGAGATTTTAGGGTAATGAGAGTTCCATGTAAGTGTCAGTTCAATGCTCATTAGTGATCAAAACCAAATAAAATATCACTAATTAGTAGAGGAAAAAGAGGGAACAGGTAGGAGGTCATTTATCACCATACAAGACTATGGTTCTGGCTCATCTTGAACACTGTGTGCCATTCTAGACTCCTTGTCTTAAAGACAGAACTGGGAGTAGAACTGAGGAAGCTTCAGAGAAGGACAATAAGGAAATTCAAAGGTACAGGTATAGAATGTCTTCTGTGTAAGCAATTATTCTTGTGACCCAGGAGGCTGGTACTCAAGGCTGTTTATTACTCTGAATAGATATATCTGAGGCATGTACTGGTGTCCTTGAAGTAGGCTTCTTTACGTAGCTAGGATTCATCAAGTTTTCCACTCACTGATATTTGTAGGAAAAAAAAAATGTAAAATGTAGCAGCAAAGAAAAGTAAGGAGGAGCATGGGAAATTTGGATAGAGACTGAATTTTCCATCTGGAGAATGAAGGGTTCTCCAAAGAAGGCAGCAGAAGCCAGGTTCAAAACCAAGAATAAGAGAAGAGAGCTGTGGAACTCATTGCTGAAGGGTGTTATGGAGGTTAAAAGTTTACAAAGAGTCAGAGTAGACAACTGCACAGAACAGCAGTTTACTGAGATGGAAAACATATACAGAAAGAATATATAGCAGAGGAAACTAGAAATATTTGACAGCTGGAAAGAAATTAGAGGATTATCATGCATGCCATGTTCTTGCTCTTCTCCAGCCATCTCTTACAGCTGCTGTTGGTGACAGGACATTTTTCTAAATGAGTCTCTGGTTTGATCCCGTGTAGTGACTTTCATGTTCTCCTTTGATACACTAGAGCAGGATTTACTGTTCCACTTGTCAGATTCATCTGAGTTTGCATTTTTTTGATTGACCAACCCACATTCTTATTTGTTTCATGTCATATAGCAAAAAGGCTTATAAGTTAAGAGTAGGGAGGTTTGTTTCTGGGAAATATTAATGTATGTGGTTTTCCACGTCCTCCCTTTCTGAAGTACCAGTTTGTAACACATGCAACACCTTCACTGTGTTTTAGTCCCCCTTGTTATAATCTTCATTAACTTGCATTCTGTTTCTTTTTTTTATGGCCTAATTTCTGTAGAATATTGGCTTTGACTTGCCCGGATATTATTCACTGAATAAAATATTTCCATGCCACTTTTAAATTTGTACAGTGTGTAGACAGGTATAGGAAAAAAATGGATCAAAGTAGAAATGTAAACTGGTTCCTAATTTTCCTCCACCTAATGCACAAGTAGGATTAATATGGGCAAAGTGAATCCAGCCAAAATTTTCTGAGTGCTGCCCTGCTTTGGTAGAAGTCTAGCTTATAGATATGTTTATCAGTACTCTCCTACTTGTGCTTTATCTGAGATATCTGACTGAGGAAAGAAAGTTCTGATTTCTTTATACAGAGCACATGCAAACACAGCACTGCCAAGTTCTTACAGTTCTGTGCCAGCAAAAACGATCTGGGTTTTGATTACTTATTTACCTGAAGAGAGAGATTTTCTACCTTGAGCATTAGATTGTTTGTTTGCATTTTCATTTACCCTCAAGTAGTCATACATTCAGAGGAATAAATACATAATTTCTAAACCAATACTGTAATTATAGGTAATGAACTGTAATAGAGCTAGAATAAAAGCAAAAGAGTGAGAAATCAAGAGGCATTCTGTACCTCTTTCAATGACTATTTTTTTAATCTCAAATTGATGACTTAAATTAATGTTAATATACCTATGGTTGATTTTACACTGAGAAGAGGGCCTAAATCATCACTTGAGGCCTCCACGGCTTCCCAAGATCCATTTACAACTTTATTTTCTCTGCTCCAAATGTTCAAGTTTGACCTGTCAAAGCATTCAGGGCTTGGTATCTTGAAAGAAAACCCAAAAATTTCTGAGACAAATAAACTGTGTATCCTTTAGGAAGTCCTAAATGAACTACACATATTCATTAAAATATATTTAATGATGTTAAACATCATTATAAAAATTTCTTGACCCTCAAAAAGGAGGACACAGAATCTACGGAGTATTCTATTTTAATGGAGTAAAAATGAATTGAAGATCAATTCCTGTCCTTTTAATCATGCTTTGGGAAATTGTGCCCAGTAAAACCACTGTTTCTGCTCCTTCCTACAATCAGAAGAAATGGAATAACAATTCGTCATTATTCATTGGAAAAGTGTTTCCAGGTAGTCAGCTCCTTCTGTCTTTTTGATATCAGTAAACTTGACTATGTATTGGATATTCATACTTTCCATTAAAAGTACAAGACTGGAACCGAAGGTCATCTGTCATGCTTACTGAGTGCTTTTCACCTGACATTTGTAACCTTGGATAAACGTTTCTAAGTCTTTTTGATCCTTACTACTTTTCTGTATGGACACTGCTGACATCATGAGCATACAAAACCACTTCTAGCTATGGAGTCACGGAGGAAATCCACCTTCTCAGCCCTTTTGAGATGTTAATACACTGCACTGTAGAAGTGTTGTGGGTTAAGCCTGGTGGGCAGCTAAGCACCAGACCTCACTCACTCACTTTCTGCCTCCCCCAGTGGGACAGAAGGAGAGAAAAGGAAGAATAAAAGCAAGAAAACTTGGGGGTCAAGATTTAAAAGAAAAGTTTATTAAGTGAAGGATAAGTGGAAGTATAGAAAACAAAACAAAACAAAACAAGTGATGCAAAGGCAACATTCATAATCTCCAATGGGGAGAGTGATGTCCACCCGGTTCCTGAGCAAAAGATGGCTAACCCTCCCTAAACCTCCCTGTTTTCCTTTCAATTGCTAAGCATGATGTTACATGGTATGGAATAGTTCTTTGGTTTGTTCAGGTCATCTGCTCAGTTGTGTCCTCTCACAACCTGTTGCACACCCCCCAATCTATTCATTTGAGGAGCCAAAAGAAATACAGAGAAGACACTGAAGCTGTGCAAACACTATTCAGCAAGAGCTAGAACATAAATGTGTTACCAGTGTTTGGGTCAAAATATAAACCACAGCACTGTATGAACTGCTATGAAGAAAATAAACTCTGTCCTAGCCAGCCCTAATGCTAGTGCACCGAACTTTCACCTAGGAGTGGTTGTGGAAAAGAAGAAAACTCTTGTTATAGTGAACTTGCTGATAGAGTATGCAAGTTTCTGAATTACATGCAAATGTACTCAAGGAAGAGGACAAAAAAGTCAATGTAGAATTTGGACGGCTCAGTGTTTTAGCTCTCCATTAGCCATTTTAAATTGACAGTTTTTTCATGTACTGCTAAAATAGGTCTATGTTTCAGTAATCTAGTTTTCACACTACTAAGTGCAAAATCTCATGGATTTATTATACACTATCTTTCCTGTGTATTGCAGCCTTGTGGTTGGAAAGAAAAGAGATGGAAGAAAATTGTAGATTAGGTCACATGGAAATAACTGCTGCATTTGCAGAAATTCTATTACACAGCAATGCTCTATGCTATTGGGTATGTGAATCTCTGAGGATACATATAGCTGCTTTCTATAGCACATAGTATACCAACAGTATATGAAAAAGCAGTTGGCTGGAAAATGTTAGTGAAAAACAATGAATTCTAGAGCTTTTTTATTAACCCTTGTGGGCTGTTTTTTCTAGTGCTTGCCCAGACACTTGACTAGAGAGGGCAGGTTCAGGCCTTTAATCATGAATGCAGACAGTTACCCTCACTGAAAATCACAAATAGAGGTCTTGGGGCTAACTGCATGACTAGAAGTCTTTCAGGTATTACAAAATCAATGACAGTAACAATCAATTGTATTTGTTAGATCAGGTGAAGCAGTATAGCATGCATGTAATCTGAACCATCCATTTCCATGAAATATACTGTCTTTCGAGGAAACACATGTACTGGATCAGTCAGCAACTATTTCAGAAAATACCTACTTCCTTTTCTAGGTGTTCAGTTTTATACATCTGAAAAAAAGAGACCTTCTCCTTAAAAGGTTGTTATACCATTACATTTTGTTACATGGAACTTGTAGTGTAATCCTATGAAATGTAAATCATCAGAAGCAGAAAGGAAAACAAAGGAAAAACAAGCTATGAACAAAAAAAAATACAGTGGTAAGCAATCTATATCCTACCCATAGATTGCAGGTATAGTAGCTCTGCTAGCTAATTGCTTAGATTCATAGTGATTCGACAGATTCATGCTAGACAGGCACATTTTTCCTTTTGGTCACATTTATTTTCTTATTTTGCACTCCTTCTCTATATGTCACAGCAAAATTATATTCTCTTTCTCTCTCCATGTGACATCTTCATTGCTGCTTCATTAACCAGCACACCATCAGTGCATTTCATTACAGCTTCTCTCCTGGCTCACTGTGTCGATGCTAAGATGCAGCTACAAACTGGCTATCAAAATACTAGTCTGTGTTTTAATACTTCCTTCCATTTAAAAGAGGAGGAAGTAATCACTTTGGCAAAATCCTAAATAAACGCATACTGTATCTATTACCTTTACTGGTCCCCTAACCTGAAATGCATTATGGAGGTATAGTGTGGGATGTGACAGATTTATTTACCTATTTGTTTACTGTAAAAGGATGAGGGCATACCTCCTATGTGATCAGTGTATTAAGAAAATGTAGACTGATTTTATATATGTGCCTTCAGCTGACCTTGAAAAAGTAGTGAAGTTAATGAAAGCATGCTTCAGTTCCACGATTGTTAGGGAATGAAAAGGCCATGCTGTGATAGATATCCTCTGTAACATATATTATATGTCCAGTTGTACCAGTAGGGAGCGGACATGATTTAAATACTAGATGGTTTCCAATGGGTTCCAAGGGTTGGGAATACACTAAATTCATTTTTAAGTGAAGAGAAAGATGTAACTGCAAGTATGGTAAAAGCATGTAAATCAGTTCCAGAACACAGAGGAATGAAACAGACATAGTCAGAATCTATGATGTAGCCCTGAAAAGAGAAGTAAGAAACTTGACGTCCTCTTCAGAGCAGTTAAAATGTTAAAAAATGTGGAAGAGTGTCTGGTGCAAATTTTTAGGGGAAGTGGGACTAAGGGTGTTGTCAGTCCCTTCCCGCCTACCTGCTGCCCCCTGCCAATTCCAGCCCTCCCTGCTAAACTCTGTCAGACTCTCTAGCAGTGCTGCATGTGTGCAGCTGTGAGGATGCATCTGTTCTCTGTTTTTCACACAATTAAGGCAAAGTGAAAAAATATAAATTAGACAAATTGCTCTGACACTAAATTATGTGAAAAACGATGTCTTAGATGTATGATTTTGTAAGAACTTGGTGCAAGACTGTCTCTTTCAAAACAACGTGATTTTGCAGAATTTTTTAATACTACTTTTAAATTAGTGGCCCTATTCTTATTGTAAATACACAAATGGCTTCTTGTCTTGCACAGGTCACTTTTTGATTTGGGGAGGTAGGTGTGAAAAAAGAAGTGAAGTGAGGAAGGAGAAATGTATGTCATATTAGAGACACACAAGGCAAATCAGTGGCTAATCTGTAAGGAACTGTAAGCAAAGACTGTGACTCCTCTTGCATAAACTGAGGTACGGTACACAGTATGTACAGCTGTTGATGCAAAACTCATTAAGTTTTTCATTATTCTATTATTTATATTGTAGTTGTGACTGAAGGTCCCTGTAAAGAACACAGACTGATGTGTACTCATAAAAGGAGTGGGGGAATCATATTATTAGATATTATTAGATTTATAATGACATGGACTCTGAACATGATCAGACTGGCACCACCCTGACAGTGGACTCCAGAGGCAGCAAAAATAATCAAATGTGACTCTGAAGGTAGAAGACACAGTTGCTTTGCAGAGAGAACATTCAAGCAAGCGTATGTCACTCTGAGAGGAGAAATGGCCAGTGAAAGCCACATATAGACTGGAGGATGGCATGGCTGTGTACCTTAGTCTTTACAGTACTTTGTTATATACTCATCACTTACGGACATCATAAGAGAAGAAACTTTCAGGCTGAAGAATAAAGTGAATGGCTGGGATTAAATCTGAAGGCCACTGTAAAAGACTGGCAAAAGAGAATTAAGTAATAACTACTTGGAAAGAAGAGGAAAATTGATATTTCTCTTTTGCTTTACTGAGTACAGAGATACAATTTAATTTATAAAAAAAAATTCCTTATGATTTTGAAATCTGATCATTTTGGTTTCAGGTGGGAATGATGATACGTATTGCATATCTCAAGATATTCTTTCTTTCTTCTTCCCTTCTTTCTTTTTCAGGTTACCTGTGCAAATTTAACAAATGGAGGAAAAGCAGAACTTCTAAAATCAGGAAGCTCCAAATCCATATTAAAGCATATATGGACAGAAAGTAGTAAAGACTTGTCCATCAGCCGACTGCTGTCACAGACTTTTCGTGGAAAGGAAAATGAAACAGATTTGGACCTGCGGTATGATGCCCCAGAAACTTATTCTGAGCAAGATCTCTGGGACTGGCTGAGGAACTCCACAGACCTGCAAGAGCCTCGGCCCAGAGCAAAGAGGCGGCCCATCGTCAAGACTGGGAAATTTAAGAAAATGTTTGGCTGGGGCGATTTTCATTCCAACATCAAGACTGTGAAGCTAAATCTGTTAATAACAGGGAAAATCGTTGACCATGGCAATGGGACGTTTAGTGTTTACTTCAGGCATAACTCCACTGGTCAAGGGAATGTATCTGTAAGCCTAGTGCCCCCTACAAAAATAGTGGAATTTGACTTGGCACAACAGACGGTGATTGATGCCAAAGATTCCAAGTCCTTTAACTGTCGAATCGAGTACGAAAAAGTTGACAAGGCTACCAAGAACACACTCTGCAACTATGACCCTTCAAAAACCTGTTATCAGGAGCAGACCCAAAGCCATGTGTCATGGCTCTGCTCCAAGCCCTTTAAAGTAATCTGTATTTACATTTCCTTTTATAGTACAGATTATAAACTAGTACAGAAGGTGTGTCCTGATTACAACTACCACAGTGACACACCCTACTTCCCATCAGGGTGAGGACCAACCTGTGTCTGAGACTGAAGCCTGGGGAATAAAAGAGGTCGTATGACAGGGATGCAACCTCACGGAGCAAGGCCACATCTATTGCCTGGAATGTGTCTACCTGCTGCTGCTGATGTCAAATGGCTGCAAATATGTTAATGGAAAACAATCTAATGTAATTTTTGCCCAGTCAGCTCCATGTATCAATCTAGCTGTAAATCACTATGGATTTGAAATAAAACCATACACATACACAGAGACACACACTCTTTTCAGCTCACAGCTATCGAGATACCTGTTAAGAAAGCTTTCATTTTCTGATATCTAAGGTTTCAGGATAACCTGTTTTCAAGCAAAATGGATTAACTGTACAAAGAATGGTTTCTAACGCAGACTGTTATGGAAATCTCTTTGAAAGTCCTTTGAGTACACGCCAATCAATAATCCCCACTCTTGCATTCTGCTGCTTGGAGTAGCTGTACTGGTAAATATTACTGTAGGAGTAAATACTTGTTAAAGTGGGAAAAATGTGCATCTAGAGTTCAGTATTCCTTTTTATATGAACACAGCAAAGTATTGTGACTTTTTTCCAGCATACAGTAGGCACATTCGAGGTGGTTTTAGGTGGCTCTTCTTCCATGGAGTGAGCTCGTTACTAGTAAAGATGGGCAAACATTTTGAATTTACATGTGGGCAGACATTCTGGTGTCATATTTCTCTGACCCTTTAATCTCTGATTCTTTAAACCTGGTTGAGTTTAGGCCAGCTAAGCTACTTATAAACTTTCCTACTGATCTCTATGAAGTGAAATGCCTGGCAGAGAACATGTAAGTTGTAAGTGGCTGTCTTATCTTTATTACAAAATATTGTAACAAATTCAATATCCTAGTCTTCATTTGTATGAATGGTTTGTATTGTACATAATTTAACCAGTGTTATTTGAGCTGCTTATTAATATTAACTTGTAATTGTCTCTCTGCTTGTTATTGGTTAAAAACAATCAAGAAAAAGAGGAATCCATTCTATCAATGTAGCTGTAAACTCCATTTAAAGACAGAACTATGTACAAAGCATTTATTCAGCTGAAGTATTGTTGAAAGCTATACATATACAACATTACAGTCTGTCTGTATTTAGATATTTTATTTCCAGAGAAAAAAAATGAACTGTACATAGAAATAAAAAAAATCTTAAAGTTGAGTTTCAACATGTACTGTGTAGATAGTAGTTTAAATGGTTCTGGCAAGTGGGTAACTCTCCAAGTCTGACATGGTTTTCAATCTTGTCTTTTTGCAGATGTATATATACATACATATATTTATAAATCTGTGTGTGTGCATGTTTGTGTGTGTATATGTGTGTGTGTGTGCAAATAAATATAGACATATATGTAGAATATATAAAAAATTTATTGGGCCCTATTCCTAGCAAGAAGGTCTTATTACCGAATGTTCTTGCTAACATGAGTGGAAGCCCCTACTCAGACAAGAAATTACAGAAGCAGGGCTTTGTTAAAAATGATTCATTATAATTTAGAAGTGGGAAAACATGGAGCTGCTCTCTGTGTACACATGTACACAGGCTGGCCTTTGCCTTAATTCTAGCCTCGTCTGAGGCTCCTTATGGAATGAAGAGATCCCTTTTTATGGTACAAGGAAATTTTCTTCCTATAAAAATAAAGCTCATAGATTATATATATATATATATGTGTGTGTGTGTATATATATATATATATATATATATATATATATAGTGTGTGTGTGTGTGTGTGTATAGTGGCATACTTTACTCCTAGCATCTAGATAAACAGCAACTATAAAAAGTCTGTGCCCAAAAGAAGGCTGCCCAAAGAAGAACTCAGTATTTATCTCATATCTCTCAGAATTATCATTCGTGGCAATGCTTGCTTCTCCCTTCCACCCTAACTCCCAGATTCTGTGCTCTTGTGTCAAAGCTGTGAATGCTGATATGGGTTGGCTTCCAAATATGCCCAGCATCATGAACAGCTTCTCCAAAGTCCCCAGAAACTAATGTTTCAAGAAGAGCAGAACTTTGAAACCACTTCCAGTTGTGGACCTCTCTTGCTGAAATGTGCAGAACCTAAAAGAGAACGAAACAAAGCAAATTGATAACATTATTGGCAAGTAAATATTGTCCCATTGAAGTATAAGTAGGACAGGAGACTTCCTCATTATTATTACTTCGGCTTCTGTAAACAGATATGCTTGTGGGAATTTCTTCATTATATATGGTATTTTCCAGGACAAACTTGTGGCCCCGGACCCTGTGTAGATTTGGAGAAATGAATTGTACAAGCCATATAGTCCAGATTCTGATCTCATTCAGGAATATGCTGAGATACATTTTTTTTTTTTTCTTTGACAGGAATTGTGATTATACTGGTAGTGTTTCCTCATTTGTGCTCTATGGAAAGTGGCTGTTCTGAACGTAAAACATAAAGTAATTTGTGCTGTGACCAACAGTAAAATCTTATCTCTCTTAAAGTCAATGGGAATTTTGCTATTGAGTTCAATACAAATTTCCATTTAATAGTATGTAGAATTCCAGTGTTAAATATGATTAGCAATTTAGCAATTTGTATTATGATTGAGCATTACGTGCTCCGTGTTCTCGTTTCTATTTCTGGAAAAGGGATGTGAAATTCTCTTAGCAGTACAGTTTCAATATTTTTTTTAATGTTCCATAAATATATGAAGTAGATACATTCTGTTCACATATATGCTTGTCAGCTTTTCAAATAACATTAATACAAGAAGGAATTATTCATCATGCAATGGTTTTGATTCTTTTAATTGTGGTAGCTGGTACCTTATCTCTGTCACAATCAGTCTTATTTTCAGTCTTAAGCCTTTGAAGAGCTTTCTGTTCTTCATGGGCATTCTTGAGTTTGAACTTGGAAGAGTTCTTTTGGTGATCTGGTTGTGAAATAGTGATCTGATATCAAAATATATAATGTGTTACTTAGGTGCTGGTTCATTGCTTTTCATTCAGTCTCTTTGGGAAATATTTCCTGTTTGCTAACTTTGCTAGAGAATGATTTTAGTTTTGCTATTTGAAAAAAGAATTTAATGAACACGAATATGTTTATTCAGTTAAACAATGTATATATGGGTATCTGGGTCATGAACAATGCCTTAATAGAGTGCTGGGCCAGGCAAAGGTTGCCTCACTATAACTCACTAATTCTGGATGTAATAAAGATGCGTATCTTTAAAAGTATATTTTTAGGGCTAAGAAGGTTGAGTTATCTGTTTTTAAGAAATGAAGGGACTGTTTTTGTTAAATTATTTTTTTAAAAAAACCACCAACATTTAAAGCATACTTTTTGTCTTACTTTTGCTACTTAGAGAAGTCACAAATAGGAATATTTTAATTAAAACAGTTATTCATATTGCAAAAATACATGGAACATGCACTCGAGCAAAGATCAATATGCTAAATTTGCCTTGGATAGGTAGTGATAGAACCTATGTGTCAGCTCCTGCTTCTGAGAAAAAGAATCTAAGATATAGGAAACAGGTGGTTTTATATTGCAAAAATCACTGATCAAAGCTCTAAATAGTGATGGAAAGCTGGAAGACTTTCACTTGTTAGTTTTATGAAAATACTTCAGCATGGGACAGAAAATATAATTTCTTCCCTCCTTGTGAAGTCACTCAAAGTTTTATCCCTTTTTGCCCTTTTCCCAAGTTTGCATGATAGTAAGCAAACTAATAAATTCATCTTTACAAAGCCATTGTCTTTCAAAGTTTCATTTACTTAAAAAGTATGATGTCAGAAACTGTTTAAATTTACTGTATTTATTTATAATGAACTAAGAAATGTTCAAACTCTATCTATAGGAGAGCAAAGAACAGTTTTACTGTGATCAAATCTTTACAACTTCCTGCATTCTGAATCTTATGCTGTAACTTGGAATCCTGTAGGACTATTGTAAACTACCCTGAAAAAAATGCGTTAGAGAATTTTGCAGGAAAAGAGAGATTACAAAATATCTGCTACTTTTACGGCAAAACCAACCTATATCTCAGGCGTCTGATCTGAAGAATTATTCTTCACCAGAAGATACTGAACCTCAGTCTTAGCATCTGATGAGTCCTCCATGTCCTTCTGTGGCAGAAGTGGTCAAATTGTATCCAACTGCATTTAGAAATGGAAAAGAATCATGTCTCAAATGGCTGCATCAAAGATCGGTTGTGCTAGGAGATGCATGATACAGAAACATATACAATACCTATCAGAAACAGTTTTGATGTCAAGAACTTTTGATTTTCAAAATGATGTACTGCAGAGTTCTTGTAAATTGTTTGTTTATAAATTTGAGACATATTGTTTATGGAATAGTTTTTTTTTTTTTTTTTAGTTTTTTTAAAAAAGTATGCTCAGTTCTAAAAAAGTATCATTTTTAAAGTACTCATGTATACATCAGTTGAAAACAAACATTCCTGAGCCTTTGCAAAATTTCTGATTCCACTGTAACAGTCTGGAACTCATGAGAAGTGAAGAAATTGGTTCATTTTGTGTATGTATTAAAAAAAGGAAACCTTGATTAACATCATTTATACTAAAGCCCTTTGAGGAGTTACCTGCTACCACTGAGTATGAGTATGAACACTTTTTCCAAAACCATTTTGACAACAGAAGCATAGGCTATTGCCTAATAGAAATGTTGGGGTTTTTTTGTTTGTTTTGTTTCTTTTTCTGTGTGTGTGTGTGTGTTTGGTTTTGTTTGGTTTTGTTTGTTTCTTTGTTTTTTACATTTTCAAGAATGGGGAATATATTACTGAAATTATGCTAAAATCCACAATTAGTTAACATTCCACATAAATTTGAGAAACCCAGTATCTATGGATAAGGTTAACACTTTTTGCTGTTTGTGAAAGGAACAATCATTAAAATTAAATGGTAATTTGTGAAGATACAATAAACTACCATGGGAATATTGTGTTTCCTTGGGTAATGCGCACCTGGCAATATGATCTAATATGTGTAGCGTAACCCCTTCAAAAGGGTTGATGCATCCTGTCACTCAAAAGAAATACTTTTCATTGTTTTATATATTCCCTACTAAATTAAATACTATCATTACCCAAACCAACAAGGAGATCACTTTGTTCTGTGCAGAAGTTTATTTTCTCATTGGAATATGTCTATATTATTTTTTAATTCTGTTAGATGGGCACAGCCAGTGGATCTCTGCTTCAGATTGGACTCATATGCTATGCATGCTACACATAATTTTAAATCTTTTATCTTAATTTGCCCTTGGGATAAAGAAACAAATGTAGTTTTTTGTAGGTGCTTTATATCAGGGCTAAACTAATAACTTACTTGAACTTTAATTCTGAGAAAGCTATAGTCTCATTGTCAAAGACAGGATTTCAGAAGATGGAGCATGTGTGAGGTTTATTCCTAGCTCCTACCTCAGCCATGTAGTAAGTAGGGATATTGCTATGAGGGAAGGCTTTAGTGGTCTGTGAAATTAACTTCTGCTTGTTGTTAGCAGGAAATTAGAGGGACCAAAAAATTGCATAAAGTTGAAACACATCATAGACATCAACAAAGATGTGGAAATTAGCCATTTCAAAAAGTAAGTTAGATACTTTGTCTAGTATTTTATGGACAGGGTACTGAATTCCTGGGAAAAGCCCAGTGCGCTTACAGATCTGTTCATCATAGAAAAAAAGAAAAAACAGAGTTGGCAGAGGCATAAACAACATGAGACCTTCAATTCCTCATCTAGGTCACAGCAAATCTAAAATGGGATGCAAAAGCCTACTTAGAAACAGGTAACCCAAGGGAAAATTAGGTCACTTACTAAGTGTGAATAAAAGTCATATTAATTCTAAGAGTATCCAACTGCTATAGTTGTGGTGCAATTTATTATGCCATATTTATTAAGAATCTTTCAATTTCTTGGGTGGAAGTGGAGGATTTTTATTAGTCATAGAGTGAGAAAGTGATGAGAATAAAGCTGGATTTTTTTGCAAGGAAGTTTCAATAATTGCAACATACTCCCTCCAGTGGTAAATACTCTGGACTCCATTCTACTGGCTACATTTAGAACCCAGTACTGTTATTGCTGATGATGAATGAAACAGAAATAATAGAGCTTGGCTGTCAGGGATTGTGATGATCTCGTATTCATGACATTTTTTAAAAAATTTTGTTTTGTTTGTTTGTTTTGTTTCTGTTTGCTTTTCATCTAGTTGTATAAGAAGGACATTTATCTAACAATCATTCATTTTAACCCCCCAAGTGTGAAGTTCACTCATAAACTGTATGAAAGGGACTGATATACAGGTGTGTGACACAAGTGCAGTAGTCTTCATTTTGCTAATGACCTGTAGGTCATTCCCAGTTAATAATGTGGGCAGTCAGTAGCAACACAGCTGGTGTGCCAATGACACTTCAACAAGCTGATTCCCAAATGGATATTCCATGACTTTAGAACAATTAATGAATACTTTTAGCTGATGAACTTCAATAAGTTATCTGTAGCCCTTCAGAAAACAGGAGTAATAACCTGTGTTGGATATCTGATGCAAATTTTGGACTGTGTTTTTCTCAGGAGCTCACCAATATTTTCTAGTACTAACTCCATCCATATTATGGAATGATTATGTCTCCTTTGTGTGTCAGAGACTTACTTACTGGCTACCATTTCTTTAATCAAAACTATTACAGTGAGAAACATTTTATTATGTAATCTCTCCCTTTTCCAATGAAATATTATTTACCTTAAACCTTTTCTACCATTGTTTTACAAGTGTCAAGCAAGTTTCTACTTTTTCCCTGCAGACTATACTGTTACTGAATTTAGATCCCTGAACTAATGTTTCCTCTTATTGAGGTAAAAGCTTCACTTTCATTTATTCATAGGAATCTTACAAATTTTCTCCAGTTAGGTCATTTTGCTAATTGCACAAATATTACCTGTACAGCTGCTTTTAATTAACAACTCCATAAGAACTAGGTTGGTCTTTTCAGAATAACTCCCATTTCCTCAGTCTGTAATACAGTTAAACACTACCAATGAATGCAGTATTTCAGATGGAATCCCAATGATAGAGTGTCATCACCCCTCTCTAAAGAAATCCCTGCATGTTCATAGTTCTAATGGTCTCTCTCAGGTCTAAAACTACAAACAATTTACTTCTAATGAGCAGTCCCCTATTACTTCTAATAGATATGGAAAATCTTAATTATGCTGTTTTCCAGTGCTTTTTCTCACCATTTGAGTTTTGAAGTAGCAGACTTTGGACATCTTAGTAGCTGCTTTCCCACACCACTATTTTCTCCAGCTCTCTCTCTTTAGGTCCTTTTTTAATTCACTTCTAAACTCACGGATGTAAGAATCACCTGTGAACTTCATTAGCAAATTAATTAGACCTACTTCTAGACTGCTGCTGTGATGTCATATATAAAAAATACTTTATTGTTCTTTTCTGACTACTTTCTGGTGTGCCTTCTTCCCTGTTTAATGTGTTTTCCCTAAATCTTCTTTTTGGTTGAACTCATTTCACTCATTTCATATCACATGTGAGTAGCGTTCCACACTATTGCATTTTACACATATGAGGGGATGAGATACATAATTACATATTTTACTAAAATTGAGCCAATGACTCATTAACTCATTTAGAAATAATAGGTAAAAAAAGTGGTAGTGGTACTTATAATTAATCCTTAGGTGAAGATTTAAGTATGCCATAAAAAATAAGTAAGTCCTTTATTCATAGGTCTGGAAATTGATATAAAGAAGTTGTTGCCTGTAAGCATCTAAATATCACCAAAAGGCAAAGTGATTTGGTTGGAGGTAGAAGAAATCAATAAAAGAATTTTACACTATTGCTAGTAAATACATACTATTTGTATTTACTTTCCTACTATTTCTTGTATGTTTCTGGGTAACAGACTAATATAAAGTTGTGACTGCCAGTCTGTAGGCTCATTCTTTGCCTTCCACTTCTCTAGCAGGTACTGATGTTTAGTCTCTCAGTTTTAGATCTTTTCCACCTGCTGTCTTTGTGGAAGAGAGCTGTGGTATACTCAAGGACTTCTCTTTTTAGGATATCTGGATCATAAGATGTGTTGAATCCATTATAACATGTAAAAAGTAAAGTCACTTTAGAACTTGTTCAGTTATTCAAGTGATATATGGATAACCAGCAGAACATAGAACACCAATTAAATAATCAATATGAAAATGAATAATAAACTAACACATGGAAATATAAGCATAGTTTTATATCTAATTGTAAACATCATATTTTTATTATTCTTTGAATGATAAGTATGATATCATCATCTCTTTTTACATATAGAGTAGATGTGGAAGATAAGTTAGACAAACACTGAAAACTGCATGGTAAAAGATAAGACATAAAATTAGAGTCACAGTAACTTGCTGTCAGGCTTCAATCAATAGATGTTGCTGCCTTGCAACTAATTGCAAAGAATATGTCTGAGCCAAGTACAGGCCACTTAAAGATCTACATTGCCACAGATTAAATGAGATAATGGAAAGGGAGTTACAAAGCTGTCTAATTCTGAGCTCCTACACAGAAAAAAGGTTCAAGAATGCTAAAACCACACTTCCTCTTCCTCCTCCTCTTTCTCCTATTTCTTGTCTTTCTTCTCCTTCTCCTTCTCCTTCTCCTTCTCCTTCTCCTTCTCCTTCTCCTTCTCCTTCTCCTTCTCCTTCTCCTTCTCCTTCTCCTTCTCCTTCTCCTTCTCCTTCTCCTTCTCCTCCTTCCCCTTCCCCTTCCCCTTCTCTTTTCCCCCTTTCCCCCTTTTCTCCTTTTCTCCTTTTCTCTTTCTTTCTCTGGTCCTGCTTGCTCTTATGACTGGCACGTCTTGCTTCCATTGTTGACCTGCTCTTCTACCCTTCAGCATGGTATACCTCAGCATTTCCATAGTATCGAATATCACCATTGAAAATGAAACAATTATTTCCTTCCAAATCTGTGTTGACTAAAAGAATAGACAAGAGTTTCTTTCACAGGATTCCTTTACATCTCTGAAGGCTGTTACCAGACTCAGCCATGAGACATTAATTTTCTAGACTAAGCAGTTTCAGTTCTTATAGCATGTTTTACTGCATGCCTATGACTGCTCTAAAACTTGACTAACCTTACAAGCGTGGATCTCTGAAAAAAACAGATTATTCTGCCTGATGTCATATAACAGTGAGCAAAGCAGACTATGAATTATTTTCTTCTGTTTCTTTCTAAATACTATGAAGTATTGTATATGATACCATTATCATAGTTATTTTTCATAATTTATCACTGACTATGCTGCTTATACTGACTGCAACTTGTTTATGCAGTACCGCTATCTAACTTATAATTCCACATCTTCTGTTTGTGTATTTGATTTTTTCTCCCTAAGGGAGTATTTACACTGGTAAATTGCAGTAAGATATGGTACAAATTTACAGCACACCAGCTTCTCTATGCCGTCTTCCCTTGTGGATACTTGTAGCCTGCACTAATGTAGACTCTGTGCAGCATGTGGAGTAAATGACATCACACAGAGTCACACTTGCTCCTTAGCAAGAGTGTCAGCATGAAAAGTTAATATGCAGCAGCAAGTGTACTGCAAATTCGTGCTTTAGCTTGCTGTACAAACCTGCTTATGTAGACAAGCCCCAAGTGTAGTGCTCTGCACTTGTCTCTATTGAATTTTCTGTTATTGATTTCAGACCATTCCCCTCATTTATCAAAATGATTTTGGTATTCAATAACGTATCCCTCTCCTGTACTTTTCCCTTTCAAAGTTACAACATCAGCTTCTCATGGTCTTTAGTGATACTGTAAATCACTGCAAGATGGTACAGGTGCAGTCTTAACATAGCCAGAAAAAATAAGATGGCATTTTTACAGTTACAGTTTTTAGACTACAATCACTCAAGTTTGAAGAAATGATTATTTGATGACTAACGAAAAAAATCACCAGATTATTTACCAGAAGAGATAACTTTCCTGTATTGAGGCAATGAGATACTTTTATCATATATCTGCTCTTGGGAGGAAGGAAGGTCAGAAGCTCTACATGTCAAGTAGAATTTTGTGTGTAAAGTCAAGGCAGAGAAGTGTTTCTCATGGAACTAGTGACAATTAATAAAGGCCTAATTCCTTCTCTTATTAATGAGTGAAATAATTCTCCAGGGGAGTAGATCTGTAGTCTCTTTGTGATTTATGATGACAGTTCCTAATAGATTAGAAGTAGCACTTACCTTTGGACTGTTAATATGTATTGTGTTACAAATACAGTCTTTGTCTGGAACAGATATTCCACTTTGGGGAAATGGCTTTCTTATAACTCTAAACCAAGCCCCTATGTTTTATTTGGTACCACATGCCTAAGATAAGCTATGCAAGGTTGCATTCTGTGTTAATACTACCTTCTAATCAAAACAAGAATTTTTGACCTTTATAAATATTTTCTTTTGATCATCATTAAATTTTGGTCATTTATTTTTAAGCTGGATTTGGTCCGTCTTCATAAAATTTTACATGCAAATATTTGAAAGACGAAGGTCACCTATAGCTATTTTTTACACTGTTTAAGTATTAGTTGTCAGTTCTTTGTTTCCCTTTGGTTCTTACATGGTTATCATAACGCATGGAGTAGCTTCATGTGAAAACAAAGGTGCAGGTTTATTTGGTTACCTGCAGGCAGAATCAGATTTTGCCAGTGCTCTGATCTGAATGGATATGAGGACGAAGCCATGTAGCTTTGTTCACACACTCTCCTGTGCTAGTAAACCTCTGTGATGGGTTTAAATATGAGAAAACCATTGAGGTGATTCAGTTGAGCAGCTTTGGGCTGGAGGAAGGTAAGTTCACAGGATAAGCAAAGTCACTTCAAGCCTGGCTGTAAAAAAATACATGGATAAATCTGTGGAGCCTGGACTGGAACTGAGGAAATGCTTTCATTTAACACTGGTCACCTTTGTGCAGGCTGTTGGTAAAATACGTTTTCCATTTCTTCTTTTCCTGGCCTGTTGTCTCCAGTCACTCAGTCTTATCTTTTCCTCTGAATCAGATCTCATGACTGTTTCAGCACAAGTTGAATCAGCCCTCAGTCCTTTCTTTCCTTCAAAGAACTGAACAAAGATTTATCTTTTAAAATAGACAGGGTTCATCCTCACCATTCCTATGTGAACCATCTAGTTATAGCACTTGCCTTGAAAGTGGAAAGTGTGAATTCAGTTCTCTGTCAACTTCCCCCCCTGTAGCTGTATTTTCTAAGGCTACAATTCCTATTTTCTGTTCTACATGCTCAGAAAAAGTCTACAAGTCTACCAGATCTACTGCTTCCAAGGATTCAAGAAGAGAAATGTCTCAGGCTTAGGCATATGTTAGGTACTCAAATGTTCATTGTGGTCAGTACTTTAGCAGAGTAGGAACTTTCAAGTATCCTGGAGTTTTATTGTTAAAAATTGAGAGAAGTGTAGATTTCACCACCTTTCCTGATAGACAACTGATGAACAAGGGCAAATTTTGCCTGAAATCTATTCAAGGTGATTGTATGGCCAGTCATCAGCTAAGCAAGAATTTTGTGAAAATGTGTGTTCACTGTCATAAGAACAAGATTGATGAGCTTCAAGGTGCGTTTGTCCTTCTGTGAACCGAACCTCTACAGCTTAGTTAAACAGATGAAAGACCATTTACATTGCAATGTAAGGCAGCGACTCTCTATTTACTTGTTCACTGATTAGTCAAAATACTCAGAGTTTATTTACAGTGTTGTTCACTATTAGAACTGAAATACCAATTATTTTCAGTTGATTCACAGCCTGGTCACTGTAAATTGGCTCATTTCCTACAGACATTCTGTCAGAGGTGAGTCCTTCCACTTTTCAATTATTTCTATTTCTGTTGCAATTAGTTATGTTAACCATCAGCCTTAGTACGGGACAGTGTGGAACATTGCCTTTCCAAGGACTATGCTGCTGGGAGGAGACAATGACTGCTGAGAAACTCTTCCATGTGGCACCATATCAGCTCTTGCATCTATATCGTCTATTCTTATCCATGCTGCTTTCTGCTGTTCAAGGAAGGAAGATAGATCTGCCTCATTTTCCTGCCCATGGCCATTTCTGCATGCCCTGTGTGAAGATCCTCACACTTTCCGTTGTCCTCTTCACTGCTGCTCTAGATAATTATGTAAGGGCCATTATTGTACATATTCCACTTGAAGAAAAGCCATTCTGCTAAAAGATGACAACATTTCTTCATCTACAATTACAGGTCATTGTTTTGAAGTTTATGAAAAGAGCTATTGAAGAGCATCATTATTGCCAATATTTTCTTCGTAAATTTGAACTATCATCTGCCCTTAGTGTATTGAAAAAGTCATGTACAGACAATCTGAGTCACAAAGAGTAGTTTGGGAGGTCTGTGGACTGAAAATTGCTGGTTATAAGAGATTTGAGCGTAAACTCTGTCTGCCAATCAGTTGAAGTAACCTAACTGGACACCATCTGCAAATGGGTACAGTGCATTTGATTTAAGAGTTGATATTTTCTTTTGTGTGTATTTTCAGCTGTGGAATGAAGTACCATGATCTAGCATTTCACTATTCAGGCAAGTCACATTGCATCATTTTCATAGAGATCACAGTTACAAGGTCAAATTTACACTCTGAGGGGGTCAAGTCTTGGAAGTATTCACATCGGATCAACTTTTGGTCTATATTCCCTGTCATTCTTTGCTTAAATAAAAGCACTAACATGATTTGAAGTACCCAGTTTTGGAGAAGTCTCAAGTGCATATCTGACTGTTCATGTGACACCTAATTTCAAGCCAAATGAAATCTGTGACAAGATTCACATTGGAGTCACTGGATTTTCTATGAGGATTTTAGTGAATAGTACCACAACGTGAAGACATCACAGGCTACATGAAGTTGTATCTGTCTCATAGAGTGAATCTACTCAATGAGATGGACAAGATGGTGAAATAATTCTTTCCTTTCTCTGTTTTTGAGATGCAAGATCTAGTCAGTGGATATATTACTTTGTGGCTTGTCTTCCTCATCCTCAACACTAAACACCACTTCATCCCTCTCCCAGGGGACATAGAGTGTGGCCTTGATACTGCAACAGGAAGAGTCCCACAAAACATACTGTCTCCCTTCAGACAATTGCAAAAAGAGGAATGGAACTATTGCTTTTTGATGTTTGTCATACAGCTATTTATCTATTGTTTACTTTATTACTTAATATTTACATAATGGCATCTGTTATCTCAGCCATTGTGGAGCCACAAACACAGACAGTCCATGTTCCAAAACCTAGTTAAACTGAGATGAGAGCTTGAAAGTGATTATCGATGATAAAAAGGAAAGTTAGGGAGGAAGAGGAGGAAAAAGATATATGGAGATAGGGCCAAAGGCTATCTAAATGCTGCCACACCCTATTGCTAAGACAAAATATGTATCTCATAAGTATGCTCTGAAATGGTCTCATCAAACACCTGATACTTTGTAGGCTTGTAAAATGAAAACTTCAAGGACAAGCGTAAGGGTATACAGGAAATCGACATTCAAGAGAAGAGTGATAGAATAATTGTGAGAAAGAAATCCAGCATGAGAGCGAGATAGAAATATAGATGATAAAACCTGCCAGCCTACTCCAGCAGCCACAGGGCAGGTTTCTGTACCGTGCACCATTTTAAAGTGTAGATAGACCATTGGTTTTAAACTTCTTTTGGTTTCCACATCTGTTTTCTGTACCTCTTCACTTGATGGGTCTTCCTGTCTCAAGAGGAAGACACTTCTGAACGTGTAACTTTTTTTTTTTTTTTTTTCCTGTGTAATTTAATTACTGAATGGCCTGATCTCATCCTGACTGGAAGCTGAATTTAGTTTGTTTGGTTTAGTAAGGGACCCTGCAGAACACTATTGCCCATAATCTAGATTCAGCCTGATTTTCTCTACCATGATATATAGTAGTCTTCTGAAATACTTTTCTGAGGTGCTTAACCATATCTTTCAAAGTAGGTAATGTGTGGCATCTTGCCATCAAAGACCACTATAGGCTTCCTCAAGTTCAGATATTTGCTCTGTTAAGCACAACAGTACCTCAGGAATTGTCTAAATGGTCAGGGGCTGCCACTTGTACATGACCCTTCCCAGTGTCATTAGCTGGTCAAACTGGCTCATACCAATGAATCCATTTGAGAAGTAAGGATTGGTAACAGGGACACAGTCACATATAGACCTGTCTAAATGGCTCTAGAGTCTCAGCTAGCTTTGATGACTCTGGTTTAGAACACATGGAGCTGGTGCATAACAGTCACCACCTGCCCATGGGAAATGGCCATACATCTTAAAAAAATGGCCCTAAGGATTTATGTCATTGAAGAACAGAACTTGCAATATTTTCTTCTGTAGCACCGTCTGTGAACTTCCAGCAATATGTCATAACCCAGGTGAGACATTAAATGGTCTCATTGCTTTAAATTCCATGGAGTTGCATTTAGCCTATAGGTAGTAAAAAGTGCTCTACTACATGAAAACATCTGCGGATTATTTTTTTTTTTTCAGATCAGATATCTGCTACTAGACCTGCTCTCTTTATTGTCAGACAGAAGCTGCATGAATTGATAAACAACCTCTATATGTGTGAACTGCTTGATATTGTATTTCACTGACCACTTCAGTTATATTTGGGTAATTTGGCACATATCATGTAGAAAACACAGTAAACAGGTCACAAAGGTTTTGCTATTTTTTTTTCCCCCAGAACAATGTAATTTTCTTTTCTGAATTCATTCTACTTATGCTAAGCTTGCTGTCTATTAGACCTTGGAGTCCTAGTGATTATCTGAATTTTTAGTACATTTTTTGGCAGAAACCATTACAAAGCCTGAAAACACTTCCATCATTTATATATATCCAGACAACTTCAAGTGATTTTATTCTAATGTAAGTTTTCTTTTTCATAACCCTAAAGAATATTTGATGTGCTTTTGTCAATATGCTAATTTTAATGTGTGGTAGAAGAGCTGCTGTGAGTGAGCAGAGTCAATTTTGTAAAAACATTCAGCACGGCCCACATTTGAATCTGTACTTTTGATACACAGAGTCTAAATACTCCATTTCCACTGAAAATCATCTTTAGAAAACATATTTCACTTCATTTCACACTGTGTTAATTGTGTAACACACTGTAACCATTACCTTTTACCAGCCACATTTGCTCATGTAATGGGAAATGATGACTTTAACAAGGAATTATTAGATCTGTTTGATCTGAGAATGCACATGTGGACAATAGGGGCTGCTGGCTGGAACATGCACCGTTTTCTCCCCCTATGAGTACATAATTGAATTACAAGTCTCATTTTAGGAAGAAAAAAAGTGTCAGTAAGCCTCATGTTTTGTAGCTAGCCCTGCTGAGCAGCAAATTTTATTTAACATTACTAAATGAACATGGGACATTTAGTGTTAAGTCAAAGTTAGTTTAAAATATGTCAGATTTTCTAAAAGGAAAGCAGATAAGTAAAACTGATTTCATTGTATGTTAGAAAAGTTTTGGACTATTTTTTCATTAAATACTGCTATGCCTTTGAAGTATGATACTGGGGGTCAAAGCTCTACTACAAACAGGAGGAACACATGCAAATATCAGAAGGCAATGTTTGACATTCTATCTAATGAGAAAACTGTATTTTTCAGTAGTGTTGCTTTGAATGAAATTTTTCTGGATTTGTTGCTTGGTGGAGACTTACCCATGAGACACATGTCTTATGGGATTATAAGCCCTGAATGTATGATATTTAACTCTGCCATTGCCATCTACTCTTAACTAATGGAATAGTCGTGATTTTTGTTCTAGAAATTGAGAAAGAGAAGTGAAACACCACTCCAAAATGACCTGGTAACCTGAAGTCCATTTTTCATAAATCACTGGGAGATGTAGGAGTTTTGGGATATCTACCTTGCACTGCTGTGGGGAGAAAAACATCTCTCTTTCTTAACTGAAGTTTCTCGCATTCAGCAGCTATGCCGCTCTCAGCAGGTTTCTTAGTCCAAGCAAGAACCCCATTCTGAGAGCATAAATACACTTATTGGAGTGAACCTGAACTGATGTGACTATTCAACCTCAAGACCTGAGACACAACCTCTGTGAAACATCCTGTTATAAGCTATAGCTGTAGCCCTAAGTCTCCTTGACAGTCATTTGCTAGGGCTTTCAAAATAATTTAGACTCCCAAAACAACAGATTGGTGCTTAGATTCAACATATTGGCACTGCTGCTGTTTTCACAGCTATAACTACAGTCTAACCTCCCAGGTGTCCAATTCAGTTATGTGTGTAGTCTCTGGCAACCGGCAACTTCAAAGCAACCAAAGTGCTGCTGCAACTTTCCCTACTGATTAGCTGGTCAGAGCACTAGCTCCAGCCTTGAGGCCTTGAAGATGGACAATTACAGAAGCTGGGAACATCTAGTGTGTGAATGATATATTATTCACATAAAATGCCTTACGTTTTCTATCTTGTAAACTCTTTAACGGAAGGGCCAGATTAAAGTCCCTAACAGCTGGATCATCTGCATAAACAACAGCCAAGTGGCACCAGCTGTGTCTGAAAGCGGAACTGTAAATAGGAAGAGAGACTGAGAAACCTGTTTTCATGTGAGACACACAGTGGTACAAGTTATCTGTCTTGGTGGTATCAAATCCAGCTCCTTAATCCTTCCACTTCTTGCTCCCACTCTTCCCATGACCTTTATGTAGTACATCCTGGATGTCTACCTAGAAGCTTAGTTAAACCTGCCTAGGACAACTGAGAGCATGTTTGATCAGCTAAAAGACCCCTAAATCCTTCCAAAACTTATAGCCCAAAGACTTGTCTAAAAGATTGTACAGGTGAAGACACCGTTAGGTGGCCCTGTGGATGTCTTCTGTGCTATGTGTTAGGTTGCCTATGGACTGCAGCACATACTGGGCTTTCAGGTCAGTGCAGCTCGTAGATGTGGTGCTCAGCAGATGCAGGTCTTGTAGCATCATGAAGGCCCAAGAGGCCAAATTATACCTGTGAGGTGGGATGTAGCTGAACTTGTTCATTACAGCCCCACCAAAGGACGGTACTGCTGAACTGTGAGCCCAGTTCCTTGTGACTCCTGGTCTGTCTTTCCTCGCACTCCCTGGTTTCACGAGCCCATATTTGCCAAAACCAATCTTTAAAGCCCTTATATACTTCAAATACTTTTCAAAATGATTGTGAGATACCTCAGTAACAGAATCAGGATCACCAAATCATTGGGGTTGAAGGGATGTCTGGAAGTCATCTTGTCCAACCCTCCTCAGGCAGGGTCACCTAGAGCAGGTTGTTCAGGGCCAGGTACAGACAGCTTGTGAATATCTTGAAGGACGTAGAGTACAAAACCTGTTTGGGCAACCTGTGCCAGTGCTCCCTCACTCTCAGAGTAAAAGTGTTTTCTGATGTTCAGACAGAATCTTCAGTGTTTCGGTTTGTGCCCATTGCCCGCTCTGTCACCGGGCACCACTGAAAAGAGCCTGGCTCTGTCTTTGCTGTCTCCCTTCAGATATTTATGCACTTTGGTAAGATTTCTCCTGAGCCTTCTTTGAGCTCAATAATTCTACTTGTATGCAGGATGCTCCAGTCCCTTACTCATCCCTGTGACCCTTCAGTGGATTGTCTCCAGCATGTCCACATGTCTCTTTTACTGAGGAACCCAGAACTGGATGTAGTATTCCAAGTGTGGCCTCAGCAGTGCTGAACAGAAGGGAAGGATCACATCCCTTGACCTGCTGGTAATAGTCCTCCTGATGAAGCCCAGGACACTTAGCCTCTTTTGCTGCAAGGTCAAAGTCCCTTACTTTCTTACAAAACTGTAACTAAAGGTAAACAAAATGCTATCTTTTTTTTCACTCCTTGCCTAATCTTCCAAAGCCAGATAATTAAATATTGTTGTGCATAATTTTATTTTTAAATTCCAAACCAGCTGAACTAGGTCTTACACTCAGTGTAGAACAAGCAGAAATCAAAAGTTGTGTTGAACCTCAGACAGTGCTACATGCTGGTGCACCTTTACATGTCAGGGTGGTTCTATTTATTTCAGTGGGATCAGGCTTGTATGGATAAAGCCTCCAGAATACAAGAAATGACTCCATCCTCTCTTAACCCTCTTATATCTAGATCTATATGCAAATAATGACCAGCAATGTATTTTGAAAGTTGCTAAATTATTATCTTAATACTATTTACACCTCAATATATTAGTTTTTTTCAGCGGAATTTGACTAATTTCAGCAGACCCAAAATGCCTACCTCTGTGCAACAGCAAACACTTTGGATTTTCAGTGCCCTAAGACATGTATGCAAGATGGAGGCTTGATAGAAATATAATCTATGTATCTCAACAATTTATTTACAAAAGTCTCAAGTTAGATATCTAAAACTATGCATTCTGATACAATGTCCGATTTTCAGTAAGGCAAGGTCCTCACACCCACCCTGCAACCACTGTAGGAGGTTACTGATATTAACCATCCATAAAATACTGTTAAAAAAGAAAACATCTGTCATTCCCACATCTAGCGAAGGCAGCATTTAGTGGAATCCAGCTATTTCATTGTTATCTTTCAAGTCTGCTATGCTACATTTTGAATATAAGGACAATGTAAAGTCATTCTGAATCTAGTAAGATATTGTATTTTCCTCTGAAATTTGTATTATTTTGATGCCTCTCACTCTCTGCATTAGCTTTGAGATTCACTGCATCTTAGAATATGCTATCAGAAATGTCAGTGCATTTCCAGGCAGCTTAATGGAAATATTTTTTGTGGCTTTGATTTTTCTTCATTACACTGTTATTTATTTAGCTTATATGATGGAATGCAGATAAGTTGGACTTTGCTCATATTCCATATCACAGTGGTTTGAATTACAATGCTCAAGCCTCCGAGTAAGTGAAAGCAAAATTGAACAGATTACATATTTGATAAGATTACAATCCCCTCTTTTAAGTAATATTAAAATCGACTCTCTGAATATAATCAAGAATTTGTCTGGTTATCTTTAATTGATCTCCCTAGAAAGATAGTACAAACTGCAAATGAAATTGCAGTACATTACAAATCAAAGCAATAATATAAAATCAGAGAGTAAAACAAAATGGTAATTTGTGCCTATCTTGGACCTTAAAAGTTATAACTTGTCTCTAGCTGACAGGAGAGGTCATCTCCTGTTTATGGAAACAATAAGTAAAGTGAGACATCTAGGACAAGACAAAAGTACATACTCGATGTCAAGATGTCAAACAATGTTTTACTTCTTTGTGGGTGTGGTTAGACTTGATAAATTTATAAAGAGAATCTGGAACAAAAGTAACATTTCCATAAATATTTTCTTAGGCATTAACGATCACAGAGGATTCAAGGTATTTAAATTTCATTGCTGTCTTTATTTGAGATCATTCCACTATTCTTATTTTAGTTTCCTGTTGCATTTTCTGCAAGGCAGGAGGTAGAGCACCAGGCTCCAGCTATTTTAAAAGTTTGAAATATGTTAGACTAGTGACTTATAGGTAGGTGCTTGGAAAGTCCTTCAGGGTCCCTTCTTTTATGAGGTATGTGCACAATCCTGTTGCCTTTGGAGTCATCACCTTTCCAGTTGTGGTTGAAAGTACACAGTCCGCTGTTGATACCAGCAGGTGCTTGTGGCGTTGCACGGATTAGGCCAGCTCTTACAATTCTCAGTCATTTCTTACAGATTTAACAGGACCTCTGGTCACTGGAGCATACCATCCTCATTGTGGTATCCTTAACAACATTATTCATGATCTTGCTACTTTAGCACTTAAATTCCCCCAGCCTGGATCCCCTACTGTATTAGGTATTGTGGAAACCATTAAATCAGCGAAATAAGATCTTTCTTTTCCCTATATACTGTCAGTGGTGTTTCTCTATGGACAAAAAGACAAATATGTGTTCATATGTGTGAAGGGCCCTTCTTGATGCCCTTGTTGTACACTTTGGCATTCAGGTTCCCCCTGAATCCTTCTCTTCTCCAGAGTGAACAAGCCCAGTTCTTTCTCTGACAATAAGCTTAATTTTTGTGAATAGTCATGGCATTCTTGTAAATAAACCTGTATTTTTTATCTTATCTGACCAGAAAGTCAGTTTTTTTAAAGACTGTATGCCTAGTTGCTATGAAGTTCATACTCACATTGGATGCAATGTGCTGACAGGTCCAATACTGCTAAAATAAATATTTGTCTTAATATTTTTTGCAGTGAAAAGAGAGTTTAGGGAGAAGTTTAGAATGATGAGAGTGGAGAGTTGTTTTATTGTTTCTAATGGTTATGATAATCATGAAATCACAGAGAGCTGCATAGCTGACAGAGGTGATTACCATACAGAAACAATAGTGATCTTTATAAGACTGCTCTGTGTCATAGGAAAGAGGTGAAATCTATACCTGAATGGCTGACTGCCATTACAGGTCTATAAAGTCCTACAGTCTTCATGATGAAAAAACTCTTCTCAGATACCAGAAGCAGCATTTGCCACAGTTCCTCTATGAGGCATCTCCAGGAGAATTTTGAGACAAATTGCAAACTACTGGAGTTGGTCAGATTCCAAATATTATCAGATTTTAATCTAAAGTGATTATTCAGCAAATGTAGTTATTCTTTTCTGATTCACTGTCAGACAAGCTAACACTGATTATCTAAATCTATTCATAGTTCTTTCAAATATTATTTGAAACAAATTACTTGATGTCCAAAACAATTTTCACTCTGTACAAAACACACAGAAAAAACAATCTCGGCCGTGAAGAGGTCAGGATCAAATCTAAGATAGGTCACCATGAATGCAATAAACAACAAGACAGGGAGAAGAAAATCTTGAAAGGATAGGGATGAAAAAAGTTTAATAGTTTCATGGCTTGCCACACACATATACAGAGCTTGGTACTTACAACTCATGTAGAAGTTTTTCCTTGTTTTATATGCCTGGTTAGAAGATTCATTTCATGTCAGTATATAAGCAAGTTAATGCAAGTAAAAGTGCTACATCCAAAGGTTCTGGATTTCAGTTGCGAGAAAGGTGTTTCCTCACAGACACTGTGCAGCTGCAGTTGTTTTTCCGTTTACTAGACTGATAAAGCATTTGAGTAAATGAAGGCCTGCAAATTTTCTGAGTGTTAACATCAGGTACAAATTACAGAATTTACTTAGTGCTGTAAAAGTACTTGTATTTTTCTCTCTTTCCATCTGCATTGTTCTAGTCATCTATTACGTTGGACAACTTTGTTTTTAATGTGTAAATCACACTGTACAAAGCACATCTCAATGCAGTTGTATTATTTGTCTCTGTTCCCATAAAATTTGCTAAGATTTATTCTTTAAGACATACAAAATGAGTGAGGGTTTTCCATTCAAAGTGTGTTAAATTAGTTTTGTATCTTTGGTCTGTCAATACATTTAGAAAGAATATTCTACTTTGCTTGAAAATATAGAATTTCAATGAACAGTTTGTAGACTGTTTTAACTGTTTCATAGAACTTAGTTTGGAGAAAAGGAGGCTGAGGGGAGACCTTATCACTCTCTACAATTACCCAAAAGGAAGTTGTAGTGATGTGGGTGTTGGTCTCTTTTCGCAAGTAACAAGTGATAAGACAATAGGAAATGGTCTCCAGTTGCACCAGGGGAGGTTTAGACTGGATATTAGGAAAAAATTGTTCAAGGAAAGGGTTGTCAAGCACTGGAACAGAATGGTTAGCAAGTGGTTGAGTCACTGTCTCCGGAGGTATTTTAAAGATGTGTAGACATGGTGCTTAGGGACACGGTTTAGTGGTGGAATTGGCAGTGCCACCTTAATGGTTGGACTCGATGATCTTAAAGGTCTTTCTGAAACTAAAAGATTCTATGATTCTATGAATGACCACTCGTTGTCAAATAAACTTTCAAAGCAAGTGATGACATAGTGACGAATATTAATCTCACCTTTATCAGAAGGCTGAAAGTGTACATTCAGTTAAAGAAGATGAAAGAGCTGACAATGGACACTCCAAACTCCTAGTGGCAGTTGTTATGTCCATAGTTCAACCCAAAAACTAACATAAAAGTCTTATTAAAACATGCTTGCCAAAATACCCAGAGGACAAACAATACAAAAGGTATGTGTGTGGGGGCAATGACATTGAAGGTTCCTGATGAACAGCTGGGGTCAAATTAGGCTGAAGGTAGAACTTTCAACAGGAACATCAGGAAACTATTTTGGAGAATAAGTGTTGATAAAGGTAGTAGGACCTGTGTATTTTTTAATGTGATATTAATAGATTTCTTCACCTAGCAGTCATAAAAACAACAAGAAATTCCTTTTGACAAGCAAGGAAGATCTTTTAGGAGGGTCAATCAAAGAAGGTTATTCAGTAATAATGAGATAAACAAAAGCAGGTTTATGATTTATAACACTGAAATCTGGAAAAATCTCATAGAAACCTTAGCATCTGCAGGTCAAAGATGCCTTGTATTGATAGCTTAAATAAGGAAAAAAAAACTATAGGAAAAGGCTGAATTCGGGTGTATATGACAGAATATTGTCTCCAGAAGTCGAGTAAAAGCATATTAGATAAGAGAAAAATTTCATTTGCAAGCATAAAAGAAATCCGTAAAAATCAATTGGAGAATTACAATATTTTACTACACATAGCACCATTGTTACGAAACAAACTACCAACTTGCTGATATGATCTCAATAGTATATTGTATAAAAGATTTTAGGAATACTTTAAAGACAGAAAAAAATTAAGACATGGAGGAAAATAGAAAAAGGGATAATATATTCAAATGATCTTTGATAATGACTAAGTTTGTGAATGCAAAAGAAGACTGGATAAACTTGAGAAGTCTTGACTTCTGTAGGCTGAACTTTGAATGGTTAAGAACACTAGTTAGTGCACTCACTGAAGACAGAAAACCTTGTGGAAAAATCAGAATCTCTGAATCGTAGATTAATATTTCAGTTAATGATGTTAATGAAAGGTAATGTTGTACTGGAAAAGGTACAGAGAAGGCTACTAGGATGAGCGAATGATCTAGAAGTCTACCTTACTGCAAATTATTAGAGCCTGGCTTGTTTGGTATAGAAGATGAAGCCTGAGAGACACATAAATATCTTGCGTTTGGGAAGAGTGAAAACCAGAGAGGGACTAAAATGGTTTAAACAAAAACAAAACTGGTGAAAAAAGCCCCAGATAAGCCCATATTCAGTAAGGTCATTATGACAAGTGTCAGGCAACACTAACAGAGCTGTATGACTTCTACATCGGTGTTAGTCTGTTGAGTATGCAGTGTAAATCAGTTACAGAAGAGATCTGGAGAGGGATTATATTTCATTGCACATGTAATACACTGGAATGGTAAGCAGATATGCAAAAGAAAAAGGAGACATAAAGGGTTAGTGCAACAACTAGGAGTGATTTCAGGTTTGACTTGAATACATGGCTATACCTAAAAATGCAATGGTACTCCAGATGGAACTTTTACCATGTACTTTCTGAACAGATCTGTGAGGCATTGGGTCATTTGGGGCACATTTGGATGGATAAAGAGGCTCTTTTGTTTAATTGTGTTAGTTCACTTGATTTTAGTTAATGTAATTGCAGAGCCAGGCTAACACATCTGAAGTCATGTTAATTGACCATGTTGTCATGTCCCTATCCCTGATGTTTCCTCCTGAGGCTGCGTCTGAAATGCAGTAGCCTATTTTGTCAAGGGCTTTTTAATTGGGTTATAGTGTCCTGAGCAAGCACTGCTGAGAGTTGCACTTGCAGACTGAACAGAGGTCTTAAGTAACCAGTGCAGAACTTTTGCAAACCTTTTGGTACTGGATGAATTCCCCCTTATAAAATCCCCTTCTCAGCTGAAAAAAATGAACATAAAAGTGGGTCTTCTGCTAATTATAGTATTTTAGAATAACTAGTAAGATGTAAATTGGTTTCAAAAATTAGGCTTCTGAGGGGAAACTTTGATTAACTCCCTAGAAACAATAAATCAGCTATAAAAATAAGCAAAGTAAGCCAGTGGTTTTTTTTTTTTGTTTGTTTGTTTTTTTTCTTATGGTTGCCTTTTTCTGTGGGAAGTAACACAAATATAATATTGGTGTAAGACAGAGAACTAGCATATACAAAATTACAACAGTACTTTATGAATGCATATTAAAATAAATCAGCTGGTTTTTGTTGCATTCTGAAAATGGCAACATAAAACAAAACTGTTCCTTTAATTTCAAGCAGCATTATCTTTAGCAGCAGTATTTCAAAGATTTTGTTGTTATTTTTAAACAACCAAAGCACACGGCAAATGATTGATCATGCAGATAATTGAAAGATATTGTAAAGTGATCTATTTATTTTCTGTAATAGAACAGCGCAGAGGAAATGCACTTTCGGAAGTTATCTAATAGTTAGCAGCCATTTTCAGTTATATCTAAATTAAATCATGTGTCTTCATTAATTTCAATGTTAACCATTCAAAATTAAACCTGCATTTTCTGCAAGAACACCAAAATCTGGAATCACCTGTGAATTATAGTAATGCCTTTCACATACATTTTATTAAAATCAGAATAGCATTCTGCTCCAAAGAAAAAGATGACAACTTTGGATAAGGCAACTCACAAAAGGTGTAAGAAATTTTTGGTTCCTTAAAATTACTTTTTATTTACAGTGTTTATTGGGATGCTAAATGTTCTTCTCCTCCACTGGAAATACACAGAATGTTGGCTGAAATGAAGAAAATAGTTTATTTCAGGTGTCAGGCTCAGATTTTTTTTCTGTGTTGGAACAACTTGAGTACAACACAGTCTAGGTCATGATGAGAATTCTGAGGTACACTTTTAGCACAGATGTTAGATAATAAAAGTGGTTATTTTAAAAATAATTGATAGGGTTTGGAAAAAGTCCGGGTAAATACATAACAATCATTTTCTGCATTAATAATTACTTAAGGTATATAAAGCACAGTAAACTTTCTATCATGTGATGAAATCAAGTTAAATCTAAATAGTCATATTTAGGTAGGTCTATCTTTTCATGCTTCTTGGTATTTGAGACTAGTTTGTTTGTTTGCACAAGCAATTTCCACCTCCTCACTCCCTCCCCATCTCCCTGCCCCATCCCGCCCCCCTCTCCCCCAGGCCCCGGAATCTTGCCTATGCTTGCTTAAAGTGCCATTATTCTGGTCAAACAGATTTGTATCCAAGCAATTTGGAATTTTCTGAAAAAAAATTTCTGTCATCTCTGTGCCAAAGGCGTTTGTGTTACCTATAGCTAGGTCTGTCATGTCAGCTGAAAATAATAAGGGTGCCATAAAAAGTGATCTCACCAAAACTGACAGGCTCAGTGAAATTCATTTACATAAGTGGAATTGAGGGAAATTTTTCATCTACTAAGAAACGGAGAACAAAGATATAGAGTGGACTGGAAACAAGGACAGAGTAGAGATAAAAGAATGAGATCATTAGGTCAAATCCTTCAATCAGCTAGTCTATTTTTCAGACCCAGGCTAACTCACTGACAAAAGTACATTATTACTCTTCAATCACACCTCAAGTCTGCAAGCCTCTTGATATCTAGAAACTTTGAATTGTTTTGCATGATTTATGCAGTCACATTTCAACTTAAGAACTTTAGTCTGCTCAGCAGCCATTAGCTTAGAGAAGAAGTAAGTTGCTAGGGTTAAAGCCAGACCAACGTCATGCTATTTTTCACATAGATTTTTATTTTAATTTCTGAAGTCTAATCTTCTAAAAGAGGTAATATTAAAAATGCTATGTGAAAAAACTATGTAGACAGAACCATATCTGCATAACCAAATTGAATTAATTAGAAAAAGCCTTTATACCCTACACTTGGATTTAATATGACTTTGAGGATATGTAATCTCTGAGAGATAACAGTTTTGAAAATAGGAGGATTATTTTCTAATTTGAATGTGGAAAAATGTTATAAATAACTCCTGCCACCCTCAAAAAATGACAGACGACTAAATGGTGATATATCTGCGCATGCATGGAGTAGAATGAGACAAAAATGTCCATCTGCAGATCCATTGTCCACTCCAATTAGTCATCTCTTTTGGCAAACTGAAAGTGAATCATTTGTGTCTGGCAGCTCTTGTGCAGAAAAGATCACAGCAGTAATATAAGATGTTGAAATGCTAAAAAGTCATCCTTCCAGGGGGGTTTTGCCAGTGAGGAGAGGACTGAGAAGCCTGTGTTACAGGAAGTAACTCAGTATGGCTCAGGATCAGAAATGGGAAAGAAAGGTAGGAAGAGGAACAAGAAAAAAAAAAAAAAAAAGAAGCAAAAATATACAAGGAACTGGAGACCAAAAAATTCTAAATATCTTTCAGCAGTGGTCTAGATGGTTGTATGAACTGAAGTATGTAAACTGGTTCTAAAGATCTTGATTACTAGGTGGCTGCACTTTGTGCAGCTGTATGGTGTGAGGATTGGGCTAGTGTAAATGAAAAGCTACAAGTAACAGCACTGAAGAGGGGGGCCCATGACAGGAATTGGGTGCTGAGCCTGTACCAAATGCCTTTTCATAGACTACTACTGGTAGCCTTGTATCTAAATGCTTCAGAGTCTCATGTGAATTCTCTGTCAAATATTGTGAGGTTAGGGAATAACGTTATTAAGCCTTCAGGAAAGACCAACACAAAGAGAAAGGAAAAAAAATTGGTATGTCTAAGGCCATAAAGACAGTCAGTGGCAGAGCAAGGAATTGACTCCTAAGTCTCCTGCTTGCTCCTCCAGACATGCATCATTCTCTTTTTATGGATTTTCTGTCTTGTATCTTTGGACAGTGATATACATTTTTCAGAAATCTGCATTTATGTCTGCTTTAGATGATAACCTGGTCCAGACAATTAAATTATTGCTATTGACTTTTAGACAGATTTTTAACAAATAGTTTTTCTGTGTAGAGAAATTTCAGTACCATAGCAAAAAATTCTTCTGGGTGAAACTGAATAAGGATTCAGATTAGATGCATGTGATTAGACCACTGAATATGCAGTCAATGTACTCTGAGTTTTAGACACTCACCAAAAACATAGCAATTTGGAATCCATTTCTGCATTCATATGTAACTAGAAAAATTTCCCTGAAGCTCCTAGAATCTGGACATCATGTTATGTACCAGAATAAGGGCAAGATCAGGGTAAAATTCAGGGCCCTCTGAAGACCCTATGTACTTTGATCATGCTGTTTTCTTACTCAGTCTTGTTAGTGAATACAATTGCTACATGAAGCTTTACTGTCTTCAAAATATGATTAATCAGAACAGTGGGTCAGTCCTCAGCCTAGAATAAACCAGCTCATGTCGACTCTAGTCACCCAGTACGAGTTTGTTATAGCACTGACATCTATGTGGACTTGGTCATTAAATTTAAATATAGAATTCTTAACTAGTTGCAGATTTGATTAACCTCTCAAATGATTGCTCTCAAAAACTGTTGCATTAATGTCATGCCTCTTTCTAACACCCACCGTTTCTTTGATATTTTTACAAAAAGAGAAAACTATTACTTCAAAGACTCGGTTGTGCTTATGTACAAAGTATACAGGTTGTTTACGATTGTTGGTAATACCCTGGATTCCATTGTTTACTAAGAAATACTATTCTTTAAGTGATAAAAGAAAGATGTGAAATAGAGCATTCCCTCTGTACAAAGAAATGGTTTGGAATATTTCTGTGAATGATTGTGGTAAATCTGTTTTCCCTTATTGTGTTTGTCATGTATAATGTTTAAATACCATTGTTTTGCCCGTGAAAATACTCAAAATCTCAAAGCTAGGGAAGAATTTAAACAGGAATATTCCCTTCTATATCTGAGGAGCATTAGCCTTTTCTGTTTTTCACTTATAAGTCTCCTGCTCAAACTCCTCTGTTGTTCCACTCAAGGAGCAGGAACTATACCAGTAATTCTGGATGAAAATTAATCAGATATTATATAGTTCAGACATTACAGTGACTGACAGTGCTACATGTAAAAGCATTTTTTGAAATAGTTTTGAATAGCAAGAACACTCTGTGTGGCCAGGATAGGTTGACATGGAGTTCACAAAACCCTGTCTAGGCTGCAGCCATGGCTGTGGATTATGTTACCTAAGCCTATTGCCATTCTTGCTGTAAACTGTCCTCCTTATCTAGTAGCAAAAGCTGTAGTCCTGTGGTGCTTAGACAGTGTGTTAAGCAGGCAGGAAATTATTTGGGAATGTCAGACACCAGCTTTTGCCTCAGTGCTTGTAATATTGGAAGCTTACATGAGGCCAATAAAAAAATAGAGTTTCCTTCTTCCTGTACGTGCTGCTTCTGGTGTAATACAATTTCACCCTGTCACATGATGTGACACTAAGTTGTATGTTTGCCAAGTAATGCGACAAAACTGTTTTCCCCTTGTATGACCACAGTGGGAATACAGTTACATCCAATGGATCTGGAAAGGAAGGTCTTAGCCCTTGCACTGACTCTGTGCCTCTGTGCATCCATTGAACATAGATATTTAAACCCTGTGGTTCAGTACCACCTTACTTAAGTAAAGATGGCACAGCTTTGCACATCATCCATTCAGTTCAGAAGCTTCTTTGCATAGCTCTTGTACAGACAGGAAGCCTGAAGAAGACAGACCAGATGAAGCTCTGCGCTTGACGTGCCCAATTCTTGTTTTCTTAGTTTGAAATAAAACTGTCCCCTGATTTTTTTAATATTTAAAAATAAATTAAAAAATAGTTAGGCATTCATGATACATATTTGATCAAGCTAGTGATCTGTGAACTAAAAAGTCTCCTGAAAGTATTGTTCTGATGAATTCCATTGGCTCCCAGGGGGCTACCAGAGGATCAGCTCGTAATACTGAAGGCTTCCAGTTCTCCAAATCTGCTTTGCAACAACTTACTGCTGTAGTCTCCAGAGAAACCAGAAACTGAAAAGCATTGTCAAACATGATCAATTCTATATTTGTACTGCATAACTTAACTGATATAACATGATGTAAATTGTATATATTTAGTTCTGGTTCTGATAGTTGAAAAAGGGTTTTGTTGAAATCATACAGAATTGGATTTTAGAGAAAAACTCCCAGCTTTTTTATTTCAAAGGAAGCGATCTAGAATATTTTTAGAAAAATATTCAAATAAGCTACATTTATGTAAAAAAAAAAAGTGTTTAAGTCAGAATTGAACACTTGAAACTCCCTTTATAGCAAATAGAAAACAAAAATAGGTATTCACGATTAATCTGATCTGTCTACACCCATCTTTGGGAGATAAATGATTGTCTAGAGGTATCTTTTTTAATCTCCACTGGCCATAGCAGGACGTTGGGGTTACTAGTTCAGCCTCAGAAACTAAGGTTTGGTTTTCTTAGTATGGGGAGATAAATCTTCCCCATTGATGAGTCATCCAGCTAGTACCCTGAATAAGAAACAGCTTTTTAGCCCTCTCCAGACTCACTTGCTCCTGCTAAATAGTAGAACTGAACTCAAGTGAAGTCGATTTGGCTCAATCCCATGATGCTGAAACATTATATTTATTCTTACTCACTGGAAAGGAAGAAAAAAATGCATTGGTCGTGAGCATTTTATTTTTTTTTTTTTTTTTGGCAACATTAAAATATTACTCTGAAAATCAAGTCATAGCAAGATAATTTTTTTCATACAGTGCTGATCTAATTAACTATTAACTTCAGAGTAGAAAGTTTGATGTCCACTCTTTCTTTTAGTGGAAAATAATGAATAACGTAACTCCCTAACCAGCAGCTAGGTCTACTTTTTTTTAAAAAAAATCCACATTTCAAGCTTTCTGAGAGGATAAATGCAGGAGAGTGATCTCTGAACTCTCACAAGAGTGTCACTAAGACTGGAGAAATATATGGCATGTGTCTTCTTCTTATCTATTACTGCTACTCAAAGTTATCAATAAATACGTCTCTAAATTAAGCAACAAGAAAGAAAGAAAAAATGCATAACCATCTTTAATATGAATCATTCTGCCATAAATTATCTTTTCATAAGATTTTCATAAATTATCTTTTGTCATAAATTATGCTTTTTTAATAGAATATGTTTATTTCTAATTAAACATTTGCTGCACTTTGCTTTTCAAGCAGAAGTTAAAATGCAACAATCCTTGTCATATTCAGGGAACTTACAAGCTAGTTGGCCAGATTCTGCCATTTGGTCTTCGCTTTATTGTTCTTTAGGTGCCAGTTACGGTCAGTCCATTGTGTTTAAATTGTTGGCCGTCACTATCTCCCTTTTTTTTTCAATTGACAGCACACAGCAGGAGAGAATTTCAAACTGTCTGGCAAACTCATTACTCCTCATAACTACTGCTGTGCTCAGCTAACTGGAGTTGTGGCAGCATAAGCCTTAAATGGCTGACAGCATACTAAACATTGTATTCATTAGCTTTCTCTTTCTCCTTTTTTTCATCTTTTTTTTTTTTTTTTTCTTTTTTCCTTTTCTATTAAAAGCTGCTCTGTAAAGAAACTTTCAGGCACTTGAATGAACAGCAAATCAAAATGGAAGGTATTTTAAAGGAAAACTAAGGTCACAGAATTGCCTTACATGAAAAATTATCTACATAATATTTTACATACTGTAGAAATATATTCTTACACTGCTGACTTATTTCTTCCCAAACGCTATACAACACAAGATTAACAAAACCACCTCTGCATCAGATTTTGGAATAACAGCAAAAAATGCAGCTCCTCCTTATTGTGATTGATTTATGAAGTGATGTACAGCTGATAGACCTCCTACAGATAAATCCTAAGATCAAGGATGTATCAGGATTCCTATCCTGCCCATACACCAAAACCTGTTGCAGTAGTTAGATGCCCCCCCCTTTTTTTTCTTCACACAGAGGGCTGACTATATAAAGAAGACATCGAAATTGCATGGTATGTGTTTTCTACAGGATGTTTTCTAAAAAGTCCAAATACAGAGACTTTTTGATCATCAAACACTGCACCCTGACTCCCTGCTCCAGACTGTGAACATGGGATGCAGAAAATCTTGATCATCATCAGAAACTGCCAATGTGATAATGGAAATTCAAGGTGGATTGGTGGGGCTGAGGAATTTTCTGTCACAGCCAGCTTTAAAGACACTTGTCAGGGATTTCTCTAAAAATAAGTCCTTTGGTGAGCAGCAGAGAGATCTGAAAGGACTAATGCTGATGTCTATGCATTCATCACACTGTCTTTCCTAAGAGACATTTACTATTGCCTGCCTTATGCCTCAAACTTTTTATACTTGATGGTTTAATGAGCAATTCTGTGTGTCCGGATTTTCTTTTCTCCTTTCCAAGCTACACTGCTTCTCCCAATATAGAAGGAACACTCAGGGGGCTAGGTATCTCTAGTTTCTTTCTCACTGGGGGACCAGAGTTTGGTAGTACCGGTTACCATGTTAGCGTAAAGAAAATGAAAAAAATCCCTTGTTCAATATCCTATTGCTAGCTAAGCATCTACCACACTTGGTAGATTAGCTTAACTTGAAAGATGCTCTCAACAAGGAGATTAAAAAAACACTTTTGAAGATCTGTTGGTTTTCCATTTTCCCCCATATTTCAGCAGACCTGTTATGAGTTTGTATAATGATGCCTAAGTGATTCTTTGGTATTTCAGAAATGGCTGGATATTTAAATTTTAAAATGTTCATGTTAAAACATCCTGAATTCCCCAAATTGAGTCTGTTTTGCCTGTGACGGTAATTGTTGAGTGATCTCTTCCTGTCCTTATTTTGACCCATGAGCCTCTTGTTTCATTTTCTCTCCTCTGTCCTGCTGACTAGGGAAGTGATAGAGTGGCTTGGTGGGCATTTGGTAAGTGATGACACTATCTTTATTTCAACCTGCAAGCTTTTTCCTCTTTTTTTTTTTTTGCCCTCCATAGAGGGCATGTGAGAGGAAGGGGAATGAGAGAGTGTCTGGGTAGGTATCTGGCATCTGGCCAAGGTTGAACTGCCATAAGTTGGAACTGACAGATTTAAACGTATTTATCACTTTCCTCAAAAGACAAGCAAATCATAAGCTCATACTAAAGAAGATAATTAGGCTTTTAGGATAACAGTTGATCTTACAGGTAAGGATAATCTTACCCACCCAACAAAATGAAAGTGACTCAACAGACCAAACAAGAGAAATTAAAGAGGGACATTCAGACTAAGTATTATTACTGGGGCCTAAATCCAAGTTAGTTACCAGGCTTTTTCTTTCTTACTTTTGTCTTTATTTGATGATAAAACCTCATCTCACTACATAATAAAATTCTTAGTGTAAGCAGTTTTTATAAGAATGCCAAAGGATTTAAATTTTAGACAACACTGATTGTTGGGATAAGTTTTACAGAAACTCCTTAATTTTAACTTATTCATGTTCTTTCTCTGATAGAAACTATAATTGTTTCTCAGCTATGTAAGAGAAGGCTTCTTTGAGATGTGTAGTCAAAACTACTATGTGTCTAAATCCAAACCATTGCACCACACCTTGCCGATTCTTTTGCTATATGAACAGCGAAAAAATTATTCACAGTAAAACAAGGTCATCTGATGCTAAAGTAAAAAAGCCAGTTAATATGTAAAAGACCCCCCAAACCAAACCCAAACAATGCTATAATTTGGGGAATTCATTAAGAATCTGGCAATGCTCAAGCAACTTCCTTGCCAAACTAAAAAAGAGACAAAATCCATCTTTCAAAGATGAAAGGTTAATGGTAAAAAAGAATGTCTTCTCAGTTGTCCATTTAAATGTAAAAGGGTCCTTAGGAATAATTAAACTAAAAACCAAACCAAAGCAAAAACCCCACAATTATTTGGAGAACAGAGAAATAAGAGTGTTTGGATTTATTTGAAACAGACATTCAACTCCTAATGGGCCCTAAGGAAAGTAAAGGGAAATATCAGAAAATAAACTAAATAAAAGGGCAAGGCTTCTAACTTTAAAAATATTGCCAGAACTTTCTGCCAGATAAGCAAAGATAAAATGACTGTGATGGTAAAACAAAACTATAAGCCTACAACACAGATCATCTGTTCATGAGTTAAAATTGCTAACAAGCCAACTTACAAAAGTATTAAATGAATGAAAGTATGACATCATTTAATACTGAATCTGGGGAAGGCTGAAGGAGGCTTGCTTTCCTTCTACCCTGAAGTTATGGAGAGAAAAGCATATAAAGCTCTCTGAATTAAATACAGAACACAGTCTGGTTCCATCTTTAGCTTCACAATGCTCATCACAACTACTTATTGCTGCTAAGTGTGACTCACAAACAACCAAAAATGAGTTTATAACAAAGCATTGTTAAGTGCCATGAAAAGCTGGGATATCAATATGACTGTGCTTATGTGGTTTTGACAATATGTACTTTGACTGGAAATAGATCTAGGACTTCAGCGTGAATTGGTAAAATTAATTTGAAGGACAAGTTCAGAGAATTACGTTGAAATGCACTTGAAATATTTTTCATTTAAAGTTGTTCATGCTAAATACTGTAAGTGAAGTAATCTAATCTTTGATTATTGTCATTCTAACTATATTTTGTTTTCATTTTCTACTCTATCTTAAGTGTAGTCTTGTCAAACTGAAAATGTAGAAGTGCTACTATTCATCCTCCAGCTGGTGTAAACAAAACTGTTTGCATAGCTATTTTGGTGCTCTGAGAAATGAGGCTGTGACAGACTATGTCAGCAAGTATGTTTTGATCATTGTTCATAGCCAAGATTTGAATGTGATCATTGGTCATAATCAAGACTGGTCATTGTCTTCAACATGGTGTCCTCAACTCCCAGTACGTGACCTCTTTGTGACTGAAAAAAACAGTAATTTTTAAAAGGATATCAGAGAATTGAAATAGAATTTCCTGTTTAGACTTCAATTTATTTGTACAGAAAATAACTTGGCGCTCAGCAAACTGGAAAACTGCTGATCACGTGGAATGTCCTTATCTGATTATACTTTATCTGCTCTTGGTGCTCACCAGAAACTAAATCCTTGGGGTTTTAAAAGTTTGAGTGCTTTTTTTTTTTGAAGTGTCTTTCAAGGTAACTAGATTAGATTATTAGCTACCAAGAAAAAGTGCATTGTATTCTTGAAACTCAGAGTTGAAAATCCAGAAGTTTATGTTGTATGGGAAGATGGTCAAACACCTTCAGATGAGATCTAGGGCAGTTAGCTTTCTCAGATGCCAATAACTGGTTAGGAGGAATACAAGTGCTTAGGTGTTAACTTCTTCTTTTGAACCTGGAATTTGCCCAAGTTCCTTAAAAATAAAATCAGTGGAAATCTGGCAGCTAAAGAAGTCAGAGGAAACTCATCCTAAATTTCCTTGAAACTCAAATTTCACCCAGGTGTATCCGCTTGAGTCTAGTGGTTCTGGAGCATGTTAATAGAATTTAGAACATTCTAGAACGCAAAGAAATCCCCAACGCATTTTGTTTAAAATTTCAGGTAAAGCCTCAATTTTCTCTTCAGATTTATTTGCAGAAGAAAAAGAGGAAGAAAACTTCTATTTGATGTTTTTTTTTTTTTTTTTCTGTCTACACAAGCTACAGATTTTACCACTTCTTCTATTTAAAAACAGGGTCCTGATATTGCTCCTGCCTCCTGCTTTTTTTTCCCAGTGTAATTTCTTTGCTGTTAGATGGCTCACATTTATGACACTAATGTGCTGATAGCTGAAGCTTCACAAGTTAAAAAGAAGCTATACAGATTACCGCATTTTGAAGGACTATAAAATGGCTTTAGTACTGAAAACTTGTTCTTTGGAATTATATTACAGATTAAGAACATTGAACTACATTTTCTGAAGATCAAATGCAATGTCACGTCCTTAACTGATGTAAATCTTTATATTTTCAAGATATATCACAGGTACTATTCTGCTTCACAGCAGCTGAGAATCCAGCTGCTGTTCCCTCACAATCAAATAAGATTTTCTTATCTGACTAAAACACTTGTCTAATTCCTATTTGGAAACAAATGTGCAGTACCTTAGAGTTGAACTGAGGCTGGATTATATGTCAGGTACCTGGAGCTGCTATTTCTTGCTACTAAAAATTCTCTTTACTTGTTGACACTACAAACAGTGTGGATCTGTCATGCTTTTTTACCTTGCTGCTGCAAGGTTTTCGTTGTAAAAGGTGATATTGCTGCAGCACAGATGTCACAGAGTACGCTAATCAGTAAACAGCCATTTTGTGATTTCTTTTCCATATATCTGTTTTATAGGACAACACTTGGAAATTATGTAATTCTAGATGATAACAGCTATTGGTTCTGGAACTGATTCGGTCTTTAAACGACAATTTCATTTCCTCAAAATTTTGATGTATTCAGACCCAGTGTACCACAACTTAAGCAAACTGAGATCTTAGTATTCCTTACATTAATGTTTTGTCACTGTTTTCTGTGAGAACAGGATTAGACCCTAGATTCAGTCATTCTTATTCAAAGGAAATTTGACTCATATGTTTGACAAAGACGCATAGAGTTCTAGAATTTGGTAGCCAGGAAAATTAATATCTGTTTTATTCTCACTTGATTATTTTGAGTATAAACTTCCAGATTTTATACAGCATAATAAAAGCAGAAGTGTTCGGCAGTGGAGACTTTGACTTCTGTGCTATACATGCCAACTATATGCCAACATTATATTTACATCTGTATTACTTCGAAAAAGTATTAGTTTCTGTTCCTCCTAGGCCCACTTATGTGCTATAGGGTATACCTTATATTAGCAATTATTTCCTTGGCTAATCCTCAAAAAGGGTAGAAAATTACTTAAAAATTAGTGACCTTAAATTTGCCCCTCCAGTTGCATTCTCTATGACATTTTAGTCCAGTACTATATTTATATCCTCTTTTTGATTTTAAGTTTTTTTGCAATATAGTATTTTAAGTTTAATCAAAAGTCAACTTAGAAAGGCCATTCTGCCTAAGGGATATTTTTCCATTAAGTATTTGACATATTGGTGGCCTTGAGGGATTATTGGTTTTTGAAGAAATATTAACAGCTGAAAATTTGCATTTTAATACAGTTCTCCTCAACTACTCAAGCAATTTTATTTTTAAGACCTGTGACAGGCTTCAAAGCCTCAGTTCTAAAGCAATCTTGCCAAGTAGTAGCTAACATAATTTTACTACAAACGATTAAGTTTCCTAATAGGTTTTCCTTTTCAAAATCTTGTTTGAGGTGTCTGTGAAATCAATACCAAAACTTTGTGATTTGTACTAGAATTAACATTGCTAATTTGGTTGAACTAGGGTTAAGTGGACAAAGAACTCCTTTCAAAATTCTCAAACCCCCCAAAAAAGCAAAGTGAAACCTAAACCCAAACATTACAGTCATACCATGATTATGTTCTCTAAATATAAGGAGGATGAGAATATCTATAAATTGTTATTCTTGATGAGTCTGTTAAAATTACAAATATACAAATAGGCTATCATAAACACACTTGTTGTTTACTGATATCTGAGACTTTTAGGAGAATCAGTAAAATTGGAACAGACTGCACACTATGGAATACCGTCACTATGCACACCGTGTCTGTCCCATCTGCCATTCAAGTGAACATGTCCATTGATTTGATGCAGTTTGTGCCAATGTAACAAAGAACTTATGAGTCAGTGACAGTTTTGAAAACAGATTGGATTGTGTTCATCTTTCCTGACATGTTAGCACTGCTGGTTGAAATTAAACATCAAATAATCATACATTAGAGTACGATGGTTTTGTTTTGACAATGAAATTAGAAGGCAAAATTTTCATGATATGGGAGTTTAGCTAAATCTTTAAAGTTTAGGATATAGTTAAACCACAACTGCTTGCAGCTCTAGAATGGAGAAAAAAGGCACTAGCTGGAAAAAAACCAAACCAAAACAAAAAACAAACATTGCCAAAGTTTTCAGTACATCATCAAGTCTAATTATTATCTTAAATGAACTCATTTCAGATGAAAATACAATGTAGTTTCTCTTTCCCCCCAAAAAATGCATATAAACCTTATTGAAAGTCCACCGTGCCTGTTAGCACCTTTTCCATTGACCTTAGCAGATCACGGATCGGGTCTGAAAATAGTTATTAGAACTCAAAGTAATTTAAACAGAGAAAATAAGCTTTCTGCTTACTTTACTGGTTTCCATAGTAAGAAAGGCTTTTATTCATAACAGTGTGAATAGCAGTCATGGTTTCATTGCAACTGAGAGTCTGTCAACTGATTGTTCTGTTATGTTCAGTAGTTCACATATGAACATGGAAGAGCTTCACTGAATATCACCATGGAAATTCTACCAGATATTTTGGAAAAAAATACTCCACAGACAGACTGTGTTTCCAAAACAGATATTCATGAGTCAGTTATGTTTTAATTTAGGTCCAAAATAAGGATAGTATTTATTTTTAATGAATGTATTTTTTTCTGTGTTAGCCTTTTGGTTTCTGAATTTTAACTTTCCATGCTGGTATGAATTACTCAACACTATTTGCTCTCCAGAATGTAAGTAAATTATTTCCTTGTCACAGATGATCCTCTTTCCACATTGTTTCCCCAAACTGTTCTGGACCCAAAAGACCCACAACAAGTCTGAATTCAACCCCCGTATGTGCCCACAGCCTCAAAGCAGCACCCACTCCCTTATACTGCTCCAAACATCTGTTTTGATTTTTTAATTGTCTCTTCCATACTGAAAGGCCTGTGTGGCCTTCCACAAAGAAGTGTAAGCCTATAGATTGCAGTGAGTGTATCTGTTGGTTGCCATTTTCTAATTCACTTTTAGACTGAATGTCTGCAGTGAGGTGAAGAAACAAATAAGGAAGTAGTCCTCAGAAGAGTTGCGTTGCTTTAAATCCTGTTGGTCCCATGTAATGATATTGCCTGGTAGAAGCAAAAGGACTTTTACTTTACCACCTGTCTTAGAGCATGGCTGGAATTTCATGTCTCAGAGGGACAGGCAAGGAATACTGTAGAATTAATCTGGATTAACCTCCTTATCAAGTCTTTTCTTTCGCACGTCCTCAAAAATTATTTTCTGTCTAAACAAAAAGGTTTCTGTTTCTTTTATACATATGTTTCTATGTCAATATCAAGATCTAAAAAAAAAACCCACCCTAATTATACAGTCAAGAATTGTTCTGAAAACTGTGCAGAGATGAGAAATTTTGGGATATTTGGCAAACTCTCACCAATTTAGAGAAAAAGAAAATCTAACTTAAATAGGTAGAGGTGAATTCATTTGACATAATTACCTATGAAATACTGTTTAAAAAGAGATATGATTGTCTACACTACTCTGGTGAGAGTAAAAAGCCCTCATTAATATAAAATGAGTTTGGATGTGGGGCTGCCATTGCATTTTGAAAGTCATGTTCAGATCCCTTTGGTATATTTCCTAAAAATAAATAAGTTTCAATGTGCTGGTAACTGAATACATTCCAAACCCCAAAAAGTTTCTCTGAAACTGGTAATTATGTAACAAAATATCTATTTTGTTAAATTTGATAAGACCAGTTTGTTCATTCGAACACCTCAGGCAAATAAGATACACACATAAGAATATGATTACAGCTAGAGGCTGTAACTTTATTAACTTAATTAACATAATGGTATCTGGAGACATGCAAAACAGCTGTTTCACCCAATATCACTATTTAACAGGAGTGCTCAATAGTACTTTTACCTAGGATATATAAATCAAGTTAATAATAAAACAACAAAATTCATTTATATTCCTCAGCAGCTGACAGCCAAACCCTTTCCCATTTTCCTCTTGTGACAGAGATCAAGGTGAAGAGTGTCTCAGCCTGTTTAAAATGTTCCGATGTACTGGGGCAGGTCAGCCACTGACTAGAAAGACACCTGAGATTCCTGAAAATTTTTCCCTTGAATCACCTTGGACCTTGTACCATAAGGTCCTATATTTCAAATTGGCAAAAGCTGCATATTCTAAAAAATATCCTAAAACAGTTGCCATCATGCACTCCTCTGAGACTGCTATGTTTTGTGGGTGTGTGAAACATGAACACGTTTATATTGCAGAAAATTAATTTCTAGATACAAGAAAGGACAAACAATACCCAGTACAACACTGTCCCAAAACTCAGGAATCAAGAAAGACTGGACTGGCTATAACCTAAAAATGCAGAAAGAACTAGAGATCAGATATATTTGCTTAGTAAAAGCTATGTTAGTGGTAACAATGAAACATGAAAAGGTTTAATTTGCAGATGTAGAAAAGCTGGAGTCATGAGTGATTTTACTTTTATGTAATACGTTATGTTTGAAATATCTTTTATCACTAACTCTGGGGTTTTTTTGTGTTAAGGATACTCTTATTAAGGAAGACCTTTATAATGTACAATGAAAATTTTACTGGTCTGAAAATCCCGGGAACTAAGTAAGAAAGCTTATAGAAATTATACTAGAAAAGGAGAGGTTTTTAGTATAAAATGCTGAGACACTGGAAGAGAACTTCCTGCATGAATGTACTCGTGGTTTTTGGTTGGTTGGTTGTGTTTTGTTTTGTTTTGTTTTGTTTTGTTTTGTGTGTGTGTGTGTGTGTGTGTGTGTTTTGGTTTGTTTCTTTGTTTGCTTTTATTTTTTAGGGTTTTTTGTTTTGTTTTTGTTAGGAAAGGTTTCTTTTATTCAGCATTTAATTTCTGTCAAAACTAGAAAAGAGCAATCCCGTCATTGCCAACAGATAGCCATGCACTGGCAGTATGAAAAAACAGACCTTTGCTCTGATTCATTTGGAAAGAAGGACTTGAACTTGTAACCCTCATCACCCAGGGGAGCGACACTTAGCTACTCTCTCTTCTGAGGAGAGGCTCTCTATTTTTTTCCATAAAAACATTTCAGAAGTCTCACTTTTGTCTTGTTGCAGACACACTACAGGCTAATATAATTTCTGGCACAGTTCTTAAGTGTTCATGCCTTCGAGTGGTATTTACCAGCACTTTTCCTTAACAATTAGCTAATATTTACAAACTTCTTTCGTAGCAAGTCTCAACTCCCAGAGTCAATTGAAGTATTATTGGATTTAAGACCCAATACAACAGGTCTAAGAGGTTAAGCAAGTCCTGAAATCGTAGGTGAGGATTTGTTTTTCCATACACAGGCAGATGAAGTGTTTTCCTCAAGGAGAGTTTAAGCCATTCTGTCGCAATGCTCCATATTTCCGTCCTCTTTGCCCATGAACATTGTAGCCATGTTCTCATCTGCCTTGTTTGTGTTGGGACTGATGCCCCTACGATCCTGTTCAAGAATCTAAACAATATCACTTAAGAAAATCAAACCATCAGTGGAAAAAAAAGATTGTTTAGATGTAACTGTTTGTCTCCTTTCTTAATATATACAACAGAAATTGCAGCCGGAGACACGAGTGAGACTATGTGAGAGAAGCAGCTCTGCAGACATTAAGGTCAGCGAAGAAGGAGGGGGAGAAGGTGCTCCAGCCACTGGAGCAGATATTCCCCTGCAGTCCATGGTGCAGCCAATGGAGGTCCATGGTGGAGCAGATCTCTACCTGCAGCTTGTGGAGGACCCCATGCTGGAGCAGATGGATACCTGAAGGAGTCTGTGACCCTGTGGGAAGCCTGCACTGGAGCAGGTTTGCTGGCAGGACTTGTGACCCCGTGGGGGAACCATGCTGGAGAAGTCTGCTCGTGAGGGACTGAACTCTATCAACGGGACATAGGCTGGGGCAGTTTGTGAAGAACTGTAGCATGTGGAAAGGACCCACCTTAGAGAAGTTAATAAAGAACTGTCTCATGTGGGAGGGACCCCATGCTGGAGCAGGGGAAGAGTGTAAGGAGTCCTTCCCATGAGGAGGAAGGAGTGTCAGAAACAACATGATGAACTGACCACAACTCCCATTCCCTGTCCCCCTGTGCCATTTTACCTTCTAAAATAGGAGTCAGTTTCTGAAGCTATCGCTTTTGTCTTCTACTGTCTTGTTTGGTGTTCTGTAGTATAATTTCCTATTCTTGCTTTATGACTGAAATTAATCATTTGGTTCAGATAAGCTTTTGGATTTGCCCACCCTTTTGATGCCTTGCCATGAGTTTGAGGACAAGATTGGTTTGTGTGTATGAGGTCAAAAGAGCATTTTTTCATAAATGATAAATTCTTTGTTCACTTAAGTAGGACATTTCTTTTTTTTACTGTAAGTTTATATCACAGTTTTCAGAATGTCATTCTGGGCATCTGTCAAAATGCCACTGTCTACGTTATCCTCATTTTCTTAGTGTATAAAATGCAGTTACATTTTCATTAGATGTAAGTACCTGAATCTCTACAATTGATACCAAGAAAGTTCACTATAATTGCGAACACTGAAACTAATCCTGCTAAAGAACTTGATGATTCTTAACTGCTGGGCACTGCATAAATGATAGTCTAGTGATGTCAAACTGTAATTTCTTTGTTTGTGAGTTCGTTTTTCCAATGCTTTCTTATTTTGAGAACACCAGCCTTACTGGAATCCACCTCTGTGATTCATGCAAGACTTTTATTTTAAATTCTATTAATTTACAGTTCTTTTGGAACCTGCTTAAATTGATTCCATATGTACGTGATAACACTGTTCTGTAAATAATTTTGCATTCTACAAACTGAAGGATATGCAGTTTCCCAGAAATTTTAGAAGAGATCTATGGTATCAGTAAGCCTTTTCTGACAATCACAAGTAAGAGCAGAGTGAGCAAGTGACAGTCTCTGATGCTCTGTGACCAAGATGAACAACATAAAACTAGTTAGAGGTCTCTTTCTAGTAAGTTTACTAGAATTATTGTCTGTGAAAGGAATACAATTCAAAAAATGAAAATTTACTCCAGGTTGATTTGCCAAAGCTCACAGTGCAGATTTTAAAAATACTCAATGAAGATAGGAATACAAATTCTGAAATCTTTGCACTCATTCTCCTTGAGTTGTTTACAAAATGTCTTTCATGCCCTTGGTGAGAAGGAAGAAGGAATGGATATTCTAAAACTTCTACCGTGTCCCTAAACAATGATTTGACATTAGCAACCCTTATATGTGATTAGAAGCTGGCTACTTTACAGAGTGTGCTTATATGGAAATCGTACAAAATGTGAATGTTAGCTTATAGAAAAAGAAAAATGAAGTATGTTATCTTTTCTTATGAACTCTTTATGGCTCTGTATTAAAAATATGAAACTTTAGAGGAAAAAACACAGGTGGAAAAAGAGGCATCTTCAGTAGACATTTGTAAGACATTCTGTGAATAAAATAAGATGTATAATATACTGCAGTGTCAGGATAAATATAAATTATATTCAGACAAATCACTACTTTTTCTGTTATTGTGGTGAAAAATTCTCCTAGCAACTACCATGCCTTCCTGTATCTATCAGTTAATATACAGAACATGCTTTCTTAAAATAATGTATACAAATGGATAACAAAGATCTTTATCTTTTCTGGCAAAATCCAAAAAGTAAAATGGTTAATTTGCAGTTGAAGGAAAAAATAAATATTTTAGTTGCTCTAGACTATTTAGATGAAACAGAAAAGTTGTAAAGTGTGTCAAGAAAAGAAAGGACAATAAAAGTGCTAAAGCAGCAATAGAGGAGAAGACTTAAACAAACTTATTGCTAGATAAGAAATAAGGGAGTGGAGCATCTCCTGTATGACGAAAGGCTGAGGAAGCTGGGTCTCTTTAGCTTGGACAAGAGGAGACTGAGGGGTGACCTCATTGATGTTTATAAATATGTAAAGGGTGAGTGTCATGAGGATGGAGCCAGGCTCTTATCGGTGACAATCAATGATAGGACTAGGAGCAATGGATACAAACTGGAACACAAAGAGGTTCCACTTAAATATGAGAAGAAACTTCTTTTCAGTAAGGGTAACAGAACACTGAAACAGGCTGCCCAGGGAGTTTGTGGAGTCTCCTTCTCTGGGGACATTCAAAACCCACCTGGATGCCTTCCTGTACAACCTCATCTAAGTGTTCCTGCTCTGGCAGGGGGATTGGACTAGATGATCTTTTGAGGTCCGTTCCAATCCCTAACATTCTGTGATTCTGTGATATAAAAAAATTCAATGAAAAAAGTTATAATAAAGCCTGAAACAAACTATTTGAATTGTTATACAGAAAAATAAGAGAACAAAACAGTATTAGCTAACGGTACTGTATGCCTTGGAAAAATAAACAGGTGTGATGAAGGTGTGATTGTGTATATTTTTTATAGATCATCCGACATGGAGTGGAAAATTCCTGCATCAACTCTTGAAGTGTTAAAAACTAGAAGCTACTGTATTCATGAGGGACTTAACAATAACCATTTTGAAACCCATTAGGTAATGAAGACAGTAAAACATGAAAGTAGTTCCTAGAATACAGAGAAGACAGCTTTATGATCCAGAAAGCAGAAAATCCATCCAGAGGAGAAAATGTACTGGATCTGCTTCTTCAATAGGGAGGAACTAATTGAGAACGTGAGTATAATACAGAGCTACTTGCATTACTCACTATATGTATCGATTGTAAAAAAGTAAATCCTGTTGAATAAAGGAACTGAAGAAATATGACATATGAGATAGACTAGAATATATCTGTGACAAACTGTTAACCCTGCCTTGCAGTCCTAAGGAAAACAAAGTGTACAAGATGTAGGAACATGCTGAAAGTTGTTCTGCATAGCACCGATGCTTGACACATCACCGACGAACTAATACTAGTGGTCACCAATTATCTACTTAGTTGTTTCTTTCCTGCAGTTTGCAGCATTGTGGTGATATGGTAAAGTTAGCTGGCAGTAAGTTAAGTGGAAGAAGACTAGACACAGCAGAATGGAGCAGAATGTGAGTAATTTATCTGGTTTTGTAACTGAAGCTAACTTGTTTTAAAGTAGTATAAGATACATTGGTCTATTCTACATAGAGTGCAACACAGAAATATTTTCTGCTGTTGCTTCTGGAGAATGAAGATAGGCACAGAATAACATAGAAGAGTAGATTCTGAAGCACTCAAGCTCCTTTGGAATAGTGGCTTCTCCAAGAAGGTCTCTAGCACTATTTCCTGTCTTCATTGGCTATTTCGAGATAGTTTCTATCCTGCCCTATCTGTCTTCCTCTGCAGAAAGCTCAGCAGAGTTGGACGGGACAATGAAGTACCAGGGCCAGTTTATAACCTTACTGTACTAACATAACTAACATAATAGCCATGATATTTGATGGAGTTAAAATTCTCCAAATTAAGATGTAAACTAACTTGTATAATGTACTGGTGGAGGATGGCAGCCCAGCTATTCAAAGCATCAAGAAGTAGTTTGGTAGTTTTTTCCCTCATCCATTGTAACTGTTGTGGTCTCACCAATAGCACAGACAGTTCTCGTCTGTTGCTCATCTATGGAGGTAATCAGTCCAGGCAGGACTGAGACAGTGAATTCAGTGAATAGGACTCAAGAGGGAGTGAAGATCTAGTTGTGGACTCAAGAGATGGATTAACTTTTCAATTTAATTTTTTAACTGGTTCCTCATAGGAAAATTCATTTTGGAAGGGACCTCAGGACGTTTCTAGTCCAATCTCCACCTCAAAGTTGTGTCTATGAGGTCAGACATGGTTGCTCAGAGTCAGATCATGTTTTGAAAATCTCCAGGGATGGTGACTGCACAGCCTCTCTGAAAAACCTGTTCGGCTGCCAGGCTGACCTTATGGTGAGAAAGTTTACCAGTGCATCCTGGTTGAACTTCACCTGTTTCAAATTATGCCTGTTTTTCTTTCAGCCACCATGCACTGCTGTGAAAATCATGTCTCTGACTTCTTGGTTATTGCTTCAGTGGGTCCTGACAGGCTACTGCTATGTCCTCCCAAGCTGTATTTTCTCAAGGATGAACATGTGCAGTTTTCTCACTTTCTCCTCACAGGGCAAGTGCTCCAGCCCTTGGCCATCTTGGTGACTGTCCTGTAAACTTGTTCCAGTTTATCAATGTCTTGTACTGTGGCAACAACTGGACAGAGCATTCAGATATGGTGTAAAAATGCTGAGTAGGGGGAACAATCATTCCCCTTGAGCTACCAGCTATGGTCCTGTCCAAATGGTGCAGGACAGGGCTGGGCTGCTTTGCTGCAAGACTCACTGTGGGCTCATGCTCAGCTCTATGTCTGCCAACACCTCCAGGCCCTGCAGGAAAGCTGCTCCCCAGTCTGTATCATTACAATGTGGTCTCCCTTCCCATGTGTGGGACTCAACATCTGTCCTTGCTAAATTTCATCAGGTCACTGTGGCCCATTCTTTCAAGCTGTACAGGTCCCTCTGGATGGCAGCCCTGACCTCAAGCCTGTTGACTGTCTCCTCCAGCTTGGTGTTGTCTGCAAACTTGGCATCACTCTTTCTCTTCATCCAATATTCTTTCTTTTGAGTACATTAATTCACAGAAGGACTGCCTCTTGCACGGCATTGCGCGAAGTGCCTGGCTGATGGACCTCAGAGGGTCATCTTCTCAGAAACCTCAGAGTTCTGTTAAATCAAGAATGACTGTATTTGTTGAAGAACTGATCACCCACTCATATGGGAGGGCTGTGCTGTGTTTCAGTTCTTAGTCTGAGCAGTAACACTAGGCACTGTGAGACTGGCTTGAGGAAAGAATGTTTATTCCAAGGAACTAGATACAGGGAAATATTAAGAATAGATATTATTTACTCCAGTTTTGCAATGAAAAACTTCTGTAGAATATATCATAGTTTCTTATTTTAAAAAATCTTGAATAATTTACTGACATTAAGGCCATGCTACTTTCTTATTTAAATAATTTATTTTTCATTACCCCTAACCCATGATGTTTTAACCCTGTCAAAAATTTGACCCCATTATTCAACTGGTTTGACTAGCTAATTTAGAAGAGCAAATCTGGCAGAAAAAAAAGTGAAAAAAATCAACCATTTTTCACTTTTTGCCTCAAGCATGTAACTATGAATGATTCATAACACTTCTTGCTCTGTGACAGATTCATTATTAAAAGTTTATTTAATTATCAATACTGTGCTCTACTCTATTAAGAAAATAATATTTTATATTGACTATTACTTGTGAATGAAGTTATCAGTGTCATTCAATCCACTTGGAATCCTGAACATCTGTTTCATTAAGCCGATAGTGTTTCTTATCGACCTGTTTAATGCAATATATTTTCCAAGGGCATATTGGCAGTTTCTCCATGTTTTAAGCTAGTGTATATGATACTGTCTGTCCTGCTTCTTGTTGTCTGGATGTTTGGGGTATTTTTTAAGCTCAGAACTACTGAGACATTATACTGCAGTGCCCACTTCTGTAGTGCCAGATTAATTTATTTCATTGTTATTTTTATTGCAAATATGTGACAAGGAACACAATGATCTCAGCATGTAAATTATATCTGGACGTACAAAATAAAGGGATTTATTATCTGCTGTTAATGTCAGTTGTTTCCAGTTTGCCTAAATACATTAAAAACATATTATGATATTATGGATATTATGCAAACAATAACATTAACATATTTTAGTGCATGTTTCTATTTTTTCTTCATTCCATTTCAGATTACTATCCATTACTATTATCAACGTTTTATCTCTTTGTGCTGGAAATTGAATTCTGCTTTAGAGAAGGTGGATAATGTTTAATAAGAAAATAAGAAATATTCCAAAATACAAAAGTTTTATTCTTTTTATATTTAAGTTTTTTTTTCATGCTTAAATTATATTTTCAGCTTGTTTTCATTGTTTGCAATAGTTTTTACACCAGAAAGTACCCAGGTGAATAACTGTTTTTTTTTAAGCAGGCGTTCCAATTTTAATCCAGAAGATATCTTTAAAAGCATGTGGTACCATCACAAAATAGTGTCTTTATTTATTTGTTTTAAATATACAAAGCACATGGAAATCAAAGGTCTTTTTGCTCACTTCAGTGGACTATGTCTTACACTGATTTCAGTTGCCAAAATGTGTTACATCAGAAGGAATCAATATTCTGTATATATTTAGTGTTTTTCATTCCAAGCTGAGTTCCGTATCTTGCTATTAAGCATTTTTCTTTAAGTTTACGCATATAACTGTGATTTAGCAAATTCTGTCATAAAGTTGATGCCATTTCAGAGATAGGAAAATGCAGAAGAGAAAGTATTTATCATATTTTGAAATGTTTATGTGTTTCGAGTATTCTGAGGTTTTAGGATTAGCCTAGTAACTGGCAGGAACAAGGCTTTATATTCCATGCATGAGTAAGTCTTATGATGTGACTGTCTTTAAAGTATGAAAGAAGTGTTTACAAATATGATAAATTAATATGCAGTTAGAAACATACAATTTCTGTCTTGATCAGTACAGACTTGCTCAATAAAAACCAAGCAACGGTTCTTACAACAGCAGTCCCCTGAACTTTCAGCTTCCTCTCTCTGGGTTTACTGAAGAAGACAAATATCAGTAGAAGATATTATTTTTCACTAGAATCTTCAAAAATCTCAATTTTAAGATACCCACTCAGCCTCAGTGGATGAGACAACTCTTCCCCTTGATGACTGTTTTTGATATCCCTGTCCAGAGATGAAAATAAAAGTTTCTCTTAGAAATGAACTGCTTTGTGGGACTATACCAGTATGGGAGATATTTTCAGAAATGTGCAGAAACACTTTTTGGATCTAAACATGATATTAAATGAAAATTAAAGAAATTCAACTACAATAATTAATAATATAGCAAAATGGTAGAATAAGGAAAGAGAACTTGATTCCAGGTCTTCTGTAAGATAAATGAATATTGAAATTCATGCCTATACAGATAATCGTTCTTATAGCATTGAGACAGTGACTGTGTAGGCAGGTCTAACATCTCTCAATTAAAACTTTAGATGAATTCTCATTCTAGCAATTAGTCACATCAAAAGTTTTCAGTGTAGTATCTCCCTCCAGTCCAGCTTCTGTGAATAGGTGTTTGTCTACATATGGTGAAAAAAGATCCCAGTTACCACATAGTTTCAAAGTAGAGATTAAGCATCTAATGACTTCGTCATAAAACACAAATCCTCACATTAGCTAGCAACTTTAATGTATGCATTTTCCAATTTCTAAATGCCTTAATACCATGTACAGATTTAAAGCAGAAAATAGAAATCAAACAATATCTAAACAACACAAACCGTAGTTTTAGTTTTCACATGGTATGACATAATTTATAAGAAAAACTTTGAATGATATAAATTCATACTGGAATGCAGTATCTTAAAATACTTTCCTCCATTTCTTCCTCTCAAAAATAAAATTCTGTTAATTTTCACACCACTTTGAGCTTGCCAGACTCATCAGAAGAGCCAAACATCCACTAAGCTAATGCCATATGGAACCAGACCTTATCAGAACAACAACTGGCAAACCTCTCAGTTGAAGCCAGCACAGTCAATCTCTTTTCCCACAATCCCAAAGGGAGCATCAAAATTAATGAGCACAACATCTGTTTCCTTCCAGTGATACTTCTGTACTCAATGCCATATTAAAACTAAGCAGGTGAAGCAAAATAATCACCTTGTGTCAAGATGAATTCACTTGGTCAACTAACAGTCAGTACAAGAAATTTTTTAACAAAATAGCTATTTCCTCACGTATTAGTTCTGATGCTCAACAGAGAACTACAGAAAACCTGCAAGGATAAGTCTTTAAACTAAAATTATAACTGAAATATCCTGCAATTTATGGACTTAACTGTGATACTGGTTTTCGGACACATTCCAGTCACTTCTTTTGTCTTTTCTCGATCATGCTTCATTATTTTTTATGTGTTAACTAGCCTGTCCTTGCATATCATTCAGTATAACGGTTTAACTTAAATCTGTTGTTTCAAGCTGTGATTTTGAGTTTTATTTTGATTAACTTTGGGAAATAATGGAGTTTTAAAGTCTTGTCTAAGATTTCAATTCACTTCATCTGATGCACTAGATGATATTACTTTATTCTAAAAATCTTATTCACCATGTATTTATTATGTAGAGTTTTTACATTACTCAAAGTTGTTTTGTACCACTAACAATTCAAAATTGAGAAAGGGATATCAAGAACCATCTGTTGGAGACTAGTCAGTAGGCACCTTGTCAGAGTCCTGTTTTGCAACATAAAGAAAGATATTCAAGTTCCTGGTCTGAATCCAGAAATGGCTTGAACTTAGGTCTCTCAGCATTCAAATGCTTGTTCTACTAAGGAAGCTTTTGTCTTTATTTAAACTATTTGTATTTGAACCATATGGGGTTAGTGTGGAAGAGGAAGTGAGAAGAGAAAGGAACAAATTATTTCTCTGCGCTGTTACTACCTGAGTCTATGTAACTTTTTCCCCACACAGTTGCTGCCACTAGGAAAGGCAAAGTCCCTTTTCCAGTGTTTCAAAGCGTGTAGGTAGATAGGAGATGTAAACATTTCTTCTGACAGAAGTTTCATCTCACAACAGCATGCTCCACAATAATACCCTGTGTCTGGTGAAATGGATGGATAGATACATGTGGAAGGTGACTGAGGTGACAGCTTAGAATCAGCTATTCTCACTGCAATACATGGTATTGGGATGGTGCATGCTTTAAAGTTCTTCTACTTGCTAGTTCAGAAGTCTGGAAGATGGAGAAATGATGTCCCTTTCCTTCACAGCACACGCTCTCTGTACAGCTCCTTGATTTCTCAGTTTGCCCTGGACAGAATAGTAACACTCCGGACCCAATGATCAGCCTTAATAGGTTTTTTAATTTATGACCCATATTTCTGTGTCCTTCCAGATACTTTAACAATACTAACCCTTATATTTTTTCAACCATAGTTTTTTTTTTTTTTTTTTTTTAATAATTATTATTAAGAAAACTTTCATAGATTTCAGGGCATGTATTACAGAGTGGACCAGACACAGATTGGTAAAGTTTAGCTTAACATATTGAAGGAATTATTGTTAAGGTTCAATCTATATTATCCATTTCTGTGACAAGGTAGGAAAATCAACATTCTTCTTCCATCATAGCACTTTTTCTTCTTGATGATTTATATTGAAATTGATTTTAAATGTAACTCACTCAATTAATGAAGTATGTCTTGAAGTAAAATACATTCCAAACAGACTTGTTTTATAGCAGGTGATTTTTTTTCTTCCCTGTGTGAACTTTCTCTCCTTCTGGTTAGACTTTGCACAGTGGAACTCAGACACAGCCCACTGAGAGAATTAACTGTATTTCAAAATAACTGGACTGCTTAGAAATGTGATAAGTTTGTATGAAAATATGCTCCCCCATACCCCCCCCCCCCAAAAAAAAAACAAACAAACAAAAAAAACAAACAAAAAAACTACAAAAAACCAAAACCGAAATTATTTCCACCCTTTTGGCAACATTTACCTGGAACCTGCTTTCTAGTCAGAAAAAATGTAAGATTTTCCTGAAACAATTTGATTTTATCCCTCAGATAATATTTTCCTTTGGACCTAGTATACACGAATTATTTATTTTTATCTGTTGCAAATGAGTTATAAATCTTTTTCTCTCCCTTCTTCAATACTAAAATTTTCTTTACAATGGAAATAAATAAATTGTTGGCACCACAGGAACTCACTTTTTCAATTACTTTATGATACAGATATGCTTTACTAGAGCAACCTATGGTATAGTCTGCTGATTCAGCAGAGCATGTAGGGTTAACTAAATGTTTTGCTTCAGTACATTTATACTTATTAAACCTTCACTTATTGCAGTGAGTCTTTTTTGATTAATGTTGCTATTTCTGTTTTATGGCTTTGCCGCAAGGTCCTCACTGTTTTATGAAATATATTACCGCTTAAGTTTGATCGATCAACTCTCAAATCAGATAGCTACGACAATTTACAATCAACTTTTATTTGGACTTTTAAATATTGTTGATGTGTTATTTACAACAGGTGCTTAGTCTGTGAATTTACTGTCACTTATTTTCTAAATATTGACTAGCTCATGTTATTTTGGTAGAAATTAGGAATACAATATGGTACCAAGTAGGCAACCAGTTTAATTTTGGGAAACTAAATTAAAATTTGTGCTATACTTTGTGTGGAGAAGTACCACATACTGCACTTGCAAATTATTATGGTGAATTATAATAACTAATCTTTGTGATGAACTGGTGATATGCAAATTCTAATACATATTTCTGGGAAAAGTAAATAGCAGATGTAATCCAGCAAACAATAGAGAAATTATTTACTAATCTTACATATAATATGAACTTTTTGTTAAAAAATTTCATAGTGACTACAAGGCAGGAGGATGGGAACTAGTGGCTGCAGTGAGCTCCTGAAGTGAAGTTTGCCTAATAACGCAGTATGTGTTACATAGTTGTGAATCTGGTAATTTTAAGAGAGTTCATCAATATGTTAGTAGAAGTAACTGAATCATTTTCACTCTTTTCAGATTCTCTAACTGTATAATAAACAACAGAAACATTATGAAGTCTTCCTGCTGAGATGTTCAGAGCCTGGTTCAGCAGCATCCAAACTACAAATTGTCAACCTGCAGAGTTAAAAATTCATTAACTCCCAGAAAGGAAAGATCTTCTCATCTCTAACTTTAAAAAATGGGAGAACTATAACTACTACTTATGGAATTAAATAATGATTTCTTGAGAGTAATTAAAATGATTTAAAAGTGTTTGCTGGAAAAAAAAAAAAGACATTAAGATGCAAGTAAATATGTGCCAATTTATTTCAATAAGTCACAGAGAAAAGAGAAGACACATTTGCTAACCATGAAGTATCACAAATACCTTAGAAATAATGTACAGATAGACTGACAGCCACCTTTTTTTGTTTGTTTGTTTCTTTCAATGATAATATGTTAACCAAATGAGCTAATAAGAAATTGAAATGCTAATAATAGAGAATATAAAGGATTTGTTCGGGATCTCAGGAATCTGAAACAGTAAAAAATAAACCAGCCTCTACATATGTTTCCCCAGATGGTTTTCATTTTCACATTCTATCCATAAATCTTACGGGCCTTTCACAGCCTGCCTCTCACTCTACATAACTTATAACGTCCTAACTTGTTTCTCAACCCTCTTTGTGGGTGCTGTAATGGTTTCCTGTTTGCAGTTAGTCAAGCAAATTTCAGCTGAGATATCAACTGAGCAATGCTGATGTTCTGCACAGCCAGGATTTTGTGTGTATGTTTGTTTGTGTGTTTGTTTTCCAATTTGCTAATACTGGTCAAAGAAAATATATCCAACATTGACACAGTTCTCTTATTTTAAGATGATACCATGAGTCAGAGACTTTCTTACATTCTGTGGTGTTCATGCTCCTAAAGGGAAAAACGCTTTTGGCAGATAAGTCTATTAGCAGACTAATGAGCACATTTATGTTAATAGCATGTATTGCTGAGAGTTGAATAATCTATTGATTTCCTTTAGTTGAACTACTTATTTTTCCACTTATATCTCTCACCAACTCTGTGTCCTAGTTTGTTATGCTGTTGTCCATGCTGAATTGCACTTAATTCAGGGAGTTGTTCCTTGGAATGACAATGAGGTTACTCGTAAGGCAAAAGATTACTCAGAGTGGGTAGCTGGGTTGCACTGCAACCCCAGGTGAATTTTTAGTCTCCAATACTGGCTTATCAATTGCTCTTTAAGCATTGTATGTCTTATTTTTAGGTGGTTCCTGTAGTGTGGGAAGTGTTTCAGGGGAGTTGCATAGTTAACTCCTACTGCATAGAGAAGGGAGGCAAAATTGTGTGAGAAATTACCTTAGAGTTGCTCCTGGCCTCTTGTGGGAAGTGCCGCCTGGGTCTGCGCTGTAGGACACAGGTCCTCTGAGGTAGGTCCCTAATTCCTGATGCCATGTAGAGACAGATTAAATTTCTTGATTTGATTTGTAAGGAAGGTCAGATGTGTGTGCAGAGGGGAAAGAAGGATGCTCTATGGAAAACCCCAGTGAGAGATTGAACAGAGTGTCCCGGGAAAGCAATTGCCTTATAAAAAAGTCAAAATCAAAGTGGCAAGTGCCATTGCTTGCCAGAGGAGATTATTCTTCCTAGAGATTTTTGTGAGGCCAGTATTTTGTCAAGAAAGTACATACATGTTGAGTAATGTGCAAATGCTCCTGCGTTGGTTTACCTACAGTTATGACTCCCAAAGCCACCAATGTAATAGATTGAAAAATATTATCCTGAATTAGACATGTGACACTGGCTTATGAGTAGAATAGCTGTAGCCGTTATATTGGATAATTTAACATTCCAATCAGACAATCTCAATGAAGTATTTCAGAGACAAAACATGCATGCATGCTCACTTACTCTGGTGTTTAGAATGCAAAAAAAAATAGCCAATTGCACAAGACTGTATAAACTGGCTATTGTAAGTATATGCTGTTGTGAATCTATATTTGTATATAAATATATAAGACTTAGTAAGGCTAAGAAGGTAATCAATGCTCCGTTGTCATATTTCTTCTCTAAAGTTGTGCTTTATGCAATAGGTTTGGTATTTTGAAACAGATTTAAGAGAGAAAGCTCAGGTATGCAAAGGTTACTAGTAATCTAAGGCTTTGATATTTATTTTTCTGCCAGTGAGGAGCCTATGTATTTTGCTGATCACTCAGCAGCTGAGACATTATTACATCCCTAATCTTCTTTACTTTTTAAGGGTTAATAGCAAGATGTTAATTTCCAATACAAAGTAAATGGAGGCTGCTGCCAAGTTGGGATAAGATGTTAACACAGCAGACATACAGTTTAGAAAACAGAGGTTCTGTTCTTGATGCTCTTATTTCTTGGGATGGTTGACAGAATAACACATGTGACAATCAGTTTAAGTGATTTTCTGAGAGGGCAGGCTATTATTTTTCTTATGGCATCATGAAGGGTAAGTGATTTCTCTTGTAACTGCAGGGCAGGTTTTGTGGAGATACATGACCCAAACCATAATAAGACTCAGTGAAGGGCATCAGTGTAGGGAATAGGGGCCTTTATTTTCCAAGTTGCACTGGTTTACAGATGGCTAGATTAGAAACTTTTTTCCTGGTGTGGTACTTACAGATGATGTGTTTTACTTGCTGTGCAATGCATGGAGTGAAAAGATAAATTTGTTTTTAGTGTGGGACACTAGAAATGATTACATCAGTCTCAATAGTTGTGAATTGGTTCAAACACCTAAAGGAGAAGTCAATGCAAAGCTTACTGTTCTTGTATTTTCTGCAAGAAAGAATCAGAGAGAGTCAAGATCGAAGAACTGTGGCAGATGACAGTAAATTGTCTTTACTATTAACACACTTCATTAATTTCTTTCTCTACAAAATTATAGTATAGTTAAATATGCTTTCTTAAAAGAGTATTTTAGAGCTTAGCAATTTGTTGTTGTTTTTAGAGTGTTTTTAAATGCCCAGGTTAAATTCTAAATATAAAAGATACTGTTATTATTTATTACTCCTATTTTTCAAAACATCAATATTTACCTTGTTAATTTCATTTTAAGTCTGGTCATGTGATGTAATGCCTATTAGTATATTAAAACCATAGCATTGAAGCTGTAAATAAGTCATGCCCCCCCTTCTACAAGAACACAGATGAAAACAATATGATAAAGCTTTTAATCAAAATAAATTATGTCTTGGGAAAAAATGTAATTCGCACAATTAGATGATACAATAGAATGTTTCATAATTAGGTGCAATACGAGTGTAACCATCCTTAATATCAGTAGTATGCAAGCCTTTCAGACTTCATTAAAGAGTTCCATCAGAACACGTGAATAATAGGATTAATATAGCCATGGGCACTGCTGGGTCAGCTGGCAATAGATCAATCCAAAACGTAGAGCATATTAAAAGGATTATAGATTAGCAATTAGATGGCTTTTTCACGAGCAAGGAATAGTTCCTCAAGCTTTGCCAAAGGTTAACAGAGATAGGATGTCGATTTTTCTGGTTTATAATCCAGTAAGAGCCTTAAGGTGAGGGAAGTTATGGCATTTTCAGGATGATAAGAATGATATGAACAAACCATAACAAACTTTCAGGATCAGTGGGTGGGCTTCAGAGGGAAATTGTTCTAACACAAACTGTAGGACATAAATATGTACTGTTAATAACTGCATCTCTAAGAAAGAAGATTTCAAGTGAACTGTCTGAGAAGTCAGAGGGAGTTTTTAAGCCCTTACCTATTCTATTAATTTTGAAAACATTTGTTGCATTTCAGAGAATACATAAATAAGTTCTGTAATTCAAACTCTACAAATCAATGTTGAGTATTAATAACCCTATACTCCACTTGAATTATAGTTTGATACTTACTTTTAGTTTGTCAATAACACAGATATATAAGAATTTTTTTATAGCTTCCTGATGAAATACAGGATGGCAATATTGGTATGTTTTCAGCTGCATAAAGAGAATGTAGTATGTGGAATCAATATATATTGATCACACTGAGCTGAGTCTCAACATTTCTAAAAATCAGGTCACTTATTTGGATGCCTCAGTGTGCTTTTACTTCAGACATCTAGCTCTGAAAATACATGCTTTTGTATAAAAGGAGACAGTACATTGATGAAAAAAGATGAAATGGACGTTCAGATGGGAAACAAATCAAGCATACAAAGAAATAAAAGAATGATTAACAGTGAATAATTTATTCAACAAATTTAAACATTTATGCTTGCTCATGAATCAGTTTAACTTCTTTGTTATTCAACTGCCTTGTTATCTTTCTGAAGAAATTTTGGGATAGAGGTCCTACTGTTAATATTTTGCTGTATCTATTTGTTACTCTGTAGAAATGTGCTGGTGAGTTTCTTGGGATTAGAAATGAGCAAATTGCAATAAGAAGTTAGCTGAATAATGTCTCTGCTAAGGAATAGTGTTTAAGAACACAAATAGTGTTTAAAGCACAAAAATTGGCAAAGTTTGTGCAAAGAAAAAGTCTAGTAATTTCTTGAAAAATAATGTTCTTTTGAAGGATTAAGTCTCATGGTTGTCCAGGTTACATGACATTTAGACTAATTAAAAGTACCTCTTAATAAATGATTTAAGCTAGTCGCAGCTGCCAACCTTTCCAGAAATTGTGTAATATTGCTCTAACAACAGCCCCTGTAGAGATCTGTGAGTTGGATGGAAGGTTTAAAATGAATTCTCCCTCCTTACTCTGCCCAAAACCAGTGGCTTTGTGGGGGCTGTAGCTCCATCAGCTAGTTTCCTGGATCATTCACTGTTTCTTAATAACAAGAACTTTCTGGCGGAATTTGTCTCTCTGGGGACAATAATGCAAACTCAGTCTCTGATTCTGGATGCCTCTTTACACGCCCAATACATTTTATTGGTTCTATGGTAAATACCTCAGCTTTACACATAGAAAAGACTTGAGGGATAGAGGATTATATGTAACAAATACATGATTTTTTAAAAAATAATACACAGTATTACTTTCTAATACTGGGGATATACAGTAATATTTTAATCTCAGTTAACTTCCAATTTTTGTAATCACACTGGGCATTCAGAAAAGTGGAAAAGGCAATATTTTCTATTAAAAAAAAAAGATGACTGCATTTCAGAGTCAAATCTGTATAATTACTACTTTGACTTTAGCTAAAGTATAACTGGAAATTTTATTAAGTAGGGGTTTCTAATTACAATTCTTTTCAATTTAGTTGAATTGTGACAGCTGCTCTGATTTTGACAGACAAGAAACGAAGTGTTTACAATGCAATGACAGCAACGTCCATGACACTAATTGCAACTTTTATTGGAAAATGTCATGAATTACATTTCAAATAGGATCCAAACTTAAGGATGGCTCTTCACTCATTTTAGTTTGCAACAGAACTCTGGGATATTATCATTATTTTTGTCTTTGTTAGGCTAGTAATTCATTGGAGCAACTATAGATACTGATATGGGTAGCAGCTGTCAATGAATACTGAAATAGTCCAGTGAACTCACTGGCTTTATCAGACATTGTTTGGCAGGCACTGCTGCTGGGTGATCAGAAGAATGCTGTTGTATGCTTAATTATTTTCTTTTTTAACACAACAAAATAAGTAGAAACAAGCAAAAATGCCTGCATGATCTTTTTGTCTTGAGACTTTTTAAAACATGAAATGAGGTTGCAATTATGTCTAGAACTGGGACTTTAATATTTTTTGTCAAAATCAAAAAGTGACTTCCTAAAGGCGGAATTTTCTTAAGCTCATAAATAACACAGGAACAGAGGGTTCACTGATTTTCTGCATGTGATGTCTGCTTCTAAATTCACTTTAGTTCAGACTTTTAAAAAATGTTTAAATACCTTCAGAGATTTATTTTCACACCTTATGCTTTTCAGCTTAGGTTTTGTTATTTTAATCCACCATTAAATTGGGTGTTTTTATAAACCTCATTGTGAATCTTACTTTTCCTTAGTTTCCCACATATCCCATATAAATCTGGCCTTCATAGAAAATCCCACCTGGAATATGCTGAGGTCTTCAGAGAACAAGGTTAGAAAAAACATTCAGGAAATGTAAAATTGGGATTTTAGCTGTTCAGAAACTGGTTTTGTATTGGATTTGAATTTGCAGAGCATTTTCATCTTGGGAAAGACTAACCAGTCTGTCCTCCGAGTCCTTTTCCACCAGCACAACCCTGAGAGAAGGATCACCTTTGCAGCACAGTGTCCTGCAAAACGCTGGCCTCTGTCTACAGCTCTTTACCTCCACATGGCACCATAAAGTCACCACTGCTAGTATCATAATACTCAATAAGTTACTTCTGCTTAGGTTGCAAAAATCCATAATCATATTAATATATAAAGAGCACTGATCTCCTCTGAAAACTTGCTCTGCAAGCTGGAATAATCAAATTGGATTTCCTCTGGGTTTAAGTTTTGCGGCTGGATTCTGTGATGTTTAATAAGGTGAAAATGGCAACTGTAGCCTTTCTATGGCTGTGAAGCTTGTAGTGGCTTTCAGCTGAACAAAATCTCAGTGACCATCAATAGCTGAAAACCAAAGCAGCGCTATCCTTCTGTCGCTATTCATCACTGCTGTCTTTCTCTGCTGTCACATATCTTGGAGAATCTTACCTTCTGTCCAATGTGCATGAGATTAGCAAAGAAATTTGAAAATCATTATCAAGGACTCCTAAATATGTGTAGATGTAAATACACCTCTATGGAGTTCTGCAAAATAGCTCTTTAAGATGTATGAATTTGCTTGTTTGCATATAGATGAATGTTAATACCTTTGATTCAAAAGAAGTTCTGAATTTATTAATTTAGGCTTTTTTTCCTTTAACATAACATAATACGCACTTATTTCTATAAGCAGTTGTTTTGTCCTTCACTTATTTACATGTTTCTACTCTTGCTGTATATGATACATAAACCACAAAATTTGATATGCTGAAAGTTATTATTAATATTTTCTTATAAATTACATATTCTTGGTTTTTTTTTCTTTACTTATGGGTGATGGGGACAGAGCATTATTGATCTATTTGGATATAGATGCCGATATCTTTCTGCAGTTACAGATTCGTATGCAGATTTCTGTATGTCTATAGATAAATCTAACCATCACGTGGAATATTCATTTTAGTTAATAGTGAACTCTGTATCAAAATAGCATATAGAAAAAGCTAACTATTTCCTTTCTTTACCAGAAAGATCTTTTGAGAGTAATGTGTACTTTGTATACTGTCATGGAGATTTTCCCAGTAAAATGTTAATTTCATAAAAGCTGCTAGAGAACAACATGCTTTCACGTAGATTTAAAGAAAATATTTTTTCAAGTTACAGGATTTTAAGAAAACAATTTTGAGGTGGTCTCAATTTTCTCTTTTTTTTTAACAAAAATAATTAACTTGTTTTATAATCAAAAAGGAAACTTGGGAAGGAATTTCCTGGTATTATTTCTACCTAAGGCATGTTTGCAAGAATAGCATACCTATGAAAAAAGATGTTTCTGTATTTTGCACTCTACTCTTTGACCATTGCAGGACTGTAATAGGAAAGATATGTAATCTATAATACAGAACTATAATGTAATGGTGTAAAAATATCTCAAGACAGAGACAGCAGGGTTTGCATAATTCTTTCTTAGCCATATGTACAGTATTTTTCCTATGCTTAATGTCTTCCCCTTCAAATTACTATGGACAAACTAAGTCATATTTGCTGAGAAGCTGAGGGCCTTATTTTGTTTTTGAATATATTGTACTACTATGTAATGTGTTGCAGAATTTCAGCATCCAGGCAGAAAATGGTACCATAATTTCCTAAGTGCTGTGTCCATCACAGGCTAAATATAACGATCTTTTTTCTTGGAGAGGATCATTTCATGGCCTCTTCAGCTACTTAAAGGGTAGTATTCAGATTCCTGATGGTGCTGAGAAACACTACTGATCAGCCATGCTGACTAAACTTGTTAAACAAACAAGTATACAACTCATGGGTCACAAACCTCTTGATAAATCCTGTTGTGGAATACTGACATAATGAATTGTACCTTTTTACCTTCCTTTCATAATATGTCTCCTTTGAGAATAATTTCAATTTACAATCTGAAAGAACCTTAACCATACCCACCCCCTCCCCCTTCCAAAGAAAACCCCAAACAAAAACAAACCGGAAGAAAAAACTGCCAGGGTATCACTGAAGGAAGTCTAACAGTGACCATCCTTCTCTACAAAGACTCTGACAAAATGATTCCACTCTTCTCTGCATTTCTAGGCTGACTGCAATGAGCTGCCTTTATGATGCCCTTCTTAGTTTTGTTAGCAAGTTGCATTTGCGTGTTCATATGATTTAAAAAAAAAAAAAAAGCTCCAAGTAACAATGGAAATGGAAAGTAAATGTCTGGGAACAGGCCAAAAAAATAGCAAAGCACTGTATAGTGAAAGGATCTGAAAGAGCAGAGTGGGCATTATTGCTAGCAGCAGAGAATGTATATAGTAGCAGCATGTAATCATAGTTCCTGCTTGCTGCTCAAACACAGGATTAAAAAGGTGGGGTGGGGGCTGCGGAGAGAGATTGTACAAGTGCCGAGGATATGCCTGGAAGAAGACAGAAGCTGCATGTGGGAATTCTGCTTAGTGGTTAGAGACACGTGGACAGAAGGACGGAGTATTGCTGTGGGAGATTCGCAGGCTCCCTGAGCAGCTCTGCAGCTCCTCTGGTGTGTGAGAGGTTGGAAGTGCCCTGAGCAGGGCTGCAGGTGTGTGTTCAGCATTTTCTGTTGTCATTACAAAGAAATGTGCTTTCCATCCTTCAGTCTTAACTGCCTTTGCTTCTCACCTGCTTCCTGGCCTTGTTAATAATCAATCACATTTTATTCATTTAACCTTTGTTTTCCTGCCCCCTGCCTCATGCTTCTTCATGTCACAGTAGATGGCACAACTTCAACTGTTTGTTGATTAACAAATGCATGCTGTATGTGCTGCAGCATTTTAACTTCTTCACCAAGTGTTGTGCTGTAGCCACTTTAGCTGCTTCTTTGCATATCGATTGAGCACTGCTCACATTGAGTATTGACTGCCATAGATGATGTTCCTCACTTACCATTATTGCCCTTGTTTCTTCCCCCCTCATCACCATTCCTGTAAACACTGATGTTCATCCAGTTTGTCCTGCCATTATATTTCTCCACCATCTGCATCTTTGCTTTATTCTCATATATATATATATATATATATATATATGTATATTTTTAATGTTGTCTCTGAGGAACATATCTCCTAATCATCAGTATGTCCAGTCTCAGGAGTTCAGTCTTCAGAAATCTAGAGTCAGCCTCTCATTCCTCTCAGATCAGGATACTGATCTAGTACTGAAAAAAAATCCTTTTTTATTTTTCATCTGTTTCCTAGGAAAATAAATACAGGGATCTATCCTTTTAAGTTGTGGAGGAAACCTAGGTAGTAATATGAAGGTATTGTTTACAGCTCTCAGGAAAATAGTATTGTCTTAATAATAAAAAAGCGGTTATCACTAAGTAGCAAGAGTCTATGATCTGAAGATAAACATCAGCTAAGATAAACACAGGATACAGCAGAGAGGAATACAGATACTGTACAATGTGGCAGGAGATGATACTGAAGATGCCAGCTCTATAAACCAATTATAATTTAATGAAATGTAACTTGGAAGCAGGGAAAAAAACAGTTTCAGGGGTAAAAAGAGAATAAGCAACAAATATTCAGCATATCTCTGGCACTCTGGATATCATAAGTTTGCATATAATATAGAGTTGAAGATTCGTGGAGAAAGAGGACAACATGAAAGCATGTTGGAAAACATAGAGACACAGTCTCGCGTGGAAGAGGAAGAAAGCACCGACATCATGCTTCTCCTTTCAAAGAGGAAGAAACTCTATCACCAACATCACTTACTTTGCTTTGAGTGAGAGGTTAGAGTCAATGACCTCCACAGATCTCTCTACACCAATGTATTTGACTCAAATTTTTATTAAAATTTTGAAAATAAACACTAAAAATGTTTTCTTTCTATATTTGTTTACCACAGACTCTTTTATTTCTATCCTCATAAGAAGGACTTACTGACACTTTTCTGTCAAAATACTTTCTGATATATAGTTCCGATAAAGAAATACATTAGCAATGTGAAGACAGGGGACTGGTAGGGTATTTTAGGAACATCCAAAGGAAAGGTTTCCTGAACTGAAATATCTTCATTTTTAAATGCAATAAAGCAATTTTATTTTGGAACAACAATCACTATGTTATTGCAACTAGAATATTGAAGCTTCCTATTTTTAGTCTCTCTGATGGCCCAAGTTCTTTGTATGGACTGTATTTCTCTCAGTGTATCCCAGTCTCATCCTTGCTTCATTTCCAAGAATGTACTGGAAACCCTATAAACTTGCTTTATTGTGAGAGTTCAGCAAAAAAGCCAAGCTCATAGAAGAAAATATAACTGGGCATTCAAATGAAAAAGCCTAGCAAGGTTTTGTCAAGCAGCTCTTGGGATGAAGGGAGATGCTGCAGTGCAGACCTCAGACTGCAGGAAGTGCCTAGTGCTTTCTCCTGGGGCAGGAACAGGCAGCAGACCTGCCTGCAAAAGGTGTCTCCAGGTGAAGGAACCTCCTGCAGCAGGTGGTTGAGCAGCAGGAGGTGGTAAGAAGGCTGTGTAACACTAGGGAGGCTGAGAAACAATTAGACAACTGGTTCCAAGCACAGTCTGCAGTGGACCCACAGCCGAAACCTCCCCCACTGTCACACACAGAAGGGAGCGTAGCAAATAATTCAGAACAGTGGAAGTTTGCAATGGCAAGGCCCAGCAGGAGGAAAAGAGTTCCCCCAAAGCCTGAGGTACACTTGCAGAACTGCTCCACTGCTCTGCAGACAGAAGAGGAAAGACCTGTCACATCAGGAGAGATGTTGGAAGTGAGTAAGGCAGCCTGGTCTGCTCCCTGTAAAACGAACAACACAACTAAAAAAATGCAATGGGTGATAGTAGTAGGTGATTCCTTTCTGAGAGGTACGGAGACACCCACACACCAGCTTGACAGACTCTCTTAGAGAGGTGTGCTGCTTACTGAAGTCTCATATCAGGGATGTTGACAAGAGACTACCAAGCCTCATACAGTCCGCTGACTATTATTCACTCCTGTTGTTTAACATGGACATGAGTGGTACAGTCAGGAGCAGTCTGAGGAGTACCAAGAAGGCTTGAAAAGTGGGCCCATGCAAACCTCGTAAAGTGCAAAAAGGCCAAGTGCAACATCCTGCACATGGGTCGGGGCAATCCTAAGCAAAAATACAGGCTGGGCAGAAAATGGATTGAGAGCAGCCCCAAGAACAAGGATCCAGGGGTGCTGGTTGATGAGAAGCTCAAGATGACCTGGCAATGTGTGCTTGCATCCCAGAAAGACAACTGTATGCTGGGCTGTATCAAAAGAAGTGTGATGAACAGGTCAAGGGAGGTAACTCTCTCCCTCTACTCTACTCTGATGACATCCCATCTGGAGTCCTGCATCCAGCCCTAGGACCTCCAACATGAGAAGGACATGGACCTGTTGGAGTGAGTTCAGAGGAGGGCCATGAAGAAGAAGAGAGGGCTGGAGCATCTCTCCTGTGAGGACAGGCTGAAGGAGTTGGGGTTGTTCAGTCTGGAGAAGAGAAGGCTCTGGGGAGACCTTACAGCAGCCTTCCAATACCTCAGGGGGACCTACAAGAAAGCTGGAGAGAGATTTGTCCAAGGAGTGATAGAACAAGGGGTGATGGCTTTAAACTGAAAAACGGTAGATTTAGATTAGATATAAGGAAGAAGAGCTTCGCCGTGACAGTGGTTAGGCACTGGAACGGGCTGCTGAAAGAAGTTATGGATGCCTGATCCCTGGAAGTGTTGAAGACCAGGTTGAATGGGGCTTTGAGCAATCAGGTCTAGTGGAAGCTGTATCTCTGCTCATACAGGGGAATTGGAACTAGATGACCTTTAAGGCACATTCCATTCCATGTAACATAAAAAAGGTAAGGGAAATGCTAAAGGCAGGGCAGGAAAGAAAAGATCCAGCAGCAGTTCCCCACTTATATATGCCAGAGCCAGGAAACAAATGTACTTGCTAAGTCAAGCACAGGCAGTGAAGTGATGGGGCAGCAGGAACTGAAAGTAGGATTTGCTGAAGGCAAATGAGATAGAGCCAGCTGTACTGGACAAATGTACCAAATTAAACCCTGTGCTACACAGTCCCACCTAGGAAAGTGCAATGCCAAGGGGCAGACATACTACTCAGTGCTATATTTAGCAGATCCCCACACCCAACACAGACTTTCTTTTTGTTGTATGGTGTTTTTATTTGTAACTCCTTTTCACGTGTATTTCTTCCTCATGTTTTTGTAGATCATTACAGAATACGTAACCAATTTTTTTAACATTTTTTGTTGAAATTGAAGAAGCTGGCATGTTCCTTTGAATTCCTGTAAAAACATGAGTGTTCCAACTTCCATTTCTGAAAAGCCTTTTCTGTGCCTTAAGGTTGTGAAATAAAGTTGAAAAATTTGACTCAAGCATGTAAATAAAGTAAGTAGGGAAGACTCAGATTTGTTTATTTTAACCAATAACTGGATCTTTGAAGGCCTGAATAATAATTTTTGAACTCTACAAACAATACTTTTATATTAAATGTTGCATTTTCTATTTCTAGTTCAAGTTGCTTGCTTATTCTCACCTTGAACTCTTTGATACTCCTTGAGAGACTCCTTGCACTTATATACTTTAAGTCTCTTCACATTTCAGGTGCTTTCTTGACTCTGAGAGTCTTTGAGCTCACCTTGCTGATTCTTGGATTTCACTATTCTTTCAACCAGTGCTATAAATTACTCTTTTCTTTCTGATTTGTCTGCTATCCTTTGCTTTGCTGTTACATTCTCTACTGGCACTCCATCTTGCCCTGTTCCTCGTTCTCTGACTCCTTTGGGATACTGTTATTTTGCTGATCAGTCTTTGTTTTCTACTACTTGAGAATAGCATCCTACTCTTGAGAGTCTTACCCTGTCATTTGCTCTCAAACTCCGAGGCAACTGAATTTCTTTACAAATAATTTATTTTGTGTCAAAATTAGGCTAACGCAAGAAGACTTAATGCCAGCCAATGCATTCTTTAAATCATCATCATATCCTACAAAGTGGGTTAATATAGCAGACATTGTGGCAAAGCAAGAAACTATCTTGTGTTTTGATTCACTCTATCATGGATGTCTGTAAACCTGAAGGTGATGAATCTCAGTTGATGAGACTCTCATATATGAGTAAAAGCTTCTTGATTCTTGGACTCTGGCAATAATACTCTAGGAATACACTTAATACATGTAATGACTTGTTTTGTGTGTTATGTATTAAAATACTTAATGTATACTGGCACTTTTGTGCTCTCTCTCCCATGCTTTTGGGAATGTTCCACAGTGTCCCCGAATTTCCTTATTTAATTTCATTTTGCTCAAACCTAACTGCTTTTCAGAGGCTAACTGCAGTTTTGATAAATGTTCTTTCTAGACTAGTTAATTTCTTAGGCTGATAGAAGCTATTTTAGTAAAAAAATGTAGCTTCCATCTAGGGTTCAGATTTCGAATGATAAGAATATCTAGTTTTTCTTTTCTTTTCTTTTCTTTTTTTTTTTTTTCCTGAATTAGTTACTTTAGTTTAAAGACATTTTTTTCTAGACTGATTAAGAAGAAGGACTGAGAAATTGAACTTCAGATTTACTCTTTTACCAGACTGATACAAGAAGCAGGTAATGAGATCAACTCATTGTTAGTCAGAAAGAGGTTTCTTTGAAATGAAACTTGTCAGACATACTTATCTCTTTAACAGTCACAGAGATTGATGCAAACAAAAGCAAGACACTTAGGCCTACAGCTTCTTCCATAGCTGTTAAAGCAACTAATGTGTATCCTTACAGCTTCTCAGAGCTGTTGCTAATTTGGATACCTATTTGTATTCTTAAAATTGCATTTCTTAGTAGTCATTTGCCAACAGTATACCATTTTTTTTTTTTTGATAGCTACTATTTGGTGGTGTGGACCTTTCATTTCTCTCCTCCCAAATAAGTGAACCTCAGTTCTCATTTTTCCTGAAGACTGACTGTTTTCTATGTATTAGATGTAGGGACAGCAGACACAAAATAGCAGGGATCAGTACTCAACAAATACTCAAACTGCTGAGCCAATTGACTTTTCCTTTGAGCAGAGTTTAACCATGTTAGTGGAATGGGCTCATTTACGAAAGAATTTTTCCCCTTCAGTACTGGCCTAACAGAAAAGATTGTATCTCAATATGAAGAGTTGAGTCACATTGTATGATTTTCTCAGGTCCAATAAGGCCCACCAGCCTTGGTATGGGAGCAAAATGAGCGAGTAAGGATACTATAAATAAAACAGAATGCAAATCAGGAGACGAGAGGATAGAGGAGGAAGCAATAGTTGCCTGTATGACAGTCACTATTGATATGGATAGTTAAGAAATTTTAAGAGAAGTTCCTTTACTAATCTTTCTTCTGCCACCTACCATCCAGTGCTATAGGAAGGAAACAGAGTCCTATAGCTAATGGAGAGAAGGAGGAGGGTTTATACTAATTTCTCTGCTATGAATCATCATGGCTAGAATCAACACTCCTCTTCTACATTCTCACCCTCCTTCCTCCACACATGTAAGATTATGTTCAGAGCTTGAAGAAAATTGCCAAGAAAAGCACAGAAAACTTCAACTTACCAAGGACAATAGTTTTAAATTTTGCATGCAATCTATCTAATTTTACTAGCTTTTCCTGGTTTTGGTCTACCAAAGAATCTGTTTTCTCCATTCATGAGGAATTCCTCACTTAAAGGAAATTCCTCTTCCTCCC